>NC_079196.1:233915582-234258082 GCF_029499605.1 Hyla sarda
AGTCATATAATTCATAGAGGTAGTTACTGGTGCCATATATAGTTTTACTTGTTTTTTAAAAATAATGTGAATTTAATAAAGAATATATATTTTTTTGGATTATTTTGTGATGGAGTTATTTACTTTGGCGGATGACAGCTGTAGGTGTATATACCTTACTGTGCCTTCCCAACCTTTTTGTTCTTAACTAATTGATGTTGATTTTTGCTTAAAACTTAATAAACAAAAGAAAAAATCCCTTCAGTTTCACAAATATTTCGATGTAAAGAAATAAGGAAAAGTTCCTGCTCCGTGTTCTTCAAATACAGTTGACAGAAAATATGGGCAACAATAATATATCCCTATTGCATTCCTAATTTATATAAAACACAGTATAAATGCCCAATATATACAGTTGCTACCAGATGAGCTCCCAATACACAATATATTAACAGAAAAATGTAATAATATTTTTTTAGGAAAAATGCAAAATATTTTTATTAATTATCTCACACAAATAATTACATAAAACTGGAAGGAGGCATCTCACCCAAGTGGGGAAGAAAAACCTTTGTCCCGAAATGCTGCATTGGGATGGTGTCCCTCTGTGTCCCTAAGTATACTAATTTAATTTATACTTTTATCCTTATATATGTTGTTTAGATAACATGTTCTTCATGCACTTGTTACAGCAATATGCACGATAACCCTATGACCATTAAAGGGGTACTACCGTGGAAAACTTTTCTTTTTTTTTTCAATCAACTGGTGCCAGAAAGTTAAACAGATTTGTAAATCACTTCCAGAACTTTTTAGGGGCTGTATACTAAAGAGAAATCCAAAAAGAAATGCATTCCCTGTGTGTCCTGACCACAGTGCTCTCTGCTGACCTCTGCTGTCCATTTTAGGAACTGGAGAAAATCCCCATAGCAAACATATGCTTTTCTGGACAGTTCCTAAAATGGACAGCAGAGGTCAGCAGAGAGCACTGTGGTCAGGACATCACAGGAAATGCATTTCTTTTTGGATTTCTCTTTAGTATACAGCCCCTAAAAAGTACTGGAAGGATTAAGATTTTTTAATAGAAGTGATTTACAAATCCTTTTAACTTTCTGGCACCAGTTGATTGAAAAAAAAAAGTTTTCCACGGTAGTACCCCTTTAAACCCTTAACCCCTTAACCTCTTAAGGACCCATGACGTATGCGTACGTCATGAGTCCCGGTCTTGCGATATAACGCGGGGTCACACGGTGACCCCGCATTATATCGCGGCGGGCCCGGCGTCATAGTGAAGCCGGGACAAGCCTCTAATAGCGCGCGGCACTGATCGATGTGCCGCACGCTATTAACCCTTTAGCCGCGCGGCTAAAAACAAAAGTAAAAGGGCCCGGCTAGCTCAGGAAGCTGTTCGGGATCGCCGCGGTATAGTCGCGGCATCCCGAACAGCTGTAGCACAGGAGGAGGTCTTCTTACCTTATGGGAGCTATAATGTTGCATAAGAAAAGTGTAAAAAAAAATCATTAACCCTTTCAATTATCCCTTCCCCTAGTAAAAGTTTGAATCACCCGGCATTTCCAAAAATAAAAAAAAATTATGTAAATAATAATAAAAATAAACATATGTGGTATCGCCGCGTGCGGAAATGTCAGAATTATAAAAATATACCGCTTTTTAAACCGCTCATTCAATGGCGTACGCGCAAAAAAATTCCAAGAATAGCGCATTTTTTGCAGTCCAAAATAGCGCATTTTTGATCACTTTTTATACCACAAAAAAGTGAATAAAAAGTGATCAAAAAGTCTGATCAGAACAAAAATGGTACCGCTAAAAACTTCAGATGACGGCACAAAAAATGAGTCCTCAAAGCGCCCTGAACACAGAAAAATAAAAAAGTTATAGGGGTCAAAAAATGACCATTATAAACGTATACATTTTCCTGCATGTATTCATGATTTTTTTCGGAAGTGATACAAATTCAAACCTATACAAGTAGGGTATCATTTTAACCGTATGGACCTATAGAATAAAGATAAGGTATAATTTTTGACAAAAAATGTACTGCGTAAAAATAGAAGCCCCCAAAACTTACAAAATAGTGTTTTTTCATCAATTTTGTCGTACATTGTTTTTTTTTCCAGTTTCACCGTAGATTTTTAGGTAAAATGACTAATGTCATTACAAAGTAGAATTAGTGACGCAAAAATTAAGCCATTATATATAATTTTAGGTGAAAATTTTTAAGAGTTATGATTTTTTTAAAGTTAAGGAGGAAAAATTGAAAAGGAAAAAACCGAAAAAGCCCGGGTCCTTAAGGGGTTAAGGACCCAGCCATTTTACACCTCAGGACTCGGCCATTTTTTGCACATCTGACCACTGTCACTTTAAACATTAATAACTCTGGAATGCTTTTAGTTATCATTCTGATTCAGAGATTGTTTTTTCGTGACATATTCTACTTTAACATAGTGGTAAAATTTTGTGGTATCTTGCATCCTTTCTTGGTGAAAAATTCCAAAATTTGATTAAAAACTAGAAAATTTAGCATTTTTCTAACTTTTAAGCTCTCCGCTTGTAAGGAAAGTGGATATTCCAAAAATTTTTTTTTTATTCACATATACAATATGTCTACTTTATGTTTGCATCATAAAATTTACGTGTTTTTACTTTTGGAAGACATCAGAGGGCTTCAAAGTTCAGCAGCAATTTTCTAATTTTTCACAAAATTTCCAAACTCACAATTTTTCATGGACCAGTTCAGGTTTGAAGTGGATTGGAAGGGTCTTCATATTAGAAATACCCCACAAATGACCCCATTATAAAAACTGCACCCCCCAAAGTATTCTAAATGACATTTAGTAAGCGTTTTAACCCTTTAGGTGTTTCACAGGAATAACAGCAAAGTGAAGGAGAAAATTCACAATCTCCATTTTTTACACTCTCATGTTCTTGTTAACCCAATTTTTGAATTTTTACAAGGGGAAAAAGGAAAAAATGTATACTTATATTTGTAGCCCAATTTCTCTCGAGTAAGCACATACCTCATATGTCTATGTAAAGTGTTCGGCGGGCGCAGTAGAGGGCTCAGAAGGGAAGGAGCGACAAGGGGATTTTGGAGAGTACGTTTTTTTGAAATGGTTTTTGGGGGGCATGTTGCATTTAGGAAGCCCCTATGGTGCCAGAACAGCAAAAATTCCCCACATGGCATACCATTTTGGAAACTAGACCCCTTGAGGTACGTAACAAGGAATAAAGTGAGCCTTAATACCCCACAGAGGTTTCACGACTTTTGCATATGTAAAAAAATAAAAATAAAATTTCACTAAAATGTGTGTTTCCCCCCCAAATTTCACATTTTTGCAAGGGTTAATAGCAGAAAATACCCCCCAAAATTTGTAACCACATCTCTTCTGAGTATGGAGGTACCCCATAAGTTGACCTGAAGTGCACTACGGGCGAACTACAATGCTCAGAAGAGAAGGAGTCATATTTGGCTTTTTGAGAGCAAATTTTGCTCGGGGGGCATGTCGCATTTAGGAAGCCCATATGGTGCCAGGACAGCAAAATAACCCCCACATGGCACACCATTTTGGAAACTAGACCCCTTGCGGAATGTAACAAGGTGTAAAGTGAGCATTTACCCCCCACTGGTGTCTGGCATATCTTTGGAACAGTGGACTGTACAACATTTTTAATTTGCACAGCCCACTCTTCCAAAGATCTGTCAGACACCTGTGGGGTGTAAATTCTCACTGCACCCCTCATTACATTCCGTGAGGGGTGTAGTTTCCGAAATGGGGTCACATGTAGGGTTTTGTTTTTTTTGCGTTTGTCAAAACCGCTGTAACAATCAGCCACCCCATGCAAATCACCTCAAATGTACATGGTGCACTCTCCCTTCTGGGCCTTGTTGTGCGCCCCCAGAGCACTTTGCGCCCACATATGAGGTATCTCCGTGTTCAGGAGAAATTGCGTTACAAATTTTGGGGGGCTTTTTTCCCCTTTACCTCTTGTCAAAATGAAAAGTATAGGGCAACACCAGCATGTTAGTGTAAAAAGTTCATTTTTTTACACTAACATGCTGGTGTAGACCCCAACTTCACCTTTTCATAAGGGGTGAAAGGAGAAAAAGACCCCCAAGATTTGTTAGTCAATTTCTCCCGAGTACGGCGATACCCCATATGTGGCCCTAAACTGTTGCCTTGAAATACGACAGGGCTCCGAAGTGAGAGCGCCATGCACATTTGAGGCCTGAATTAGGGATTTGCATAGGGGTATTCTACGCCAGTGATTCCTAAACAGGGTGCCTCCAGCTGTTGTAAAACTCCCAGCATGCCTGGAAAGTCAACGGCTGTCCGGCAATACTGGGAGTTGTTGTTTTGCAACAGCTGGAGGCTCCATTTTGGAAAGGGTGGCGTACCAGACGTTTTTCATTTTTATTGGGGAGGGAGGGGGGCTTTGTAGGGGTATGTGTATATGTAGTTTTTTACTTTTTTATTTTATTTTGTGTTAGTGTAGTGTTTTAGGGTACACTCACACGGGCCGGGGATTACAGCGAGTTAACCGCAGCGAGTTTGAGCTGCCGCGCAAAATTTGCTGCATTGCAAACTTGCAGCCCGATACTCACTGTAAGCCCCTGCCCATGTGAATGTACCCTGTACATTCACAGGGGGGGGGGGACCTCCAGCTGTTGCAAAACTACTACTCCCAGCATCCCTGAGAATATTTTGGAATTGTGGTTTTGCAACAGCTGGAGGCACACGGGTTGGGAAACACTGAGTTAGGAAACAATGTTTCCCAACCAGTGTGCCTCCAGCTGTTGCAAAACCACAACTCCCAAACATTCTCAGGCATGCTGGGAGTAGTAGTTCGGCAACATCTTTAGAGCCAGATGTTGCCGAACTACAAATCCCAGCATGCCAAAACTGTCCAGACATGCTGGGAGTTGTAGTTCTGCAACATCTGAAGGGCCAGATGTTACAGAACTACAACTCCCAGCATGCCTGGACAGTAAGGGCATGCTGAGAATGTGTAGTTTTGCAACATCTGGAAGGGCACAGTGGTCCAAAAACTGTGGACCTCCAGAAGTTGCAAAACTGCAACTCCCAGCATGCCCAGACGCCAAGGACTGTCTGGGCATGCTGGGAGTTGTAGTTTACACGGTCCCAATACAGCAATGCATGTCGCTTTACGGCGACGTGCATTGCTGTAAAGGGCCCGTCCGCGGCTGAAGATATACTCACCTGTCGCCGCTGCCACCGTCTTCATCGTCTGGAGCCGGGTCTTCAGGGACGAGGTAAGTACCGGGGCCGGGCCCCAGCACTCCCCCGTCCCCCGCCGCGTCCTCCGGTCTTCCTCCCGTCCTCTCCGGACTTCAAGGGGCCGGGCAGGACGGGAGGAAGTAACCGCCCCCCCTCTTGCGATTGGTCGGTTAACTAACCGACGGATCTCAGGGAATAGGAGGAGGTGGCCGGCTTGCCACCTCGCTCCTATTCTTTAGCATGGTCCTGGCTGTCTGTGACAGCCGGGATCATGCAAAATTACCGGGTGGTCGGGTCCCAGAGACCCGATCAGCCCGGTATCGCCGCAGATCGCAAGGGCGATTTCCCTTGCGATTTGCGGCGATCGCCGACATGGGGGGCCTACATGGCCCCCCTCGGCGTTTGCCCTGGATGCCTGCTGAAGGATTTCAGCAGGCATCCGGTTCCGATCTCTGCCCGGCGAGCGGCAGAGACCGGAAAACGCCAGGACGTACGGGGACGTCATGGGTCCTTAAAGCCCAGGGTGCGGGGACATCCCCGTACGTCCTGGGTCCTTAAGAGGTTAAGGACGCAGGACGTAAATGTATGTCCTGTTGCGGTGGTACTTAACGCACCAGGACGTACATTTACGTCCTGTGCATAACCGCGGGCATCAGAGCGATGCCCGTGTCATGCGCTGCTGATCCCGGCTGCTGATCGCAGCCAGGGACCCGCCGGCAATGGCCGACGCCCGCAATCTCGCGGACGTCCGCCATTAACCCCTCAGATGCCGGGATCAATACAGATCCCGGCATCTGCGGCAGTACGCGATTTCAATGAATGATCGGATCACCCGCAGCGCTGCTGCGGGGATCCGATCATTCAGAACGCTGCACGGAGGTCCCCTCTCCTTACTCCATCCGGCTCCCAACGTCTTCTGCTCTGGTCTGAGATCGAGCAGACCAGAGCAGGAGATGACCGATAACACTGATCTGTTCTATGTCCCATACATAGAACAGATCAGTATTAGCAATCATGGTATTGCTATGAATAGTCCCCTATGGGGACTATTCAAGTGTAAAAAAAATGTAAAAAATGTAAAAGTAAAAGTGAAAAATCCCCTCCCCCAATAAAAAAGTAAAACGTCTGTTTTTTCATATTTTACCCCCAAAAAGCGTAAAAAATTTATTTAATAGACATATTTGGTATCGCCGCGTGCGTAAATGTCCGAAATATTAAAATAAAATGTTAATGATTCCGTACGGTGAACGGCGTGAACGTAAAAAAAAAAGTCCAAAATTGCTACTTTTTTAATACATTTTAGTAAAAAAAAATTATAAAAAATTTATAAAAAGTTTTTTATATGCAAATGTGGTATCAAAAAAAGTACAGATCATGGCGCAAAAAATGAGCCCTCATACCACCGCTTATATGGAAAAATAAAAAAGTTATAGGTCATCAAAATAAACGGATTATAAACGTACTAATTTGGTTAAAAAGTTTGTGATTTTTTTTAAGCACAACAATAATATAAAAGTACGTAATAATGGGTATCATTTTAATCGTATTCACCCTCAGAATAAAGAACACATGTCATTTTTACCGTAAATTGTACGGCGTAAAAACGAAACCTTCCAAAATTAGCACTACAACATATCTCTAATATACTTTTATTTTTTTCATTAAAAAGGTTTAATTTACATAAAAAAACCGGCTACTTAAAAAAGGACTGATTTTGGAGTTGCAATCAGTCCTTTTTCAGTTAGGCTGCACTCGCTCCCTGCCTGTCAATCAGACAGGCGGGAGCGAGAGCATTGGCTCCCCGGCCACTGGCTGGAAGGCCACTCCTCCCGCACATCGCCGCCGCCTCGTTGCCGCCGCTGTCTCTGCACGCCCGCTGCCGGACTCTGCAGTAACTGCAAGTGTAATGAGGGAACGGGGTTTGCGGGGCGGGGGGGGGGGGGGACGTGCTAGAAAAAAATAGGTTGGTGGGAGCTACCCTTTAAGGCCAAAATGGGCTGAGTCCTTAAGGGGTTAATAAAATATTAAGCATTATTCCAAAAAAACATGACCCCATTTTGCTGTTGTTAGTGTACTGCTCCCTGTTCTTGTAAACTGGGATATAGAACAATTTCCACATTACCAAATCCACAGTAACCAGGATCTCAATAAGAAATTATAGATCCACCACACAAGCCCGGAATCACAAGAGTCATTTTTATATATGCCCCAAAATACATTCTCAGAGAAGCCAATTCCATCCTTTTCCTCTATGAAATCTTTACAGGAACCTTAAAGGGGTGTCCTGCCCCTAGACATCTTATCCCCTATCCAAACGATAAGGGATAAGATGTCTGATCGTGGGGGTCCCGCCACTGGGGACCACCGCAATCTCGGCTGCGGCACCCCAGACATTTGGTGCACGGAGCAAACTTCGCTCCATGCCTGATGAATGGCAATGCAGGGCAAAGCCTTGTGACGTCAAGGCCACACCCCCTCAATGCAAGTCTATGGGAGGGGGCGTGGCGGATGTCACTCCCCCTCCCATAGACTTGCATTGCGGGGGCGTGGCCATGATTTCACATGCCTCTGGCGCTGCACCCGATGCTCTAAACAAACCGCGGGTACAGCAGGGAGATCACGTGAGTCCTGCCACTGGGGGATAAGATGTCTAGGGGCGGAGTGCCCCTTTAAATCTTCCTGATGTAGCCTTTCTAGTACATACAATGGTCTTTGGTCTTCTTCTAAACCTGTTCATGAGCCTCATCCACCTCAGTAACTGGGTAAAGGATGTTAGATTGAGAAACGGGAAGAGAATCCTTCTTATCGTTGACTCTGATAATCACAAATCCACAACAGGAGCTTATAGTGAGTATAATATCTCATCTAACCGCAGGAATCCCAGCTTACACTGCTTTCTACTGCTCTATAATGTGCAATACAGATAAAAGGGGAGAAGGATCTCCTCTTCTATATAAGTACAGTGTATGGAGACATCATATAGGTAAGGCTTCGCTCACTCAGGGAAAACTGAAAAATACCATATATGTCAGGATCCGGACAGGTATGTAGCGAGGACACTGGTGGTGGATCCTCTGTGTCAGTAGGGTGATGGCGTGGGCCGTACCAGGGGAAAGGAGTCTAAGGAGTTACTGGTTTTCACCAGAGCCCGCCGCAAAGCGGGATGGACTTGCAGCGGCAGGTAACCCCCAGGTCGTTCCACCCGATAGCGACTCAACCCCACTGACAGCTGAGACAGGCGCGGTACTCAGGGACAAGGCAAGAGCAAGGTCGGACGTAGCAGAAGGTCAGGGCAGGCAGCAAGAGTCGTAGTCAGGGGCAATAGCAGGAGGTCTGGGTACACAGGCTTGGGAACACACTAAAACGCTTTCACAGGGCACTAAGGTAACAAGATCCGGCAAGGACAGGAAGGGGAAGTGGGTTTTTATAAGCAAGGCACAGGTGCAGGTACTGATTGGGCCAGTCATCAATCAATGGTGCACTGGCCCTTTAAGTCTCAGAGAGTCGGCGCGCGCATGCCCTAGAGAGTGGGGCCGCGCGCGCCGGGATTGAGCAGACAGAGGACGGGGCAGGTGAGGAGATTGGGATGCGATCGCATCTCCGCCGGTGATACAAGTGCAGCGCTCCCGGTCAGCGGGTCTGACCGGGGCGCTGCAGGGAGACGAACGCCGTGAGTGCTCTTGGGAGGAGCAGGGACCCGGGGCGCTCGGTGTAACAATATACAAGTGATATAATGACCATAAATAGTGCTGCTCCTCATGTACACACAGGGCAGCTCATTCTGAAAAGTCACCTGAAATGACAGGTACGGCTTTATCAGTAATAGTAGTACCTCAGCCTGATGACAAAGTATTGAGTTACAAATACAACTGAGAAAATCTGTACGAAATAAATCAAATTTATTATAAATAAAAAAAGGATTTTAGTATAAGAGTCCCTGCTACTGTTATAAGCAGCCAGATATATGATGTATGTCTGTCCGCTCCGCCCCCTCCCTGTGTAGTGTAAAAATTATCACCCGCTCCCACCTCCTGTCTGCCATCAATAGGGGGTAAAAAAAAACCCTGTTCCTCTACATAGTTTATCTGGACCAAAAAGGCTTTGGGGTATTTATATTTTATGGGGGGGAGGGGGCAGTATTGTAAGTGTGTAAATGAAGTGTGTTCACTTTATTTCAGTGTGTTGTGTAATGATTTTTACGTTTACTGTAGGCTTTTTTGCGGTGGAGGTTTGTTTTTTTGCACTTTTTGGGGAGCGTATACGGTCTGTGCCACCAGCAACTGTTCTGCGCTGTGCGGCCGGTCTGTAATCCATGTTCAGACTGCGCTGATAGCTGATCAGAGAATTATTACTGATCAGCGTTTTTTTTTATGTGTTTGTGGTCCGTGGTACCAGCGTCTGTTCTGCACTGTGTGGCCGGACTGCAAACTCATCCCCCCCTCCCCCCCAAAAAAAAGCCTGTACCCTAAAAAAAAGTGCTGATCAGTAATAATTTACTGATCAGCAGTCAGCGCAGTCTGTACGTAGGGTATGGTACGACCGCACATCGCAAAATCGTCGCTGGGGCACGGACCGCATACGCCCGCCAAAAAAGTGTAAAAAAAACCCTGCACCCCATAAAAAGCTAGGGGCAGGCAGCAGACAAGTGGTCGCTGAGGTGTGGCCCCCAAGATGTTGCAAAACTACAACTTGATGGCCACAGTTTAGAGACCACTACACAGTGGTCTCCAAACTGCGGTCCTCCGGATTTTGCAAATCTACAACTCCCAGGATTCCCAGACTGTCTGGACATGCTGGGCATTGCCGTCTAGCATATTGTAAGGAGGAAGCACTCACCCGCCGCATCATCGCTGCATCATCGTGGCCGAACCTCCGAACACCCACCGTTCTCGCTGCCGGACCTCCGGACACCTGCCGCTCCCACCACCGGACCTCTGGACACCCGCCACTCTCGCCGCACACCTCCTAATACTGCTGCGCATCCGCCGATTCCGCCACATATGCACACCCAATCGCTGATCGGTTTAATCAAATGGGGTGTCAGGCGGGAGTGGTCTCCCACCAGACACCCCAGGTCTTTAGCTAATTAACCGATCAGTGCCGCAGGAGCGCATATTTAATGAATGCCGTATAGATAAGGCATTCTGTGGGAAGGGGTTACCCCTTCTACTATCTTTTAAAACTTACTGCCACTATTTTAAGAACTGTATCAAACAGATTGTGCCTCCATGCTACCTGGCCCCTTAACTCTCAGGTAAACTACACTGAATCTTCACTGCACTATCTGGGGCCCCTCTACTGACATCAGCCGTATACTGACCCAGCGTATGTCCCCTCTGGGCCGGGTGATACATATAGATACAATGGCTGCATTGTATACAAATTAACCTGGTGAAGAATATCCTGAAAGTAGGTTCTAACGTCTCCACAAAGACCAGCACACTGAGATATGAGAGGCCGGTTGGGTTCTGGGCCCTGTAGAGATGCTTTAGCTTTTGCCTTTGTCATTTACATCTTCATCAGTAATTTCCCAGTCCCAGAAATATTTAAAAAAAAAAACACTAGGAGAAAGTATTGGGAGCTGCAGGTCAAAGTTGAATCCTGGGTAAGAAAAACTGAAAGGGGTACTCAACCCCTAGACATCTTATCCCTATCCAAAGGCTGCAGCACTGCAGACATCCGGTGCACAGATGACTGGTGATGCAAGGTGGAGGCTCATGATGTCACGGCAACGCCCGGCTTGTGAAGTCACGGTCAAACCCCCTCAATGCAAGTCTATGGGAGGGTGCGTGACGGCCAACACGCCCCCTCCCATAGACTTGCATTGAGGGGGTGTGGCCGTGACATCACGAGCCTCCGGTGCTGCCCCCGATGCTCTAAACAAATGCTGGGTGCAGCAGGGAAATTGCGGGGTCCCCAGCGGCAGGACCCCCGTGATCAGGCATATTATCTCCTAGCCTTTGAATAGGGAATAAGCTGTCTAGGGGCAGAGTACCCTTTAATCTGTTTGAAATTGTAGATGACCACAACCTGAGAAGATGCTGAGTTGTATACAGTAGTGAGGGATATTTATTGTGGAGATGAGGGGGCAATGGAGCAGTCGTCATTATCGCCATACATTACTTACCTCATGTCTACTCCTTGTTGTCTTCCGCATTAACCCTTTCCTTCCTTTGTGTGGTCTCTTCCTTTCTCCTCTTCTGGACCAGGTTCCATGCTCACGCTTCTACTCTTTCACATTTCCATTACACAGGTTGGTTCCACTGTTTCTTCTTTCCTTCCCTAAAGCTCTGCGAGGTCGTGCTATTTACCATCTCTAACCATTCGTGCTGTTGATGACAAGTACCTGATAGATTTATCTCGTCTGTGGTTTTGCATGAAACAAATTTAAATAAAGTCAAATTGTAAAAAAAAAAAAATGATTGAAAAGTCCTGGAGTTTGCATTTTACAAAGAGCTCATCCTCCCATCTCCTTCACATGCAGAGTAGCTGAGATCGAGTACAGTGTAAATTTTACCGACACCTCAAGCATTCAACAGAGTCGCACAAACTCATGGACATGGATCCCGGCAGCCCTGGCATTGTGGTCAGTCTTCTAGTTATAGTAGCTGAGGTGTTTGTCGCCATGGTCACCATCATTTTCTTCCTCTCTGTAACCTTACGTGATTTTCATATAAGAAAAAAGTTGGAGAGTAAGGATCAGATCCTGTTGGCTCTGAAAGTGTCCAGCTTCATTTTCACCATTGTGATGAGTGATAGCGCATTCCCCAACATCCTACAACCAGACTTTTCCAGGATGTCTCATCCGAGTCCTTTATTTACGGTGTCCATTGTGTACTGTATGTGCTCGTGTACATGGCTCATCGCCCTTCTCTGCTTCTTCTATTTCATTAAGATTGTTCCCTTCCAATGGGCCTTTATTTCTTGGGTGAAGAGAATTATGGACTCCTCTACCTCCTGGCAGATCGTGGGGGTGGAAGTGATGTCCATGAGTATCGGCCTCTTACATTTACTTCTATATAGAACAGAATATGTATCTTCTACAAACAGCTCAGATGTATCATCTACCTACTCAACTACAGGACATATGACTGTATGTGACTCTGTGACGTATCTCCTATTGATTGTGGTTTGTCCATCATTTGTCCTATCAACTATCGCCACCTTGGTTACAGCTGCCTTCCTGAAGTGTCACGCCAACAAGATGAAGGACACCAACACAACGGGAGACGTCCACCAGTATATCCATGTTGTCCAGACAATGCTGCTCTATTTATTTCTCTACTCTGTGTTTTATGTGATGTTGTTTCTTTACTATTTCTCATTTTTTTCCCTTTTTAGTATTGGGTACTGGATCAACCTTATATTGGTCTTCTTATTTATGCCAACAATAAATGTTCTACAAATTTACAAGACTCCTCATCTGAGGACGACCTGGATGGAGATGATAAGTTATTTCATCCTTTGTAGAAAACCTGATACCCAGTAAAGCTTCAGTGAAGACATCAGAGGAGCTGAGATCTGACACTAATAATAATATGGTGTATAAGTTGTGCATAATATAGAGAATAAAGTATATGCTGCTGCAGTCACATTTGTGGTGACCTAGTACGGAAGAAGTTACCCCGTACCCTTGCTGCCCTGTCCGGTAGCCTCCTTTCAGTGTCCCCTCAGCTTCCTTATACTTATTTCCCCTCTGTACATATGTTCTGCATTATAATGTATTATAAAATGTCTTGTTGCTTTAAGAGTTGTACAATGTGATATGTCATGTGATTGTTACCCAGGAGGTATCAGTGATCAGGTCACCCCAAGAGTGACCTATGGGCTCCCTGCTAGTCTCCCCCATATAAGCCCTGGGTGGAGCCTCTGCTCTCTCTTGCTTCCTGCTGAGGTCCAGTCAAGTCGTGCCTATGTGTGTGTCCAGAGTCATAGGAGACCTCAAGTCCAGTCTGCAGGCACAAACTACAAGTAAGCCACAGTCACAGTCTTGTCAGTCACAAGTCAAGTCAGTCACAGTCATCATTTGTCAAGCCAACACGGTCTGCATTAAATTGACCCCATCTACTAAGAGTCCCAGCAAGTTCTTAAGGTCTCTGAGTCACTGGTCACCTCTGTGGGCCCTGGCTGTAATGTATAGACTTTTCCACTGGTCTAACCTCAGTAAAGCTACCATTGTCCGTAACTTGGCGTCCGAGTCGTTATTGGCCCCATGCCTAGCCCAGGATCCAGCAGTATACCTTCAGGTGGTATTGAGGATAAACCACGCCCTGGGATCATGAATACAAGACGTTAATGCCATCTGCCCGTAGGGTAATTTCATCTGCCCTGCATCACACCCCTACCACACATTATTTACAAATAAAACTAATAAAGAACATTCTTAATGTATGGTCTAACATCTTCTGCAGACCAGGGTGCATTGAGATACTTGCCCCTTATCATGTTAATAAGGGATAAGATAATGTATTTTTCACTGGACAATCCCTTTAATCACAGCTGCCCTGGATCATCACTCTCCATCGCCTATTGGATGACGGAACGGCATGCGCGGCGACATGATGGTGACTAAGGAGAGCGACGGCTATGCAGCAGAGCCTGAAGAGGAAAGTCCGGAGCGGGGGGGACAGGTGAGTGACACTCACCAGAGCACACGAGGGCACATTAAATGGATATCCGGCAGCAGCTGAAGCAGTCTGTGCTGCCGGATAGCTGTTTATGCGATGGCCTCGACATACAAAAGCATCATATATTGATGCTGCCTTCCACATGCGATGGCCTCTGAGAGGCCATCATATGTTGAAATTATCGTATGTCAGGGGATCACTTTATATATTAAATCCATTACAATTTCCCCCCTTAAAATTGCTATTTTTATATTCTTTCCCTAACATGTAGTCCTATCTCATCTGTCTTATGTACTTCTCCAACTCTTTTTCTTCTTGCTGTACGTTAGATGAGTCATGGCTATTCCATGACCCCTCCCCCTTGCCACAGACTTTGTACATAGATTTTCAGATGCTGTCCCTTACATATACACTAATTCTGTATTTGGGGATTTCTGTAATGCGGTATATGGTCCATCATGGTATTCTTCATAGTCAAGGTTTGTCATCATAGGAGCAGCATTGTCCATGGCTTTTTCACACATCTTCTTCAGGCATGGCAGCACACAGCAGATGATAAATTCAAGGATGAGAAGAATTGTTATTCCTATTTGAACATCTTTTGCCAACCCCCCATTCCATTAAAATATTGGTCCCAAGGGTCTGACACTCCAGAATTTCCTTTAAGTTCCAATGAAAGACTTTCTAACTTTTTTATGGCTATGTTTACCTTACCGTTGGGTCCTTTGTTATCTGGGATGTATGTAAAACAGGTATCCCCAAACATTTTACATACCCCTCCTTTCTTGGTTAAGATCATATCTAAGGCCATCCTATTTTGAAACGTCATAGTTGATGTGGCGCTAAGCAAATCTTTGTTGATTGTAATAGATATAATTAATCCAGTCTACATTCTTATTTATGGTGACTAGGGGTAGTAGGAAAGATTCAAATCCTGCTTTTACTTGGTCTCTAGCATTAAACTCAACTGGGACCCCCCGGTGAGCTTCAAGAATATAGTTGTATCTATTCATCACAACCCCCCCCCCCCCTTGTCGGCATTCTTGATAACAATGGACCGTTTTTCTGCTAGAGTATTAACCCCTTGCCGCATATGGACATTCATTAATGTCCATCTGCGGCTCCCGTGAGCATGCATCATACCCGGTGGGTCCCTGTTTCTATATGCAACCAGGACCCACGGCCAATGCCGGATATCACCGATCAGGCTGATGTCCGACATTAACCCTTTAGACGTGGCAATCAAACTTGATTGCTTCATCTAAAACAAAAGTAAACATTGCCAGTTAGCTCAGTGGTGCTGTTTGGGACCGCTGTGGTGAAATCGCGGCATCCCGAACAGCTTGCAGGATGCGAGGAGGATCCCTACCTGCCTCCTCGCCGTCTGATTGCCAAATTACTGCTCTGTGCCTGAGCTCCAGGCAGGAGCAGTCGAGCGGTGATAACACTGATCAATCCCATGCTATTGCATGGCAGTGATCAGTGTAGGAAAGCAAGTGTTAATAAATGTGATTTAATTCCTTCCCTAATAAAAGTTTGAATCACCCCCCCTTTCTAATTTAAAAAAAAATTTCAACAGTGTAAATAAAAATAAATATATGTGGTATCGCCGCATGCATAAATGTCCGAACTATAAAAATATATTGTCAATGGCGTGCATGTAACAAAATTCAAAAGTCCAAAATAGCGTATTTTTGGTCACTTTTTATACCATAAGAAAATGAATAAAAAGTGATCAAAAAGTCTGATCAAAACAAAAATGGTACCGATAAAAACTTCAGATCACGATGCAAAAAAATTAGTCCTCATACTGCCACTTATACGGAAAAATAAAAAAGTTATAGAGGTCATAAGAGGAAATTTTTCAAAATATCCTGATAACGACCATGGACGTCTATGCTCGTCTAAAGGTGCCTGTATCCTGTCCCTGGTGGTCCAGTGGGGTGGATAGCCCCCCCGCTGCTCGATCGCGGGGGGCGATCCACTGCTGGGGTAGCCTGAGGGCTTACCTCTCCTCCTGTGCCGGCTCCGGTGCTCTGAATGATAAAGCCTGGAAGGGTCAGGCTTTATCAATCGAGCGCAGAGCACACAGATCAATATGGTTCCATGGAACCATAATGATCTGTATGAGGAATCTAATGATTCCTCCTAAAAGTCCCCTATGGGGACTAAAAGTGTAAAAAAAAAAAGTTTAAAAAAAAGTTTAAAAACACACACATTAACCCCTTCCTTATTAAAAGTTTAAATCACACCCCTTTTCCCAAAATCCATATAAAAAATATATAAATATAATAAAAATAAACATATGAGGTATTGCCGCGTGCGTAAATGTCCGAACTATTAAAATATATTGTAAATTAAACCGCACGGTCAATGGCGTATGCGCAAAAAAATTCCAAAGTTCAAAATAGAGTATTTATGGTCACTTTTTATACCATAAAAAAAGGAATAAAAAGTGATCAAAAAGTCTGATCAAAACAAAAATTGTACCGATAAAAACTTTAGATCATGGCGCCAAATACGCAGAAAATCAAAAAGTTATAGGGGGCAGAAGAGGATAATTTTAAATGTATTAATTTCCGTGCGTGTAGTTATGATTTTTTCCAGAAGTAATACAAAATCAAACCTATATAAGTAGGGGATCATTTTAATCGTATGGACCTACAGAATAAAGAGGAGGTGTCATTTTTATTGAAAAATGTACTGCGTAAAAACGGAAGCCCCCCAAAATTTACAAAATGGTGTTTTTTCTTAAATTTTGTTGCCATTGTCATTACAAAGTAGTAGGTGGCACAAAAAATAAGCCCTCATATGGATTTTCTAGGTGGAAAATTGAAAGGGTTATGATTTTTAAAAGGTAAGGAGGAAAAAAGGAAAGTGCAAAAACAGAAAAACGCTTGGTCCTTAACCTGCCGCGCACGGAGATCGGAAGCAGATCCTTGCGGAAATCCTACAGCAGGGATTCAGGGCAAACGGCGAGGGGGGCCATGTCTGCCCCCATGTTGGTGATCGCCGCAAATGGCCGGCGAAATCGCGCCAGCGATTTGTGGCAATACCGGGCTGATCGGGTCTCTGGGACCCGACCGCCCGGTAATTTTGCATGATCCCGGTTGTCACAGACAGCCAGGACCATGCTGGAGTATAGGAGCGAGGTGGCATGCCTGCCACCTCCTCCTATCCCTTGCGATCCGTCGGTTAGCTAACCGACCAATCGCAGGGGGGGAGGGGCGGTTACTTCCTCCCGCCCTGCCCGGCCCCTGGAAGTCCAGAGAGAACGGGAGGAAGACCGGAGGATGCGGCGGGGGACAGGGGAGTGCTGGGGACCGGCCCCGGTACTTACCTCGTCCCTGAAGACCCGGATCCCGGCGATGAAGACGGCGGCGGGGACAGGTGAGTTCCTCTTCAGCCAAGGTCGGGCCCTTTACAGCAATGCACGTCGCCGTAAAGCGACATGCATTGCTATAATGGGACCCTGTATAATACAACTCCCAGCATGCCCAGACAGCCCTTTGCATGCCCAAACAACAGTTTGGAGACCACTGTGCCCTTCCAGATTTTGCAAAACTACAACTCCCAGCATGCCTGGACAGTTTTGGCATACTGGGAGTTGTAGTTTTGCAACATCTGGAGGGCTACAGCTTGGACACCACTACACATTGGTCCCCAAACTGTTCTCCTCCAGCTGTTGCGTAACCACTACTCCCAATATGCCCTTCGGCTGTCTGGGCATGCTGGGAGTTGTGGTTTTGCAACAACTGGAGGCACAATGGTTGGGAAACATTGTCTGTTTCCTAACTCAGTGTTTCCCAACCCGTGTGCCTCCAGCTGTTGCAAAACTATAACTATCAGCATGCACTGATAGACCGTGCATGCTGGGAGTTGTAGTTTTGCAACAGCTGGAGGTCCTGTCCCCACCTGCGAATGTACAGGGTACTTTCACATGGACAGGGGGCTTACATTGAGTATCAGGCTGCAGGTTTGCGATGCAGCAAATTTTGCGCGGCAGCTCAAACTCGCAGCAGGAAACTCGCTGTAATCCCCCGCCCGTGTGACTGTACCCTAAAAACACTACACTACACTACACTAACACAAAATAAAATAAAAAGTAAAAAACACTACATATACACATACCCCTACAATGCCCCCCTCCCCAATAAAAATGAAAAACGTCTGGTACACCACTGTTTCCAAAACGGAGCCTCCAGCTGTTGCAAAACAACAACAACTCCCAGTATTGCCGGACAGCCGTTGGCTGTCCAAGCATGCTGGGAGTTTTGCAACAGCTGGAGGCACCCTGTTTGGGAATCACTGGCGTAGAATACCCCTATGTCCACCCCTATGCAAATCCCTAATTCAGGCCTCAAATGCACATGGCGCTCTCTTACTTCGGAGCCCTGTCGTATTTCAGGGCAACAGTTTAGGGCCACATATGGGGTATCGCCGTACTCAGGAGAAATTGCATTATAAATTTTGGGGGGCTTTTTCTCCTTTCACCCCTTATGAAAAGGTGAAGTTGGGGTCTACACCAGCCTGTTAGTGTAAAAAAATTAGGTAAAAGGGAAAAAAGCCCCCCAAAATTTGTAATGCAATTTCTCCCGACTACGGAGATACCCCATATGTGGGCGCAAAGTGCTCTGCGGGTGCACAACAAGGCCCAGAAGGGAGAGTGCACCGTGTACATTTGAGGTGATTTGCACAGGGGTGGCTGATTGTTACAGCGGTTTTGACAAACGCAAAAAAAACAAAACCCCACATGTGACCCCATTTCGGAAACTACATTCCTCACGGAATGTAATGAGGGGTGCAGTGAGAGTTTACACCCCACTGGTGTCTGACAGATCTTTGGAACAGTGGGCTGTGCAAATGAAAAATGTTGTACAGTCCACTGTTCCAAAGATCTGACAGACACCAGTGGGGGGATAAATGCTCACTGTACCCCTTGTTACGTTCCTCAAGGGGTCTAGTTTCCAAAATGGTATGCCATGTGGGGGTTATTTTGCTGTCCTGGCACCAAAGGGGCTTTCTAAATGCGATATGTCCCCCCCGTTTCAGCAAAGTTTGCAAATGTGACTCCTTCTCTTCTGAGCATTGTGGCGCCCCTGCAGTGCACTTGATGTCCACTTATGGGGTACCTTCACACTCAGAAGAGAGGGGGTTACAAATTTTGGGGGGTCTTTTCTGCTATTAACCCTTTCAAAATGTGAAATTTGGGGGGAAACACACATTTTAGTGAAATTTTTTTTTTTTTTTTTTTTTTACATATGCCAAAGTGGTAAAACCCCTGTGGGGTATTAAGGTTTACTTTACCCCTTGTTACATTCCTCAAGGGGTCTAGTTTCCAAAATGGTATGCCATGTGTTTTTTTTTTCCTGCTGTTCTGGCATCATAGGGGCTCTCTAAATGCCGGCATGCCCACAGAGCAAAATTTGCTTCCAAAAAGCCAAAATGTGACTACTTCTCTTCTGAGACCTGTAGTGCGCCAGCAGAGCACTTTTCACCCCCATATGGGGTGTTTTCTGAATCGGGAGAAATTGGGCTTCAGATTTTGGGGGGTAATTTCTGCTTTAACCCTTTGTAAAAAAATTTAATTTTTGGGAATCCAAGCATTTTAGGTAAAAACATTTTTTTTTTTTAACATATGCAAAAGTCGTGAAACCCCTGTGGGGTATTAAGGTTCACTTTACCCTTTGTTACGTTCCCCAAGGGGTCTAGTTTCCAAAATATAATGCCATGTGTTTTTTTTTTGCTGTCCAGGCACCATAGGGGCTTCCTAAATGCGGCATGCCCCCTGAGCAAAATTTGCTTCCAAAAAGCCAAATGTGACTACTCCTCTTCTGAGACCTGTAGTGCGCCACTTTTCACCATCATATGGGGTGCTTTCTGAATCGGGAGAAATTGGGCTTAAAATTTTGGGGGGTATTTTCTGCTATTACCCTTTTTCAAAAATGTAAAATTTTAGGGAAAACAAGCATTTTATGTAAAAATTATTATTATTTTTTTTTACATTTGCAAAAGTCATGAAACACCTGTGGGTTATTAAGGCTCACTTAATTCCTTGTTACGTTCCCCAAGGGGTCTAGTTTCCAAAATTGTATGCCATGTGATTTTTTTTTTTTTTTTTTTTTTTTTTGCTGTTTTGGCACTCAAGGGGCTTCCTAAAGGGGACATGCCCCCCAAAAACCATTTCAGAAAAATGTTCTCTCCAAAATCCCCTTGTCGCTCCTTCCCTTCTGAGCCCTCTACTGCACCCGCCGAACAATTTACATAGAGCCGAACAATTTACATAGACATATGAGGTATGTGCTTACTCGAGAGAAATTGGGCTACAAATACCAGTAAAAATTTTCTCCTTTTACCCCTTGCAAAAATTAAAAAATTGGGTCTACAAGAACATGCGAGTGCAAAAAATGAAGATTTAGTATTTTTCTCCTTCACTTTGCTGCTATTCCTCTGAAACACCTTAAGGGTTAAAACACTTACTGAATGTCATTTTGAATACTTTGGGGGGTGCAGTTTTTATAATGGGGTCATTTATGGGGTATTTCTAATATGAAGACCCTTCAAATCCACTTCAAAACTGAACTGGTCCCTGAAAAATTGTGAGTTTGAAAATTTTGTGAAAAATTTTAAAATTACTGCTGAACTTTGAAGCCCTCTGGTGTCTTCCAAAAGTAAAAAACACGTCAATTTTATGATGCAAACATAAAGTAGATATATTGTATATGTGATCCAAAATTTTTTTTTTTTGAATATCCATTTTCCTTACAAGCAGAGAGCTTCAAAGTTAGAAAAATGCAAAATTTTCATTTTTTTTCATAAAATTTTGGGATTTTTCACCAAGAAAGGATGCAAGTTACCATAAAATTTTACCACCATGTTAAAGTAGAATATGTCACAAAAAAAACAATCTCGGAATCAGAATGATAACTAAAAGCATTCCAGAGTTATTAATGTTTAAAGTGACAGTGGTCAGATGTGCAAAAAATGGCCGGGTCCTGAGGTGTAAAATGGCCTGGTCATTAAGGGGTTAAGGGGATATTCATTTTGGAGCATGTAATTATATTTTAGTAGTAAAATTAAATAAAACCTATATAAATTGGGTATCCTTGTGACCGTATGGACCTACAGAATAAATATAATGTGCACTTTTTACCGAAAACTGCACTGTGTAGAAACGGATGCCGCTAAAAATTACAAAATGGCTTTTTTTAATTTTTTTATTTTGAAAGTGTAATGATTTTTAGGTGAGGAGGAAAAAACAAAAGTGCAAAAATGAAAAATTGCCAAAGAGGGAAGGGGTTAAGAGCAGTTTTTTCAGACAGGGTGAGATTATGAAAGAATTGATGTGACAAAACTCAGAGGAGACTAGACCAAAAAAAAATTCTATATATATGGTCCACAAGACTGTTGGAATCCATTTTTCTCTTTTAAATAAAAAAAAAAACCTTTATGGTAAGTTTCCAAATATAATTGTTAAGGTCAACAAATAGCGAAAATTCATCGAATTTGGAGGAAGGGCAAAGCTAGTGAGCCAACAGGTTAAAGGGGTATTCCAGGCAAAAACTTTTTTTTATATATCAACTGGCTCCAGAAAGTTAAACAGATTTGTAAATTACTTCTATTAAAAAATCTTAATCCTTTCAGTACTTATGAGCTTCTGAAGTTAAGGTTGCTCTTTTCTGTCTAAGTGCTCTCTGATGACACGTGTCTCGGGAAACGCCCAGTTTAGAAGCAAATCCCCATAGCAAACCTCTTCTAAACTGGGCGTTTCCCGAGACAGGTGTCATCAAAGAGGATTTAGATAGAAAAGAACAAGCTTAACTTCAGAAGCTCATGAGTACTGAAAGGATTAAGATTTCTTAATAGAAGTAATTAACAAATCTGTTTAACTTTCTGGAGCCATTTGATATATATAAAAAAGTTTTTTCCTGGAATATCCCTTTAAATATCTTCACTGTCTGTTCTTTTTGGGAGAGGGACCTAGTTGTCTTTTTGCAGTTTTGCTTTTTTCCAGATGGTTTGCATTGTCTTGTTCTCTTTTTAGTGTTCTTAATGTGGTCTTCACTGTGCTTAAATACTCTGTAATTCAGTTTTTGTGGAATAAAGGGGTACTCCGGCACTAAGACATCTTATCCCCTATCCAAAGGATAGGGGATAAGATGCCTAATTGCGGGGTGATCTTGCATGCAGCACCCCGTTACAATCAATCCCCGGAGCATGTTCGCTCCGGGTCTGATGACTGGCGATCACCGAGCCGGAGCATTGTGATGTCATGGCTCCACCCCTGTGTGAGGTCACGCTCCGCCCCCTCAATGCAAGCCTATAGAAGGGGGCGTGACAGCTGTCACACCCCATCCCATAGGCTTGCATTGAGCGGGCGGAGCTGTGATGTCATAATGCTCCGGCCCTGTGATCGCCAGTCATCAGACCTGGAGCGAACATGCACCAGGCACTGATTATAACAGGGTGCTGCGTGCAAGATCACCCCATAATCAGGCGTCTTATCCCCTATCCTGTGGATAGGGGATATAATGTCTTAGCGCTGGAGTACCCCTTTAATCCTTAAGCCAGGTATATTGTCACAGGAGTAAGGGGAAGAGGAGTCAGTGTGGGGGGAAGCTCTAAAATAGAGACTGATGTGGATGGGATGGATTGGGTGATGGAAGAGGGTATGAGAGCTGATTGTGTGTTATATATAGTAACCAAAGAATCCTCCAGCTCAGTAGAGGAGTTCAAGGTGACATTAGTGTTGATAGCTTCTGTAGAGGAATTCTCAGTGGGGACCTCCCCTGGAGGGTGGTCTATAATATCAGATGTCTTTGTATTAAGGAGACTCCAACAAGGGGAAATAGAAAGGGGAGACATATTATCACCATCTGCACTATGTGGTGGAATGGTGTCCATAATGCAAGGGGGAACTGTAGAGGAGTTGGTTCTCACCCTCTCCCTTTGATTGTGTGCATCAGATTTGTAGAATATCCTGCCATTATAGGTGGTTTTCTCTCTGGTATGGCTACGTTCGTTGTTATTGTTCACTGTGGGTCTCTCTCGATCCACAGTGTCTTTATTCCCCCTCTGTTGGTCTGTAGTTCCTGTTTTGTTGGTCTCATGATTTATATTATTATTTTTAGTCTTATTTGCAAAATATATATTATCCAAGGTTCTTTTGGGAATAGCACCATTATGGGCGTATTTATTATTTATTATCATTTGTCCATATATTTCTGATTTTAAACCTACTCTTTGTTTCAGGATGTATATCTCACTCTGAATTGGTTCTCTAATGTTGAAAAGATTATGCAATAAATAATGGCAACAACTTGCTAATGATGCTGATACGGCTATTAATAATCAATTAGGCTTTGGAGAAATTTGCAGAACACCCACAGTTCTTCCAGTCTGAGCGATTACTTTCCTCATGTGTCTCTACATTTGAACGTGATTTGTTGGAGAAAAAGGGTAAGAAGCTGTCCCGTGATCGCTCCAACTACAAGAATGGTACTGTTAAGTTTTGGTTAAAGGGAAAATAAAAAATGGAGAACCAATTCCATTGTTATCAAGGACGCCGACAAAAGGACGGGGGAGTAGTTGTGATGAAAAGATAAAACTATATTCTTGAAGCTCAGTATTTTATCTGATAATGAGTATTATGTTACTCTTGCACATGATCCCACTCCATCTTATACCATTGAGTTTAAAAAGCTAGTTGAGGATGCTTATATGGAAGGTGTTCTAACTAAAAAAGAAAGGGAATATCTTAAGCAGTAAAAAAATTCCACCTTACCATCTTATTACCACCTCCCTAAAGTGCATAAAGGTGTGAAAAACCCAGGGGAATTGCTTCTGTAGAGAAATACTTACAGTCTGACACTTATAAGCCTTTAGCTCAGAAGAAATTTATTCTTAGAGCTATTGAGTATGTACTCATGCATAATGCCTTTCAGTTTGACTGTAAAATTTACTGCCATGGGACTGCCATGGGGACGCGCTTCGTGCCGTCTTATGCTAACTTATGTATGGGGGGATTTTGAGGCCCACTATGTTAGTTCCCTGCCTTGTCCCCCAATATTACATTTTTCAAAAGGTAAATTTGGTCATTAGGGATGGTCCTCTAACAACCCTTAATAATTTTGTTAATTACATGAATAATAACGATTGGGGCCTTACTTTCACGTATAATACATCTGAAGAAAGCAATGAATATCTAGTTCTCATTTTGGTGAACGAAGGGAATAGAATAACTACCAAAACATTTTTTTTAAGTCACTTTACTGTAATAGTAGTCTTTTAAATTTCAATACTGTATATCATTGCAAATGGAAGACTAACTTTCCATAAGGTCAATTTCGGAGGCTGAGATGCACCAACTTGTCCGACTTTGACCACCAGAGTAGAATTATATCGGATAGATTTAGAGAAAAAGGATATACTAAGAAAGTTATACAAGCGGCAAAGGACGGGCTAGAGTTTCCACACAAATGGAATGCCTAGTGTCAAAAAGGAAAAAAAAATGGAAAATCATAATTGGTACAATTGTCATTTTATTACCACCTATAATACATCTCATAACAAGGTTATTGATATCCTGGGCAAATACTGGCATATTTTAACCCCTTAACGACCACAGAGGTAAATGTACATCCTGGTTTGGCGGGACTTCCCGCACCAAGACGTACATTTACGTCCTGTGTATGACCGCGAGCATCGGAAGGGTGCTCGCGTCATACCCGGCAGGTTATGGCTGCTAGCAGCAGCCGGGGACCTGCCCGTAATGGCCGAGAGCCGCGGTCGCGCGGATGTCCGTCATTAACCCCTCAGATGCCGTGATCAATACAGATCAAGGCATCTGCGGCATTGCAGTATTTTGATTGGATGATCGGATTGCCCGCAGTGCTGCCGCGGGGATCCGATCATCCAGCATGACAGCCGGAGGTCCCCTTACCTGGCTTTGGCCGTCTCCCGGGGTCTTCTACTCTGGTCTGCGATCGAGCAGACCAGAGCAGAAGATCACGATAATACTGAGCAGTGCTGTGTCCTATGCATAGCACTGCACAGTATTAGCAATCAAAGGATTGCTATAGATAGTTCCCTATGGGGACATAAAAAGTGTAAAAAAAAAAGTTGAAAAATGTAAGAATAAAAAGTAAAAAAAAAAAAGTGAAAAATCCCCTCCCCAATAAAAAAGAAAATTGTCAATTTTTCCAATTTTACCCCCAAAAAGCATAATTTTTTTTATTGCCGCATGCGTAAATGTCCTTACTATCAAAATATAATGTTAATGATCCCGTATGGTGAATGGCATAAACGTAAAAAATAAAAAAAAAGTTCAAAAATGCTGCTTTTTTGTCACCTTTTATCAAAAAAAATTAATAAAAAATGATCTAAAAGTTTTATATATGCAAATGTTGTATCTAAAAAAAAATACAGATGACGGCGCAAAAAATGAGCCCTCAAACCACCCTATATACGGAAAAATGAAAAAGTTATAGGTGGTCAAAATAGGGTGATATTAGATTACTGATTTTGTACAAAAAGTTTTAGATTTTTTTTAAGCGGTGCAAAAATATAAAAGTATCTAGCCATGGGTATCATTTTAATCGTATTGACCCACAGAATAAAGAACACATATAATTTTTACCATAATGTGTACAGTGTGAAAACAAAACCCTCCAAAATGTGCAAAATTTTGGTTCTCATTTAAATTTCCTCCCTAACGATTTTTTTTTGGGGTTCACCATACGTTTTATGGTAAAATGAGAGGTTTCATTACAAAGTACAATTGGTCACGCAAAAAACAAGCCCTTATATGGGTCTGTAGATGTAAAAATAAAAGAGTTATGGATTTTAGAAGGCGAGGAGGAAAAAACGAAAATGCAAAAATAAAATTGGCCTAGTCCTTAAGGTGAAAATGGGCTTGGTCATTAAGGGGTTAATGAATGACTCGTTTTTAAAAGAGGAGCTCCCTTCCAAACTCAGAGTTATTTATCATAGAGCTAGAACTATTAAAAATATTGAAGTAAATTAAGAAGCAAAATCATCCCACCCTAATGGCTTCAAGTGATCCAGCTATAGGTGCCTTCAAATGTAACATTACTAAATGTAAATGTCTCAATATGACACATGGAAGAAAACTATTTTTTAGTAATAATACAGGTGAATCTTTGAGTATTAAACATTTTATGAATTGTGGATCTTCCTTTGTTATATATATATATATATATGTTAGAGTGCCCATGTAGATTACAGTATATTGGACGGACTTTATGTAGCCTCAGAATAAGAATGGATAATCACCGCTCAAATGTCAGTAAAGGTTACAGTCTACACAGTGCATCCAAACATGCTGCTTTATGTCACAGTCTACACAGTGCATCCAAACATGCTGCTTTATGTCACAGTCTACACAGTGCATTCATACATGCTGCTTTATGTCACAGTCTACACAGTGCATCCAAACATGCTGCTTTATGTCACAGTCTACACAGTGCATCCAAACATGCTGCTTTATGTCACAGTCTACACAGTGCATCCAAACATGCTGCTTTATGTCACAATAATGACTTTATTCATTTTAAATTTACACCTATTGAACATATTTTAGATGGTGTACTGAATTGGTTGGACCTTCTCAGAAAAAGAAAACATTTTTGGATATTTAAACTGAACACCCTCATTCCAGCAGGCCTCAATGATATGACTGAGCGCAATGTCTGAGATGGTTCAACCATATTTCCCTTTCTTATGCACTATATATATATATATATATATATATATATATATATATATATATAGTGCTTTGATTTGTTGTTGGACCACATGATTGTGCGACCCCCTTGTATTCTGCCGCAGCAGCTCACTGCTCCAGTACAGTGACATGTAGACTCTTATTACAATGAGCCCCACAGGTCTTCTTCTTTTTCTATTTCGCTGTCCATTGACTTTACATTTGCGTTCCATTCAACTCACATGACATGGTAACGTCATATGATCTGGACTGCATCATGTGACCACACTACACCGACATCACTTCCAGTCTCGGAGCTACGGGACATGGAGACGTCGGCAGAAACTACTACAGTTATTGCCAGTTATTGTGAGTTTGAGTTTATTAAATAGTTCTATGCTCTATGTTTTATGTAAAACTAAAGAAACAAGTGAAAACAGGTGGAGCCTGGTAATATTGGTCTTAAGTTCTATGTTTTATGAGTTATTTTTTATGGAGTATGCAAAGTTATGAAAACAGGTGGAGCCTGGTAATAATGAAGAGGCGGGCACCAGCTGTGATCCATTTCCTGTATACTTGTATTTAATGGTTTGTGAATGTGATGTCAGTTGTAGTCCGCCTGTCTGAGGAAGGGAACAGTCAGTTCCCGAAGGCGCTTATGATTGGACAATAAAGTTTTATCGTACATCTTTATCTGCTACCACATTTATTGGAGTGCCTGCGCGATTCCACAACCTGCTCAGGTGAGAACTTCTACTTTGATTGATATTGGAATTTCTTTTTTGGATGATATCCCCCTATGTGGCTTTTTTTCTTCTCTATAAAATAGACAATAGAGATATAGGAGTGCTAGCTTCAGTCAACAGGTAACTTTCACAAACAAGGCACAAGTGAAAGTGACTTCTTTATATATGAGAGTGTCCTGATTGATAGAAGAAACCAGAGTACAGAACAGATAGGCTGAGAAGAAACTCCCAACCACAATCAAGCAGCTCAGGGCGGAGTACCAGTAACCAACATAAACAACAGAACTATGCAGAATTAACCCTACAGGTGCAGACAAAACCAGTCATTCTATAAAGTCTTTGAAATATAATATTAACCCCTTAAGGACGCAGCTCATTTTCACCTTAAGGACGCCGGCCTTTTTTGCAAATCTAACACTTTAAGCATTAACCCCTTAACGACGCAGGACGTATATTTACGTCCTGCGCCGGCTCCCGCGATATGAAGCAGGATCGCGCCGCGATCCCGCATCATATCGCGTCAGTCCCGGCGCTAATCAACGGCCGGGACCCGCGGCTAATACCACACATCGCCGATCGCGGCGATGTGCGGTATTAACCCTTTAGAAGCGGCGGTCAAAGCTGACCGCCGCTTCTAAAGTGAAAGTGAAAGTGACCCGGCTGCTCAGTCGGGCTGTTCGGGACCGCCGCGGTGAAATCGCGGCGTCCCGAACAGCTGATCGGACACCGGGAGGGCTCTTACCTGCCTCCTCGGTGTCCGATCGACGAATGACTGCTCCGTGCCTGAGATCCAGGCAGGAGCAGTCAAGCGCCGATAATGCTGATCACAGGCGTGTTAATGCACGCCAGTGATCAGCATAGGAGATCAGTGTGTGCAGTGTTATAGGTCCCTATGGGACCTATAACACTGCAAAAAAAATGTAAAAAAAAAAGTGTTAATAAAGGTCATTTAACCCCTTCCCTAATAAAAGTTAGAATCACCCCCCTTTTCCCATAAAAAAAATAAAACAGTGTAAAAAAAATAAAAAATTAACATATGTGGTATCGCCGCGTGCGTAAATGTCCTAACTATAAAAATATATCATTAATTAAGCCGTACGGTCAATGGCGTACGCGCAAAAAAATTCCAAAGTCCAAAAAAGCGTATTTTGGTCACTTTTTATATCATTAAAAAATGAATAAAAAGTGATCAAAAAGTCCGATCAAAACAAAAATCATACCGATAAAAACTTCAGATCACGGCGCAAAAAATGAGTCCTCATACCACCCCGTACGTGGAAAAATAAAAAAGTTATAGGGGTCAGAAGATGACATTTTTAAACGTATAAATTTTCCTGCATGTAGTTATGATTTTTTCCAGAAGTGCGACAAAATCAAACCTATATAAGTAGGGGATCATTTTAACCGTATGGACCTACAGAATAATGATAAGGTGTAATTTTTACCGAAATATGCACTGCGTAGAAACGAAAGCCCCCAAAAGTTACAAAATGGCGTTTTTTTTTTCGATTTTGTCGCACAATGATTTTTTTTTCCGTTTTGCCGTGCATTTTTGGGTAAAATGACTAATGTCACTGCAAAGTAGAATTGGCGACGCAAAAAATAAGCCATAATATGGATTTTTAGGTGGAAAATTGAAAGGGTTATGATTTTTAAAAGGTAAGGAGGAAAAAACGAAAGTGCAAAAATGGAAAAACCCTGAGTCCTTAAGGGGTTAATAACTTTGATGCTTTTACTTTTCATTCTGATTCCGAGATAATTTTTTCGTAACATAATCTACTTTATGATAGTGGTAAAATTTTGTCGATACTTGCATCATTTCTTGGTGAAAAATTCCAAAATTTGATGAAAAATTTGGAAATTTTGCATTTTTTTTTTACTTTGAAACTCTTTACTTATAAGGAAAATGGACATCCCAAATAAATGTTATATTGATTCACATGTACAATATGTCTACTTCATGATTGCATCATAAAGTTGACATGTTTTTACTTTTGGAAGACATCAGAGGCTTCAAAGTTCAGCAGCAATTTTCCCATTTTTCACAAAATTTTCAAAATCTGAATTTTTCAGGGACCAGTTTAGTTTTGAAGTGCCTTCATATTAGAAATACCCCATAAATGACCCCATTATAAAAACTGCACCCCTCAAAGTATTCAAAATGACATCCAGTAAGCGTGTTAACCCTTTAGGTGTTTCACAGGAATAGCAGCAAAGTGAAGGAGAAAATTCAAAATCTTCATTTTTTACACTCGCATGTTCTTGTAGACCCAGTTTTTGAATTTTTACAAGGGCTAAAGGAGAAACATCTTCCTAAAATTTGTAACCCAATTTCTCTCGAGCAAGGAAATACCTCATATGTGTATGTCAAGTGTTCTGTGGGCGCACTAGAAGGCTCAGATTGGAAGGAGTGACAATGGGATTTTGGAGAGTGAGTTTTTCTGAAATGGTTTTTGGGGGGCATGTCACATTTAGGAAGCCCCTATGATGCCAGAACAGCAAGAAAACTCCACATGGAATATTATTTTGGAAACCACACCCCTCAGGGAATGTAACAAGGGGTACAGTGAGATTTAACACCCCACAGGTGTTTGACGACTTTTTGTTAAAGTTGGATGTGTAAATTAAAAAATGTTTTCACTAAAACCCATTTCCCCCCCAAATTTTACATGTTTACAAGGGGTAATGGGAGAAAATGCCCCCCAAGATTGTAACCCCATCTCTTCTGAGTATGGAAATACCCCATGTGTGGGCATCAAGTGCTCTGCTGGTGCACTACAATGCTCAGAAGAGAAGGAGCGCCATTGAGATGGAGAGAGAATTTGGTTGGAATAGAAGTCAGGGGCCTTGTGCATTTACAAAGCCCCTTTATGGTGCCAGAACAGTGGACCCCCCCACATTTGACACCATTTTGGGAACTACACCCCTCACAGAATTTAATAAGGGGTGCAGTGAGTATTTACACCCCACTGACATTTGACAGATCTTTGGAACAGTGGGCTGTGCAAATGAAAAATAAAATTTTCAGTGTTCCAAAAATCTGTCAGACACCTGTGGGGGGGGGGAGGGGGGGATGCTCACTGCACCCCTTATTACATTCCGTGAGGGGTGTAGTTTCCAAAATGGGGTCACATGTGGGTATTTATTTTTTTTGTGTTTATGTCAGAACCGCTGTAAAATCAGCCCCCCCTGTGCAAATCACCAATTTAGGCCTCAAAAGTACATAGTGCGCTCTCACTCCTGAGCCTTGTTGTGCGCCCGCAGAGCATTTTACACCCACATATGGGGTATTTCCGTACTCAGGAGAAATTGCGTTACAAATTTTGGGGGTCCTCTTTTCCTTTTACCTCTTGTGAAAATAAAAAGTATGGGGCAACACCAGCATGTTAGTGTAAAAAAATATTTTTTTTTACACTAACCGGCTGATGTAGACCCCAACTTTTCCATTTCATAAGGGGTAAAAGGAGAAAAAGCCCCCCAAAATTTGTAGTGCAATTTCTCCCGAATACCGAAATACCCCATATGTGGCCCTAAACTGTTTCCATGAAATACACAAGGCACCGAAGTGAGAGAGCACCATGCGCATTTGAGGACTAAAATAGGGGTGGACATAGGGGTATTCTATGCCAGTGATTCCCAAACAGGGTGCCTCCAGCTGTTGCTAAATTCCCAGCATGCCTGGACAGTCAGTGGCTGTCCAGAAATGCTGGGAGTTGTTGTTTTGCAACAGCTGGAGGCTCCGTTTTGGAAACACTGCCGTACAATGTTTTTTATTTTTATAGGGGGGGGGGACAGTGTAAGGGGGTGTATATGTAGTGTTTTAAACTTTATTATGTGTTAGTGTAGTGTAGTGTTTTTATGGTACATTCACACTGGCGCAGGTTTACAGTGAGTTTACCGCTAGGAGTTTGCGCTGCGGCAGAAAATTTGCCGCAGCCCAAACTTGAAGCAGGAAACTTACTGTAAACCTACCTGTGTGAATGTACCCTGTACCCTGTACATTCACATGGGGGGGGGGGGGCAAACCTACAGCTGTTGCAATGTTGCAAAACTACTTTTGCAACAGCTGGGGACACACTGGTTGGAAAAACGTTATTTAGGTTCTGTTACCTAACTCAGTATTTTCCAACCAGAGTGCCTCCAGCTGTTGCAAAACTACAACTCCCAGCATGTACGGATCACCGAAGTGCTTGCTGTGAGATGTAGTTATGCAACAGTTGGAGGTAGGCAACTACAACTCCCAGAATGGCAATACAGCTGTTTGCTGTTTAGGCAAGCTGGGATTTGCACTTTTGCAACATCTGCTGGGCCACAGTTCAGAGACCACTATAGAGTGATCTCCAAACTGTGCCCCTCCAGATGTTGCAACACTACAAATCACAGCATGCTCAGACAGCAAACTGCTGTGTGGGCATGCTGGGAGTTGAAGTTTTGCAAGATCTGGAGGACTACAGTTTATAGATCACTGCAAAGTCGCCTCCAAACTGCAGCCTTCTAAATCTTGCAAAACTACAAATCCCAGCATGCCCAATGGCTGTCTGGGCATGCTGGGAGTTGTAGTTTTGCAACATCTGGGGTGGGGGGCTAGAGTTTAGAGGGCACAATATTGTTGTCTCCAAAATTTAGCCCCCCCCAGATGTTGCTAGGCAACTACTCACCGGCTTCTGTAGTCTTCATCAGGGAGCCACGAGGGAGCCGCATGTAATCGCAGCCTGCCGCAGCCGATAAGGTAAGGGACCTCCACCGTCGCCGCCACCGGTCATGCTACAGTTCCCCCGTTCTGCCCAGAGTACCGTCGGTGGGCAGGACGGGGGAACCGAACTGTTATGATTCGGCTAGCTGGATGTGGATCCTCTGTGTCAGCGAGGGATTGGCGTGGACCGTGTCGGTGGACCGGTTCTAGGTTGCTACTGGTATTCACCAGAGCCCGCCGCAAAGCGGGATGGTCCTGCTGCGGCGGTAGCAACCAGGTCGTATCCACCGGCAATGGCTCAACCTCGCTTACTGCTGAGAAGGCGTGGGACAGAAGGACTAGACAGAGGCAAGGTCAGACATAGCAGAAGGTCGGGGCAGGCGGCAAGGTTCGTAGTCAATGGCGATAGCAGAAGATCTGGAACACAGGCTTTGGACAACACTAAATGCTTTCTCTGGCACAAGGCAACAAGATCCGGCCAGGAAGGGAAGGGGAAGTGATGTAATATACACAGGGAGCAGGTGGAAGCTAATTAGGCTGATTGGGCCAGGCACCAATCACTGGTGCACTGGCCCTTTAAATCTTAGAGAGCTGGCGCACGCGCGCGCCCTAGAAGGCGGAGCCGCACGCGCCAGAACATGACAGCCGGGGACCGGGAGGGGTAAGTGGCTTGAGATGCGATTCGCGAGCGGGCGCGTCCCGCTATACAAATCGCATCCCCATCGTGAATGTCAGTGCAGCGCTCCCGGTCAGCGGGTCTGACCGGGGCACAGCAGAGAGGAGAACGCCGCGAGCGCTTCGGGGAGGAGCAGGGACCCGGAGCGCTTGGCGTAACAGTACCCCCCCCCCCCTTAGGTCTTCCCCTCTTTTTGTCTTCTTGTCCCTTCAAATGAGACGAGAAAATGAGACACCTCTTGAGTTTCCTTCTGGAACAAAAAGAAGTCCTGGGTAGCTACACCAGCGGCAGGTAGTTCAGAAGGAATGGGAATGGGGAGGGGGGGCAGAGGGTGAAGCATGTCACGGGGCAGAGTGTCACCAGGACGGGGGCTATGAGGAGGCACGACACAGTCCTGATAGGCCTTGGGGAGACCAGGCACAGGAGGAGACACTGAGGCCCGACAGACGGGACTGGTAGCAGACGTGCGGCATTTCTTGCGGCAAGCAGGACCCCAATTCTTGATCTCCCCGGTGGTCCAGTCAAGAGTGGGAGAATGACGTTGGAGCCATGGCAGACCGAGGAGGAGTTCAGAGGTGTAGTTGGGCAGGACGAAAAATTAAATTTTCTCGTGATGCAGTCCAATGCTCAAAAGCAAGGGCTCTGTGCAGTAACGCACAGTGCAGTCCAACTTCACTCCGTTGACCGAAGAAATGTAGAGCGGCTTGACGAGACGGGTCACCGGGATGCAGAACCTATTCACCAAAGAGGCCAGAATAAAATTTCCAGAAGAACCAGAGTCCAAGAAGGCCACGGCTGAGAAAGAGGAGTTGGCAGAAGGAGAAATCCGCACAGGCACAGTGAGACGTGGAGAAGCAGACTTTGTACCAAGAGACGCCACACCCACGTGAGCTGGGTGCGTGCGTTTCCCAGACGTGGAGGACGAATAGGGCAATCCATCAAGAAATGTTCGGTACTAGCGCAGTACAGACATAAATTTTAATCCCAACGGCGAGTCCTCTCTTCATGGGTCAGGCGAGACCGATCCACTTGCATAGGGAGGCACAGGGGTAGATTGAAAAGGATACTGTGAGAGAGGTGCCCAGAGATCAAGGTCTTTTTCCTGGCGGAGCTCCTGGTGTCTTTCAGAAAAACGCATGTCAATGCGGGTGGCCAAATGGATAAGTTCTTGCAGGTTGGCAGGAATCTCTCGTGCGGCCAGCACATCCTTGATGTTACTGGATAGGCCTTTTTTAAAGGTCGCGCAGTGAGCCTCGTTATTCCAAGATAATTTGGAGGCGAGAGTACGAAATTGGATGGCGTACTCGTCTACTGAAGAATTACCCTGGACCAGGTTCAGCAGGGCAGTCTCGGCAGAAGAAGCTCGGGCTGGTTCCTCCAAGACACTATGGACTTCAGCGAAGAAGGACTGGACTGTGGCCGTGGCAGGATCATTGCGGTCCCAGAGCGGTGTGGCCCAAGACAAGGCCTTTCCAGACAGAAGACTCACTACGAACGCCACCTTAGACCGTTCTGTAGGAAATTGGTCCGACAACATCTCCATATGTAGGGAACATTGAGATAGGAAGCCACGGCAGAGTCTAGAGTCCCCATCAAATTTGTCCGGCAGGGACAAGCGGAGGCTAGGAGCGGCCACTCGCTGCGGAGGAGGTGCAGGAGCTGGTGGAGGAGATGGTTGCTGCTGTAGCAGTGGCAGAAGTTGCTGTAAGGTGGCGGTCAACTCGACAGCTGCTGTCCTTGTTGGGCAATTTTCTGCGATTGCTGGGCAACCACCGTGGATAGGTCAGCGAGACTTGGCAGCGGCACCTCAGCGGGATCCATGGCCGGATCTACTGTTATGATTCGCCTAGCTGGATGTGGATCCTCTGTGTCAGAGAGGGATTGGCGTGGACCGTGTTGGTTGACCGGTTCTAGGTTGCTACTGGTATTCACCAGAGCCCGCCGCAAAGCGGGATGGTCTTGCTGCGGCGGTAGCAACCAGGTCGTATCCACCGGCAACGGCTCAACCTCGCTGACTGCTGAGAAGGCGTGAGACAGAAGGACTAGACAGAGGCAAGGTCAGACGTAGCAGAAGGTCGGGGCAGGCGGCAAGGTTCGTAGTCAATGGCGATAGCAGAAGATCTGGAACACAGGCTTTGGACAACACTAAACGCTTTCTCTGGCACAAGGCAACAAGATCCGGCAAGGAAGGGAAGTTGAAGTGAGGTTATATGGACAGGGAGCAGGTGGAAGCTAATTAGACTGATTGGGCCAGGCACCAATCACTGGTGCACTGGCCCTTTAAATCTTAGAGAGCTGGCGCGCGCGCCCTAGAGAGTGGAGCCGCGCGTGCCAGAACATGACAGCCGGGGACCGGGAGGGGTAAGTGGCTTGGGATGCGATTCGCGAGCGGGCGCGTCCCGCTATGCGAATCACATCCCCATCATGAATGTCAGTGCAGCGCTCCCGGTCAGCGGGTCTGACCGGGGCGCTGCAGAGGGGAGAACGCCGCGAGCGCTCCGGGGAGGAGCAGGGACCCGGAGCGCTTGGCGTAACACAAACTTTAACCCCCCCGCCCCCGATCTGCTATTGGTCGTCGCGTCTTGATGACATATAGCAAAGATAGGAGGGGTGGCACCCCTGCCACCTAACACCTATCCCTTCAGGGAGACCGGAGGTGTCTTGGACACCGGTATGTCCCGGATCCGCCGAAAATCGTTAGTCTGAATTGATCGCCGGCATGGGGGGGTCTCAGGACCCTCCCTGAGTATATGCATGGGATGCCTGCTGATAGATATCAACAGTAATCCTGGTCCGGTTCCCAACCGCGGGGACTGGAATTCCCACGGGCGTATCCATTCGCCCCACGTCCTTAAGGACTTGGGATGAAGGGCGTATGCATATGCCCTGCGTCCTGAAGAGGTTAATCAGATTTTTGAGCTTAGAGTTTTCTCCATTCAAACTGAATATGAACAATAAAATCTGCACTGGTGGATTCTTCTTCTTCACCATTACAGGCAATTGTGTATTTAATTCCCTTTATTCTATTGCTTTATGTTTTATTTTATCTTTTTTACTTGTACTTCACAAATGAAGAAAAAGAACTGGAGGACAAGTGATCCCTCATGACAGTGCGCGTTAGTCAGTATTTCCATACATCGGATACGTCCACATTTACATGACACATTAGACTTCTGCATTGTGACCTGTAGTTTGAATCTATTCAAAGAAAGTCCATTAGTAGAATCCATTACTCCAACTCCACCTCAATCCCAGTATAAGAACAAGAGAAGCTCAAGACGACACTTCTGATCCCAATGGTGGCTGATTCTACCACCTCCCGACATGAGTTCTCCTAATACTATGGCTTTTCTTGCCGTCTTACTTGTTGAGGCCATCACTGGCTTGTCCTCCAGCATCTTCACAATCATTTGTTGTCTCTCTGTTCCTGGCTACAAACATTATAAGATTTCAACCTTCAGCAGGATTTTGATGGCTGTGAGTGCTTCTAACATGTCCTACCTCTTTACTATGTCCACAAACTTCCTCATTGAATTCTTATGGCCACATCTGTATAAAATACCATTTGTTGCCTATATGATTAACTACTTGACCTTGTACAGCATCACATCCACTTCTTGGCTCACCTGCTCACTTTGCTCCTTCTACTTCCTGAAGATCATCCCTTCCCAGCCCGGAATCCTGACAAAGCTTAAGAACATGACAAACACAATAAATGGAGGGATCCTACTGGTGGCAAAGATCGTGTCTCTCGGTGGAGGTTTTCTTTCAATTATTATTTCAAATAAAAATTTAAAAGTGAACTTAACAGAAAGTGGAGCAGAAAAACCAGAAGACTGGATAATGAGGAGGATAACATTTAATGATATTATCATGGCTCTCAATTCTCTGCCATTCTTCATTATAATAGTGACTACGGTTGTCAGCGCTTCACTCCTCAAATATTATAATTATCAGATGAAGAAAAACATCAGGAATATTAACGGCAATGTGAAGGATTATCGGACTGCTGTCCTGACCATGACCGGTCTCCTCATGTTGTATTTACTCATTTTTGTTACATTGATAATTTTTACCCTGAACCCAATGGACACAACCTGGGGCTCCATGATATGTTTGATGTTACTGTTTTCATTCCCCACAGTCCAGACGGCTCTTCTCACCTACGGGAATCCCAAACTGAAGGAAGGCTTGGGGAAGATGTTCACCTTTATAACCCTGACTATAGGCTCCGGGCGGTAAACACTTCTCTCATTAGAATGCATTTTACTCCAAAATATTATCTTCGCGTGTTTTGTTGTCACTATACCAGTATAGACTTGGCTTATCTGACTTATCTTTCTCTGCATTAGATGAAAATATAGGAACCTGGAGGTGAGGATCACTACTAGGACAAGAGACTGTAATAACTCACATAATGTCCTCCTGGTTATCATGAACATTAGTCCCAGAAAGCATCCAGGGTCCACAGGGGGTAAAAGGGGGCTACACTGAGGTTCATGTGGTTGTTTTAGTCAATAATGACATATATAGTATATGTTAGATTTTTCCTTTTGTGTCTTAAATATTGTAAAAATTATGTGTAAAAAACTGTAGTTCACCAAATAAAGGCAAATAATTGACTGAGTTATGTGTTTAGATAAAACATGATCAGGTATAGAGATAAGTCCACCAGATAGTAAATGACCAAAGTCTGAGGATATTGGCCATTATTCTTTTGACATTTTCAGGTTCTCCATTCTTAATTGATAAGTTATGGTTTCAGAAGGAACACGCTGTGTTGTGGCCACAAGCCATAAACAATCCTTCCTAGAAGACTTTATTAGATTGGACCTGTCATAGTCCCATGACTAGATGAGGCTTCTAATTGGAATTCTGGTCAGACATTTTTTTAAATCTCTATAATCATCACCAGCGCTGAGATATAAGACATTTCGTTAAGATGAAAATGAGGCCCAAGTGCCCAGACGGTGTTTCCCAGCACAGTAAGAGCCCAACAGGGCCAATTTCTTCATATTTGCAACCTTTCTGCCCGCCTGCATATTCCTACGGGCTTTTGAGAGGGCACAGAGGCCGTGAATAAGAAAAGCTGGGCTGGTCACTCTGAGCTGTTGCAGTGCTGGGGAACACCATCTGGGCACTTGAGCTTCATATGCATATTAAAGGGGTACTCTGCCCCTAGACATATTATCCCCTATCCAAGGATTACATATTAAAGGAGTAGTCCGCCCCCTCCCATAGACTTGTATTGAGGGGGCAGGACGTGACGATACTGTGCTTCTGTATCGCCCCGTCATCATGCACAGAGATATTCCTCTGTGATGACAGCCCGAGCTCACAACCGATCCCTACAGCAGCCACACAATACATTCATAGTCACAGTTACAGCTTGTGAACATCTGGAACCTGCAGCATCTACAATGATTCTCTACAGGGACAGAACCTGCAGACTGGCTGGGCCTTGTAGTTCCACACCTGGGTACTATCAGGTAAGCTTGAGAGGCCATGGAGGCTATTCCTCATTCAATGGGCTGGTTCTGCCACTTTGGGGGCTGCTTTACAGGGAACCCGTCATTCAGTTTTACCATATATAACGAGTGGCAACACGTAATAGAGGTTAATATCATGTGTCCTACCATGTTTGGATGTCTGCTTGGACGTCTGTAAATGTGGCAAAAACAACTTTAATAAGAGAGTGCCCATAAACCAGTGTGTTCACAAACAAGGAGCATACAGATGTTGCTACAATGCATCACCCATTATTCCCAGATAGCAAAATGTTGTCTGGAAATTAAGCTACAGCTGGATTCATGCTGTTACTAAACTAAAAACCCCATCATTCTCAGAGAGCCAAAGGTTTTCTGTCTGGGAATGATGGGAGCTGTAGTTTAGGTGATGGCTCCATGTTTGGGAAGACCCTTTGGGGTGGATTCACTTATTGGACATATTGTACCACCCCCTCTCATCTGTACTTATTGATAGTACTTCTATATACACGACACTATGTACATAAATTGACTATCTTGCAGAGTAGCTTGAAATCACCAAATGATATTCATGCTCGGCACTTGTAGCCTCTTAAAGAGATTCACCCTAAACGATGGATCGACAACTGGAGGCCTGTCCCTTCCTGTGCTAAAGAGCATGGGCGTAAGAGCCAAACAAAACCGGCCAAACTGTGAATGTCGGGAAACAAGTCAGGAACATAATGGGAATACTACAAAGCTACATACAGATATACCAGGCAGGATATAACATACTAACATACAGATATACCAGGCAGGATATAACATACTAACATACAGATATACCAGGCAGGATATAACATACTAACATACAGATATACCAGGCAGGATGTAGCATACTAACATACAGATATACCAGGCAGGATATAACATACTAACATACAGATATACCAGGCAGGATATAACATACTCACATACAGATATACCAGGCAGGATATAACATACCAACATACAGATATACCAGGCAGGATGTACCATACCAACATACAGATATACCAGGCAGGATATAACATACCAACATACAGATATACCAGGCAGGATATAACATACTAACATACAGATATACAAGGCAGGATGTAGCATACTAACATACAGATATACCAGGCAGGATATAGCATACTAACATACATATATACCAGGCAGGATATAACATACTAACATACAGATATACCAGGCAGGATATAACATACTAACATACAGATATACCAGGCAGGATATAGCATACTAACATACAGATATACCAGGCAGGATGTAGCATACTAACATACAGATATACCAGGCAGGATATAGCATACTAACATACAGATATACAAGGCAGGATATAGCATACTAACATACAGATATACCAGGCAGGATATAACATACTAACATATAGATATACCAGGCAGGATGTAGCATACTAACATACAGATATACAAGGCAGGATATAGCATACTAACATACAGATATACCAGGCAGGATATAACATACTAACATACAGATATACCAGGCAGGATATAACATACTAACATACAGATATACAAGGCAGGATGTAGCATACTAACATACAGATATACCAGGCAGGAAATAACGTAATAGCATACAGATATACCAGGCAGGATATAGCATACTAACATACAGATATACCAGACAGGATGTAGCATACTAACATACAGATATACCAGGCAGGATATAACATACTAACATACAGATATACCAGGCAGGACATAACATACTAACATACAGATATACCAGGCAGAATGTAGCATACTAACATACAGATATACCAGACAGGATATAACATACTAACATACAGATACACCTGGCAGGATATAGCATACTAACATACAGATATACCAGGCAGGATATAGCATACTAACATACAGATATACCAGGCAGGATGTAGCATACTAACATACAGATTTACCAGGCAGGATATAACATACTAACATACAGATATACCAGGCAGGATATAGCATACTAACATACAGATATACCAGGCAGGATATAACATACTAACATACAGATATACCAGGCAGGATATAACATACTAACATACAGATATACCAGGCAGGATATAGCATACTAACATGCAGATATACCAGGCAGGATATAGCATACTAACATACAGATATACCAGGCAGGATATAGCATACTAACATACAGATATACCAGGCAGGATATAACATACTAACAAGCAGATATACCAGGCAGGATATATCATACTAACATACAGATATACCAGGCAGGATATAACATACTAACATACAGATATACCAGAGAGGATATAACATACTAACATACATATATACCAGGCAGGATATAGCATACTAACATACAGATATACCAGGCAGGATATAGCATACTAACATACAGATATACCAGGCAGGATATAACATACTAACATACAGATATACCAGGCAGGATATAGCATACTAACATACAGATATACCAGGCAGGATGTAGCATACTAACATACAGATATACCAGGCAGGATATAGCATACTATCATACAGATATACCAGGCAGGATATAACATACTAACATACAGATATACCAGGCAGAATATAACATACTAACATACAGATATACCAGGCAGGATATAACATACTAACATACAGATATACCAGGCAGGATATAACATACTAACATACAGATATACCAGAGAGGATATAACATACTAACATACATATATACCAGGCAGGATATAGCATAATAACATACAGATATACCAGGCAGGATATAACATACTAACATACAGATATACCAGGCAGGATATAACATCCTAACATGCAGATACACCAGGCAGGATATAACATCCTAACATACAGATATACCAGGCAGGATATAGCATACTAACATACAGATATACCAGGCAGGATATAACATACTAACATACAGATATACCAGACGTGATATAACATACTAACATACAGATATACCAGGCAGGATATAACATACTAACAAACAGATATACCAGGCAGGATATAACATACTAACATACAGATATACCAGGCAGGATATAACATACTAACATACAGATATACCAGGCAGGATATAACATACTAACATACAGATATACCAGGCAGGATATAACATACTAACATACAGATATACCAGGCAGGATATAACATACTAACATACATATATACCAGGCAGGATATAGCATACTAACATACAGATATACCAGGCAGGATGTAGCATACTAACATACAGATATAACAGGCAGGATATAACATACTAACATACAGATATACCAGGCAGGATATAACATACTAACATACATATATACCAGGCAGGATATAGCATACTAACATACAGATATACCAGGCAGGATGTAGCATACTAACATACAGATATACCAGGCAGGATATAACATACTAACATATAGATATACCAGGCAGGATATAGCATACTAACATACAGATATACCAGACAGGATATAGCATACTAACATACAGATATACCAGGCAGGATATAACATACTAACATACAGATATACCAGGCAGGATATAGCATACTAACATACAGATATACCAGGCAGGATGTAGCATACTAACATACAGATATACCAGGCAGGATGTAGCATACTAACATACAGATATACCAGGCAGGATATAACATACTAACATACAGATATACCAGACAGGATATAACATACTAACAGACAGATATACCAGGCAGGATGTAGCATACTCACATACAGATATACCAGGCAGGATATAACATACTAACATACATATATACCAGGCAGGATATAGCATACTAACATACAGATATACCAGGCAGGATGTAGCATACTAACATACAGATATACCAGGCAGGATATAGCATACTAACATACAGATATACCAGGCAGGATATAACATACTAACATATAGATATACCAGGCAGGATGTAGCATACTAACATACATATATACCAGGCAGGATATAGCATACTAACATACAGATATACCAGGCAGGATGTAGCATACTAACATACAGATATACCAGGCAGGATATAACATACTAACATACATATATACCAGGCAGGATATAACATACTAACATACAGATATACCAGGCAGGATATAACATACTAACATACAGATATACCAGGCAGGATATAACATACTAACATATAGATATACCAGGCAGGATGTAGCATACTAACATACAGATATACCAGGCAGGATATAGCATTCTAACATACAGATATACAAGGCAGGATATAACATACAGATATACCAGGCAGGATGTAGCATACTAACATACAGATATACCAGGCAGGATATAACATACTAACATACAGATATACCAGGCAGGATATAACATACTAACATACAGATATACCAGGCAGGATATAACATACTAACATACAGATATACCAGGCAGGATGTAGCATACTAACATACAGATATACCAGGAAGGATGTAGCATACTAACATACAGAAATACCAGGCAGGATATAACATACTAACATACATATATACCAGGCAGGATATAACATACTAACATACAGATATACCAGGCTGGATATAACATACTAACATACAGATATACCAGGCTGGATATAACATACTAACATACAGATATACCAGGCTGGATATAACATACTAACATACAGATATACCAGGCTGGATATAACATACTAACATACAGATATACCAGGCTGGATATAACATACTAACATACAGATATACCAGGCAGGATATAACATACTAACATACATATATACCAGGCAGGATATAACATACTAACATACAGATATACCAGGCAGGATATAAACAAAATTGTTCTTACCTGTAATTTTGATTTCCTTGAGTCCCAAGGCAGCACACAGATGGGATATTTCATCCCCCAGTCTCCAACCTAGGACCGTCCAACCAGCAAGATAATTAAGAAATTAGCATAATTAATTGCTGACCTGATAAGAACCCCCTCCTACAGATCACACCTGTGTTAATAAAATAGAGACGAATTACAGAAAAAAATAGTATTGGGAGGGTATTGGTGTGCTGCCTTGGGACTCAAGGAAATCAAAATTACAGGTAAGAACAATTTTGTTTTTCCTTATCGTCCCAAGGCAGCACACAGATGGGATCTTACATAGAAACCAAAAGGGAGGGTAATTCCTAAAAGGACTACAATCTCAAAGGCTGAATTACTAGCCTATACTTTGACACATGATAGCAGTATGGACCAGGAGGCTGCATTACAGACTCCAAATTTGGACCCTCTATGCTTATCAGGAGGAAGTTGAACTGGTAGAAGAGACTGAAGAAACTACAAGGAAAAATTCTCTTTTTGCTCCAAATTACGAGATGGAAAAAACCAACTCCACCTCAGATTTATGAACTTCAAGCTCTTGTGGCCTGGAAGGACAAAACATTTGCAGATCTCAGCTAGACAACACTTTGTTTAGAAACCAAAAAGAAAAAGAAACCACTTGAGAACGGACCATGTATAAACTAAAATGAGTTTTATTGAGAATAATATCAAGACATATAATGATTACACACACAGCATGGACAAACAAAAAGTGGGATCCAGGGAGCAGGGGGAGATGAAAAGAAAATAACAATAATATGTATAGTGTCCAAGTGTGCTGAACAATTTAAAATGCCAGCAACGTGCCATAAGTAAATAGGACCAATATCTTAAAAACGCACACAAAACGGATCACAGAGAAAACCAGATATAATAGTGGCATAAAACAGTAAAACTCCCTCCGCTCCCCAGTTACCCACCAGACCAGACTCCTGGATAAAGCCCCGTTGGGTGAAACGCGTTGGAGGTCTGGTGGGTAACTGGGGAGCGGAGGGAGTTTTACTGTTTTATGCCACTATTATATCTGGTTTTCTCTGTGATCCGTTTTGTGTGCGTTTTTAAGATATTGGTCCTATTTACTTATGGCACGTTGCTGGCATTTTAAATTGTTCAGCACACTTGGACACTATACATATTATTGTTATTTTCTTTTCATCTCCCCCTGCTCCCTGGTTCCCACTTTTTGTTTGTCCATGCTGTGTGTGTAATCATTATATGTCTTGATATTATTCTCAATAAAACTCATTTTAGTTTATACATGGTCCGTTCTCAAGTGGTTTCTTTTTCTTTTTGGTTTCATATTTAGAGTATTTACCACAGGACCCTATACATCTATGAGCATATCTCCTCCCCCTTTTTTGGTGTGTTAACACTTTGTTTAGGACAAGGCGAGAGCCTCTTACTATCCAATACAGATTATTCCTCTACTGTTCTGCAATACGAGCCTTCAGGTACAGTTCAGGGCCAGCGGCCATGGATATATGAAGGAAAACGACCATTTCTTCTATCCTTCTGGTAGATTCTTTACAGAACGAAAGAAATTCTCTAAATCAAATACAAATTTCTCATCCCTTTATGGAACCCTATGGACCTGGCAACTACACATATTGTATTCATTATATGATGGTTCTTCAAGAGCAGAATATCATTCATAATAGATGCTTACAGACTCAAGTGTAGCTGTATTTCCTAAGGAAAGGAATGAAGGAATTAGAGTTTTATCGCAGTTCAATCGAAGCCGGTTGTACAGATTATAGGAATTTTGTCTACAGTAAATCTTGGTGCAGAGGAAGCCTACAGAATTCTCTCCTAAATACGCAATGGTTGGAAAAACCAGACTCTGAAACCAAACAGAAAGACATCACAATGGATACAGTGAAGACCTTCTGTAAGATTTCCTTATGAAGAAGATTGATAGAAACTATTTCACTAGCAGAGAACATCTCGTCCTGGTAGATCGGCATCCTGTGGAGGTACAACCTCTCTGATGAACTCGGAGGTACCAGAGTATTTCCGGATCTTCTAGATTTAACAAGAAGAGGTTCGAGTCACACTTTGATGGTATAGTCTCTTCTCTCACATTAAAACTATTATGTGGCTTTAAGATTCTAGGATAAACTTTGCTGAATCCTAACAGACTTGTAGTATGGACTGGTTGTTGTTTTCTTGTGGATCATCATCAGGACTAGATTTCTTTGATACGGTCAAACTGCTACAAAGTCCGCCACACGTCCAGTGCGGAATGTATTCTCTTTAGAGATCCACTTTGATATGAAGATGGCGCACTAAATATTACCACCTTTCATTATGCCAGAAGCTAGAAGGAAAACCGACAACCGGACCGGAGGATCTCCTGTTGATTATCTCTGAAGTGGCTCTTTGTCCACAATCATGTAGCAGAAGTGAGATGGTGAACGTCTCCTCAGTAGAAAAGACACTCAATCCGCAATCCTCAACAAGAGACCCGGAGTCGATGGTTGGAATTATTCTGGTGGTAAAAGTAAAGAATTAAACTATGAACCTTCTGGAAAAGAAGAATAATTACTGCTTGTAAACCGCCATGCTTAGAGTACAGCACCACATGAGCCATCTGGAGACAGATCTGCTACTATCCCAATAGACACTTCATAATATCATTGGACCAGAGACAAGACAACAAAGAGCTTAAGACTCTGTGGAGATGAGCACCACGTGGACAACAAGCCTGATCCTTGAGTTAAGGAGACAGATCTTATGGAAACCATTACAACTTCTTCCTTCAAGAATGGACCTGGAACAAAGAGAAGACGAATAAATCGTTTAGAACAGTAAAGTCTATATTTAAAGATGTGAATATCTACTATCATGTTGACTGTCATGTGCCAAACTAGAAGCTGAAGCTTTAACTGATAATGTATAAGTCATCTGCTTGATGTTAATCAGACCCATGGAAAGGAATCTACTTAAGTTAGATGCCTATAATGTAATGACATCTATTAACAGATCTGCTACTCCTGAGCTGCAACACCAGAGCCAAAGATGAGCAGGAAGAAGATTTCTGGCATATTACACGGATCAGACCTATGTATTCTTACACAGAGGCTCCATCTGAAGGGCCTGACATCTGTAAGAGAAATATATGTATTAGTACATGATAGAGATGACAACCACAGAACCACCAGAGCAGATGGTGGTAGAAACATATTGGTGCCAGGTCCAGCTATAAAAATAAGAGACCCTGACCCAGGGCCCTATACACAAGAAATGACCCATAAGACAGTATACAGGGCATATATATATATATATATATATATATATATATATATATATATATATATATATATATATATCTATAATGTGCGGTTAGACGTTATCTGCAACATAGATAGGCAACAAAGCCGAACTAAAGAGTAAGGAAAATACCCCTCTAAACAAGGCTGATAACAGAGTAACAATCTGTATATCTAAGTACTACAACCTTCACCCAAATATATAGCTGACAACAGGAGCAGCTTGAATTTACAAGATCTACACTTTCTATGCAGACTAAGACTGACCACAGGGAAAGGGTTGTATTCATAGGCACTATAGGGTTAATCCAGCCTATATGATTAAAGTGAACAATAGGTCGTATTCACAGGGAGTATAGTGAGCCACAGGTTGTATTCACCACAGTAATACAGACTATGAAGACTGTCAGGCACAACAGACTTCATGCCGACTAGATTGCTACCAGAGAGCAGTAGCTATATACACAGGTACATACAGACTATACGGATACAAGCACTACATATTATATACAGGTACATACAGACTATATGGATACAAGCACTACATATTATATACAAGTACATACAGACTATATGGATACAAGCACTACATATTATATGCATAGGTAACATGCTACATAAGGACTATATGGATACAAGCACTACATATCATAACAGGATAAATGATACCTGCAGACTATATGGCTGAGCAACAGCTTGTATCTACAACATACACATATATATATATATATACACACACACACACACACACACACACACACACACACACACACCATACATGCAGACAATATGGTTGACAGAACAATAACTTGTATTCACCAGTATAACAGGCTCTATACAGACTATATCAGTGTCCTCAGATGCCAAAAACCACGACTCCCATCACACCCAGACAGACAAAGGCCGTCCCGTTATACAAGGAGCCACAGCTCCGAAACACCCAGAGTCACCACGGCCACCAGATTACACGGCCTAAAACAGAGCGCAACAGCTTGTGTCCACAACCACAACTCCCAGAACACCAAGACAGACAAAGGCCGTCCCGGCATGTCAGGGGCCAAGCCCCGCAACACCCAGCCATACATCTAATATACAGACTGGATGGCTGATAACAGGGAACAATAGCAAGCACTGCAGGTTTAAGCAGACTATATGGCCGAACAGAGAGAAATAGCCTGTAGCAAGCACAACAGGCTATATACAGATTGGATGGCGGACAACAGAGAGCAAAAGCTTGTATCAACAAGCACTACAGGCCTTATGCAGTTTAATGGCTGAAAACTGCGAGCAATAGCTTGTAACAAGCACAATAGGCTTTATACAGACTGGATGGCTGACCACAGAGAGCAATATTTTGAACCAACAAGCACTACAGGCCATATACAGATTGGATGGATGACCACAGAGAGCAATAGCCTGTAACAACAAGCACCACAGGCTATACACAGACTGGATGGCTGACCACAGAGAGCAATAGCCTGTAACAACAAGCACCATAGGCTATACACAGACTGGATGGCTGACAACAGAGAACAATAGCCTGTAACAACAAGCACTATAGGCTATATACAGACTGGATGGCTGACAACAGAGAGCAATAGTCTGTATCAACAAGCACCATAGGCTATACACAGACTGGATGGCTGACAACAGAGAACAATAGCCTGTAACAACAAGCACTATAGGCTATATACAGACTGGATGGCTGACAACAGAGAACAATAGCCTGTAACAACAAGCACTATAGGCTATATACAGACTGGATGGCTGACAACAGAGAGCAATAGTGTATCCACAGGCATTACAGGCCTTATGCAGTCTAAATGTCTTACAACAGTATAGATAAGATACTTATCTTTATTCCTGAAGCGACGTCACTGCATACAATTTACCAGAATGCAGCGCAAAAGACGGTCGCCATGATTCTCATGATGGATTTGCACAACAGCAAGATAGACACAATGTACAACCCATTGTGCACATTATTTAAGGAAATACAGCGGCTATAGCCATAATTCTGGTCAGAGAAGTCTGCAAAGGGTTTAAGGACATATCTGCTGGCAGGACCATGTGATGGGTAATGTTATTAATGCCAGGGAACCCCTAAAGCGTGAAACATACCTGATGCCAGCAAGTTTAGGAAACATTTGCTCCTCATGGAGATTTCCAGTCTTCACCAGGACCCAGCACCGGATATACTGTGGAGCAGACCAGATCCAGACATCCGAAGTGATGACAGACCGGACCGGCACAAGGAGACAGCTGTACCGATACGCCAGGATACTCCACCGGCATAAGCAAGGTATCGATACGCCAGGATACTCCACCGGCATAAGCAAAGTACCGATACGCCAGGATACTTCACCAGCAGTCAGGTATAGGGAGCCCAGCCAGGATACTTCACCAGCATAATAGAAGGGCAAAACAGGGCTGGAATATGACATCAGCCAAAGGTTCAGAATGATTTATCCAGGATACTGCACTGGTTAACTTAATATTTAATCATCCATCATTACCTCAAACCGGGACCTTGCACCGGTCATATTTGCCAGGACCCCGCACTGGCAAATACTTACTTCAAAAAGTTGCAGCCAAGACCCCGCAGGGCTGAGATAAGCGATGGGCACATGGAACATCTCAGAACCAGTATGAGTCGGCCAGGACCCCGCGCTTGCTTATGGCTCATATCAGGACACTGGCACAGGTATTACCAGGACCCCGCACTGGTAAAGCATGAAGCTCAGAATATACTCTGAGACCAGGTCATGGCCAGGATACTGCACCGGCACTTAATTGCGTTGCAGCCAGGACCCCGCAAGGCTGATCAGAAGATCTGTAAGTCCAGAAACATCCAAAACAAAGGGAAAACCACAGGTAGAAGGAGCAGGTGGAACATCTCCTGGTGGAATGAGGACAAAATTAAACACAGGTGTGATCTGTAGGAGGGGGTTCTTATCAGGTCAGCAATTAACTATGCTAATTTCTTAATTATCTTGCTAGGTGGACGGTCCTAGGTTGGAGACTGGGGGATGAAATATCCCATCTGTGTGCTGCCTTGGGACGATAAGGAAAGCATACTAACATACAGATATACCAGGCAGGATATAACATACTAACATACAGATATACCAGGCAGGATATAACATACTAACATACAGATATACCAGGCAGGATATAACATACTAACATACAGATATACCAGGCAGGATATAACATACTAACATACAGATATACCAGGCAGGATATAGCATACTAACATACAGATATACCAGGCAGGATATATCATACTAACATACAGATATAACAGGCAGGATATAACATACTAACATACAGATATACCAGGCAGGATATAGCATACTAACATACAGATATACCAGGCAGGATGTAGCATACTAACATACAGATATACAAGGCAGGATGTAGCATACTAACATACAGATATACCAGGCAGGATGTAGCATACTAACATACAGATATACCAGGCAGGATATAGCATACTAACATACAGATATACCAGGCAGGATATAACATACTAACATACAGATATACCAGGCAGGATATAACATACTAACATACAGATATACCAGACAGGATGTAACATACTAACATACAGATATACCAGACAGGATATAACATACTAACATACAGATATACCAGGCAGGATATAACATACTAACATACAGATATACCAGGCAGGATATAGCATACTAACATACAGATATACCAGGCAGGATGTAGCATACTAACATACAGATATATCAGGCAGGATATAGCATACTAACTGTCACGATGCCGGCTGGCAGGAGGTGGATCCTCTGTGCCAGAGAGGGATTGGCGTGGACCGTGCTAGTGGACCGGTTCTAAGTCACTACTGGTTTTCACCAGAACCCGCCGCAAAGCGGGATGGTCTTGCTGCGGCGGTAGTGACCAGGTCGTATCCACTAGCAACGGCTCAACCTCTCTGGCTGCTGAAGATAGGCGCGGTACAAGGGAGTAGACAGAAGCAAGGTCGGACGTAGCAGAAGGTCGGGGCAGGCAGCAAGGATCGTAGTCAGGGGCAACGGCAGGAGGTCTGGAACACAGGCTAGGAACACACAAGGAAACGCTTTCACTGGCACGATGGCAACAAGATCCGGCAAGGAAGTGCAGGGGAAGTGAGGTGATATAGGGAAGTGCACAGGTGATCAGACTAATTGGAACCACTGCGCCAATCAGCGGCGCAGTGGCCCTTTAAATCGCAAAGACCCGGCGCGCGCGCGCCCTAAGGAGCGGGGCCGCGCGCGCCGGGACAGGACCGACGGAGAGCGAGTCAGGTACGGGAGCCGGGGTGCGCATCGCGAGCGGGCGCTACCCGCATCGCGAATCGCATCCCGGCTGGAGGCGGTATCGCAGCGCCCCGGGTCAGTGGATCTGACCGGAGCGCTGCAGTGAGGAGAGTGTAGCGAGCGCTCCGGGGAGGAGCGGGGACCCGGAGCGCTCGGCGTAACAGTACCCCCCCCCTTGGGTCTCCCCCTCTTCTTAGAGCCTGAGAACCTGAGGAGCAGACTTTTGTCTAGGATATTGTCCTCAGGTTCCCAGGATCTCTCTTCTGGACCACAACCCTCCCAATCCACTAAAAAAAAGGTTTTCCCTCTGACCTTTTTGGATGCCAGAATCTCTTTGACGGAGAAGATGTCCGAGGAGCCGGAAACAGGAGTGGGAGGAACAGATTTGGGAGAGAAACGGTTGATGATAAGTGGTTTAAGAAGAGAAACGTGAAAGGCATTAGGAATACGAAGAGAAGGAGGAAGAAGAAGTTTGTAAGAGACAGGATTAATCTGGCACAAAATTTTGAAAGGACCAAGATAGCGTGGTCCCAACTTGTAGCTAGGGACACGGAAGCGGACATATTTAGCGGAGAGCCATACCTTGTCTCCAGGGGAAAAAATGGGAGGAGCTCTTCTTTTCTTATCCGCGAACTTCTTCATGCGTGATGAAGCCTGTAAGAGAGAATTTTGGGTCTCTCTCCATATGATGGAAAGGTCACGAGAAATTTCATCCACAGCGGGCAGACCAGAGGGCAAGGGGGTAGGGAGGGGGGGAAGAGGGTGACGGCCGTACACCACGAAAAATGGGGATTTGGAGGAAGATTCAGAGACTCTGAAGTTATACGAGAATTCGGCCCATGGAAGGAGATCTGCCCAGTCATCCTGGCGGGAGGAAACAAAATGTCGTAAATAATCACCCAAGACCTGGTTAATTCTTTCTACTTGTCCATTGGATTGAGGATGATAAGCAGAAGAAAAATTTAATTTAATCTTGAGTTGTTTACAGAGAGCCCTCCAGAATTTAGACACGAATTGGACGCCTCTATCCGAGACGATCTGCGTAGGCAACCCGTGAAGACGAAAAATGTGTACAAAAAATTGTTTAGCCAACTGAGGCGCTGAAGGAAGACCAGGAAGAGGGATGAAATGTGCCATTTTGGAGAATCGATCAACGACCACCCAAATAACAGTGTTGCCACGGGATGGGGGTAGGTCTGTAATAAAGTCCATACCAATCAGAGACCAAGGCTGTTAGGGGACAGGCAGGGGATGAAGAAAACCAGCGGGCTTCTGGCGAGGAGTCTTATCCCGGGCACAGATAGTGCAGGCTCGCACAAAGTCCACAACATCCGTCTCCAGAGTCGGCCACCAATAGAAGCGAGAGATGAGTTGCACAGATTTCTTGATGCCCGCATGACCTGCGAGATGGGAGGAGTGACCCCATTTGAGGATTCCGAGGCGTTGGCGTGGAGAAACAAAGGTCTTTCCTGGAGGAGTTTGCCTGATGGAGGCTGGAGAAGTGGAAATCAGGCAGTCAGGAGGAATGATGTGTTGCGGAGAGAGTTCAACTTCAGAAGCATCCGAGGAACGAGAGAGAGCATCGGCCCTAATGTTCTTATCGGCAGGCTGAAAGTGAATTTCAAAATTAAATCGGGCAAAGAACAGAGACCACCTGGCCTGGCGAGGATTCAGCCGTTGGGCAGACTGGAGGTAGGAGAGGTTCTTGTGATCGGTGTAAATAATAACTGGAAATCTTGATCCCTCCAGCAGATGCCTCCATTCCTCAAGTGCTAATTTAATGGCTAGAAGCTCTCGATCCCCGATGGAGTAGTTCCTCTCCGCCGGAGAGAAGGTCCTAGAAAAAAAACCACAAGTAACAGCATGCCCGGAAGAATTTTTTTGTAGAAGGACCGCTCCAGCTCCCACTGAGGAGGCATCAACCTCCAATAGGAAGGGTTTGGAAGGGTCAGGTCTGGAGAGCACGGGAGCCGAAGAAAAGGCAGACTTGAGCCGTTTAAAGGCGTCTTCCGCTTGAGGAGGCCAAGACTTGGGATCGGCATTTTTTTTGGTTAAAGCCACGATAGGAGCCACAACGGTAGAAAAATGTGGAATAAATTGCCTGTAATAATTGGCGAACCCCAAAAAGCGTTGGATAGCACGGAGTCCGGAGGGGCGTGGCCAATCTAAGACGGCAGAGAGTTTGTCTGGATCCATTTGTAGTCCCTGGCCAGAGACCAAGTATCCTAGGAAAGGAAGAGATTGGCATTCAAACAGACATTTCTCAATTTTGGCATAGAGTTGATTGTCACAAAGTCTCTGAAGAACCATACGGACATGCTGGCGGTGTTCTTCTAGATTGGCAGAAAAAATCAGGATATCGTCCAGATATACAACAACACAGGAGTATAAAAGATCACGAAAAATTTCATTAACAAAGTCTTGGAAGACGGCAGGGGCGTTGCACAGGCCAAAGGGCATGACCAGATACTCAAAGTGTCCATCTCTGGTGTTAAATGCCGTTTTCCATTCATCCCCCTCTCTGATGCGGATGAGATTATAAGCACCTCTTAAGTCCAGTTTGGTAAAGATGTGGGCACCTTGGAGGCGATCAAAGAGTTCAGAGATGAGGGGTAGGGGGTAGCGGTTCTTAACCGTGATTTTATTAAGACCGCGGTAGTCAATGCAAGGACGTAGGGAGCCATCTTTTTTGGACACAAAGCAAAATCCGGCTCCGGCAGGAGAGGAGGATTTACGGATAAAGCCCTTTTTTAAATTTTCCTGGACGTATTCAGACATGGCAAGAGTCTCTGGGGCGGACAGAGGATAAATTCTGCCCCGGGGTGGAGTAGTGCCCGGGAGGAGGTCGATAGGACAATCATAAGGCCTGTGAGGAGGTAGAGTCTCAGCTTGTTTTTTGCAAAAAACATCCGCAAAGTCCATATAGGCCTTAGGGAGACCGGTTACTGGAGGAACCACAGAGTCACGGCAAGGGTTACTGGGAACCGGTTTTAGGCAGTCCTTGGAACAAGAGGGCCCCCAACTCTTGATCTCCCCAGTGGACCAATCCAGGGTTGGGGAATGAAGTTGAAGCCAGGGAAGTCCAAGGAGAATTTCAGAAGTGCAATTGGGGAGGACCAAAAGTTCAATCCTCTCGTGATGAGACCCGATGCACATTAGAAGGGGCTCCGTGCGGAAACGTATGGTACAGTCCAATCTTTCATTGTTTACACAATTGATGTAGAGGGGTCTGGCGAGACTGGTCACTGGGATGTTGAACCTGTTGACGAGAGAGGCCAAAATAAAATTTCCTGCAGATCCGGAGTCCAAGAAGGCCATAGTAGAGAAGGAGAAGGCAGAGGCAGACATCCGCACAGGCACAGTAAGACGTGGAGAAGCAGAGTAGACATCAAGGACTGTCTCACCTTTGTGCGGAGTCAGCATACGTCTTTCCAGGCGGGGAGGACGGATAGGACAATCCCTCAGGAAGTGTTCGGTACTAGCACAGTACAGGCAGAGATTCTCCATGCGGCGTCGTGTCCTCTCTTGAGGTGTCAGGCGAGACCGGTCGACCTGCATAGCCTCCACGGCGGGAGGCACAGGAACGGATTGCAGGGGACCAGAGGAGAGAGGAGCCGAGGAGAAGAAACGCCTCGTGCGAACAGAGTCCATATCCTGGCGGAGCTCCTGACGCCTTTCGGAAAAACGCATGTCAATGCGAGTGGCTAGGTGAATGAGTTCATGTAGATTAGCAGGGATTTCTCGTGCGGCCAGAACATCTTTAATGTTGCTGGATAGGCCTTTTTTAAAGGTCGCGCAGAGGGCCTCATTATTCCAGGATAATTCTGAAGCAAGAGTACGGAATTGTACGGCATACTCGCCAACGGAAGAATTACCCTGGACCAGGTTCAACAGGGCAGTCTCAGCAGAAGAGGCTCGGGCAGGTTCCTCAAAGACACTTCGGATTTCCGAGAAGAAGGAGTGTACAGAGGCAGTGACGGGGTCATTGCGGTCCCAGAGCGGTGTGGCCCAAGACAGGGCTTTTCCAGACAGAAGGCTGACTACGAAAGCCACCTTAGACCTTTCAGTGGGAAACTGGTCCGACATCATCTCCAAGTGCAGGGAACATTGGGAAAGAAAGCCACGGCAAAACTTAGAGTCCCCATCAAATTTATCCGGCAAGGATAGGCGTAGACCAGAAGCGGCCACTCGCTGCGGAGGAGGTGCAGGAGCTGGCGGAGGAGATGATTGCTGAAGCTGTGGTAGTAACTGCTGTAGCATAACGGTCAGTTGAGACAGCTGTTGGCCTTGTTGCGCTATCTGTTGTGACTGCTGGGCGACCACCGTGGTGAGGTCAGCGACAACTGGCAGAGGAACTTCAGCGGGATCCATGGCCGGATCTACTGTCACGATGCCGGCTGGCAGGAGGTGGATCCTCTGTGCCAGAGAGGGATTGGCGTGGACCGTGCTAGTGGACCGGTTCTAAGTCACTACTGGTTTTCACCAGAGCCCGCCGCAAAGCGGGATGGTCTTGCTGCGGCGGTAGTGACCAGGTCGTATCCACTAGCAACGGCTCAACCTCTCTGGCTGCTGAAGATAGGCGCGGTACAAGGGAGTAGACAGAAGCAAGGTCGGACGTAGCAGAAGGTCGGGGAAGGCAGCAAGGATCGTAGTCAGGGGCAACGGCAGGAGGTCTGGAACACAGGCTAGGAACACACAAGGAAACGCTTTCACTGGCACGATGGCAACAAGATCCGGCAAAGAAGTGCAGGGGAAGTGAGGTGATATAGGGAAGTGCACAGGTGATCAGACTAATTGGAACCACTGCGCCAATCAGCGGCGCAGTGGCCCTTTAAATCGCAAAGACCCGGCGCGCGCGCGCCCTAAGGAGCGGGGCCGCGCGCGCCGGGACAGGACCGACGGAGAGCGAGTCAGGTACGGGAGCCGGGGTGCGCATCGCGAGCGGGCGCTACCCGCATCGCGAATCGCATCCCGGCTGGAGGCGGTATCGCAGCGCCCCGGGTCAGTGGATCTGACCGGAGCGCTGCAGTGAGGAGAGTGTAGCGAGCGCTCCGGGGAGGAGCGGGGACCCGGAGCGCTCGGCGTAACACTAACATACAGATATATCAGGCAGGATATAACATACTAACATACAGATATACCAGGCAGGATGTAGCATACTAACATACAGATATACAAGGCAGGATATAACATACTAACATACAGATATACCAGGCAGGATATAACATACTAACATACAGATATACCAGGCAGGATATAGCATACTAACATACAGATATACCAGGCAGGATGTAGCATACTAACATACAGATATACAAGGCAGGATGTAGCATACTAACATACAGATATACCAGACAGGATGTAACATACTAACATACAGATATACCAGGCAGGATATAACATACTAACATACAGATATACCAGGCAGGATATAACATACTAACAAACAGATATACCAGGCAGGATATTACATACTCACATACAGATATACCAGGCAGGATATAACATACTAACATACAGATATACCAGGCAGGATATAACATACTAACATACAGATATACCAGGCAGGATATAACATACTAACATACAGATATACCAGGCAGGATATAACATACTAACATATAGATATACCAGACAGGATATAACATACTAACATACAGATATACCAGGCAGGATATAACATACTAACATACAGATATACCAGGCAGGATATAACATACTAACATACAGATATACCAGGCAGGATATAACATACTAACATACAGATATACCAGGCAGGATGTAGCATACTAACATACAGATATACCAGGCAGGATATAACATACTAACATACAGATATACCAGGCAGGATATAACATACTAACATACAGATATACCAGGCTGGATATAACATACTAACATACATATATACCAGGCAGGATATAGCATACTAACATACAGATATACCAGGCAGGATATAGCATACTAACATACAGATATACCAGGCAGGATGTAGCATACTAACATACAGATATACCAGGCAGGATGTAGCATACTAACATACAGATATACCAGGCAGGATATAACATACTAACATACAGATATACCAGACAGGATGTAACATACTAACATACAGATATACCAGGCAGGATATAACATACTAACATACAGATATACCAGGCAGGATATGACATACTAACATACAGATATACCAGGCAGGATATAGCATACTAACATACAGATATACCAGACAGGATATAACATACTAACATACAGATATACCAGGCAGGATATAACATACTAACATACAGATATACCAGGCAGGATGTAGCATACTAACATACAGATATACCAGGCAGGATATAACATACTAACATACAGATATACCAGGCAGGATGTAGCATACTAACATACAGATATACCAGGCAGGATGTAGCATACTAACATACAGATATACCAGGCAGGATATAACATACTAACATACAGATATACCAGGCAGGATTTAGCATACTAACATACAGATATTCCAGGCAGGATATAACATACTAACATACAGATATACCAGGCAGGATGTAGCATACTAACATACAGATATACCAGGCAGGATATAACATACTAACATACAGATATTCCAGGCAGGATGTAGCATACTAACATGCAGATATATCAGGCAGGATATAACATACTAACATACAGATATACCAGGCAGGATGTAGCATACTTACATACAGATATACCAGGCAGGATATAACATACTAACATACAGATATACCAGGCAGGATATAACATACTAACATACAGATATACCAGGCAGGATATAACATACTAACATACAGATATAACAGGCAGGATATAACATACTAACATGCAGATATACCAGGCAGGATATAACATACTAACATACAGATATACCAGACAGGATGTAGCATACTAACAAACAGATATACCAGGCAGGATGTGGCATACTAACATACAGATATACCAGGCAGGATATAGCATACTAACATACAGATATACCAGGCAGGATATAGCATACTAACATACAGATATACCAGGCAGGATATAACATACTAACATACAGATATACCAGGCAGGATATAGCATACTAACATACAGATATACCAGGCAGGATATAACATACTAACATACAGATATACCAGGCAGGATATAACATACTAACAAACAGATATACCAGGCAGGATATAACATACTAACATACAGATATACCAGGCAGGATATAGCATACTAAACATACAGATATACCTGGCAGAATATAGCATACTAACATACAGATATACCAGGCAGGATATAACATACTAACATACAGTTATACCAGGCAGGATGTAGCATACTAACATACAGATATACCAGGCAGGATATAACATACTAACATACAGATATACCAGGCAGGATATAGCATACTAACATACAGATATACCAGGCAGGATATAACATACTAACATACAGATATACCAGGCAGGATATAGCATACTAACATACAGACATACCAGGCAGGATATAACATACTAACATACAGATATACCAGGCAGGATATAACATACTAACATGCAGATATATCAGGCAGGATATAGCATACTAACATGCAGATATATCAGGCAGGATATAACATACTAACATACAGATATACCAGGCAGGATATAGCATACTAACATATTGATATACCAGGCAGGATATAACATACTAACATACAGATATACCAGGCAGGATATAACATACTAACATACAGATATACCAGGCAGGATATAACATACTAACATACAGATATACCAGACAGGATATAGCATACTAACATACAGATATACCAGGCAGGATATAACATACTAACATACAGATATACCAGGCAGGATATAACATACTAACATACAGACATAAGGGCAGGATATAGCATACTAACATACAGATATACAAGGCAGGATGTAGCATACTAACATACAGATATACCAGGCAGGATATAACATACTAACATACAGATATACCAGGCAGGATATAGCATACTAACATACAGATATACCAGGCAGGATATAACATACTAACATACAGATATACCAGGCAGGATATAGCATACTAACATACAGATATACCAGGCAGGATATAACATACTAACATACAGATATACCAGGCAGGATATAACATACTAACATACAGATATACCAGGCAGGATATAACATACTAACATACAGATATACCAGGCAGGATATAGCATACTAACAAACAGATATACCAGGCAGGATATAACATACTAACATACAGATATACCAGGCAGGATATAACATACTAACATACAGATATACCAGGCAGGATATAGCATACTAACATACAGATATACCAGGCAGGATGTAGCATACTAACATACAGATGTACCAGGCAGGATATAACATACTAACATACAGATATACCAGGCAGGATATAGCATACTAACATACAGATATACCAGACAGGATATAACATACTAACATACAGATATACCAGGCAGGATATAACATACTAACATACAGATATACCAGGCAGGATGTACCATACTAACATACAGATATACCAGGCATGATATAACATACTAACATACAGATGTACCAGGCAGGATATAACATACTAACATACATATATACCAGGCAGGATATAACATACTAACATACAGATATACCAGGCAGGATATAACATACTAACATACAGAGATACCAGGCAGGATGTGGCATACTAACATACAGATATACCAGGCAGGATATAACATACTAACATACATATATACCAGGCAGGATATAACATACAGATATACCAGGCAGGATGTAGCATACTAACATACAGATATACCAGGCAGGATATAACATACTAACATACATATATACCAGGCAGGATATAACATACTAACATACAGATATACCAGACAGGATATAACATATTAACATACAGACATACCAGGCAGGATATAACATACTAGCATACAGATATACCAGGCAGAATGTAGCATACTAACATACAGATATACCAGGCAGGATGTACCATACTAACATACAGATATACCAGGCAGGATATAACATACTAACATACAGAGATACCAGGCAGGATGTGGCATACTAACATACAGATATACCAGGCAGGATGTAGCATACTAACATATTAACCCTTTAGAAGCGGTGGTCAAAGCTGGCCGCCGCTTCTAAAGTGAAAGTGAAAGTGACCCGGCTGCTCAGTCGAGCTGTTTGGGACCACCGCGGTGAAATTGCCCGTGTCCGATCGGGGTCCGATCGGCGAATGACTGCTCCGTGCCTGAGATCCAGGCAGGAGCAGTCAAGCGCCGATAACACTGATCACAGGCGTGTTAATGATTACACGCCTGTGATCTGTGTAAAAGATCAGTGTGTGCAGTGTAGTCCCCTATGGGAGCTATAACACTGCAAAAAAAATGTAAAAAAAAAGTGTTAATAAAGGTCATTTAACCCCTTCCCTAATAAAAGTTTGAATCACCCCCCTTTTCCCATAAAAAAAATAAAACAGTGTAAAAAAAATAAAAATAAACATATGTGGTATCGCCGCGTGCGTAAATGTCCGAACTATAAAAATATATAATTAATTAAACCGCACGGTCAATGGCGTGCACGCAAAAAAATTCCAAAGTTCAAAAAAGCGTATTTTTGTCACTTTTTATACCATTAAAATGTAAAATGTTTTGATCAAAATGTCCGATCAAAACAAAAATCATACCGATAAAAACGTCAGATCACGGCGCAAAAAATGAGTCATCATCTCGCCCTGTACGTGGAAAAATAAAAAAGTTATAGGGGTCAGAATATGACATTTTTAAACGTATAAATTTTCCTGCATGTAGTTATGATTTTTTCCAGAAGTGCAACAAAATCAAACCTATAAAAGTAGGGTATCATTTTAACCGTATGGACCTACAGAATAAAGATAAGGTGTAATTTTTACCGAAATATGCACTGCGTAGAAACGGAAGCCCCCAAAAGTTACAAAATGGCGTTTTTTTTCGATTTTGTCGCACAATGATTTTTTTTTCCGTTTCGCCGTGCATTTTTGGGTAAAATGACTAACATCACTGCAAAGTAGAATTGGCGACGCAAAAAATAAGCCATAATATGGATTTTTAGGTGGAAAATTGAAAGGGTTATGATTTTTAAAAGGTAAGGAGGAAAAAACGAAAGTGCAAAAACGGAAAAACCCTGAGTACTTAAGGGGTTAACACCGTTCAGGTCTTTGACAAATTTTCGTTAAAGTTGGACATGAAAATTTAAAATGTGTTTTTTTGCTGGCGTTACCCCCAAATGTAATGCTGGTGTTACCCCCAAATTTTTCATTTTTACAAGGGGTAATAGGAAAAAAAGCCCCCCCAAAATTTGTAACCCCGTTTCTTCTGAGTATATAAATACCCCATATGTGGAAGTAAAGGGCTCTGCTGGCAAACTACAATGCTCAGAAGAGAAGGAGCGCCATTGGGCTTTTTGAGAGAATTAGGCAGGAATTGACGGCTATGTGTGTTTACAAAGCCCCCGTGGTACCAGAACAATGGACCCCCTCCACATGTGACCCCATTTTGGAAACTACACCCATCACGGAATGTTACAAAGTGTACAGTGAGCATTTACGCCCACAGGTGTCTGACAGATTTTTGGAACAATGGTCCGTAAAAATGAAAAATTTAATTTTTAATTTGCACAGCCCACTGTTCCAAAGATCTGGCAAATGCCAGTGGGGTATAAATACTCACTGCACCCCTTATTAAGTTCTGTGAGGGGTGTAGCTTACAAAATAGTATGCCATGTGTTTTTTTTTCAATGTTCTGGCACCATGGGGGCTTCCTAAATGTGACATGCCCCCAAAAACCATTTCAGCAAAATTCACTCTCCAAAAGCCCAATGTTGCTCCTTCCCTTCTGAGCCCTCTAGTACACCCGCAGAGCACTTTACATCCACATATGAGGTATTTCCTTACTTGAGAGAAATGGGGTTATAAATTTTGTGGGGCATTTTCTCCTATTACTCCTTTTGAAAATGAAAAGTTTGGGGTAACACCAGTATTTTAGTGTTAAAAATAAAATTTTTCATTTTCACGTCCCACTTAAAACTTAAACGAAAGTTTGTCAATCACCTGTCGGGTGATAAGGCTCACTGTACCCCTTGTTACGTGCCTTGAGGGGGGTAGTTTCCAAAATAGTATGCCATGTGGATATTTTTGCTGTTCTGGCACCATAGGGGCTTCCTAAATGCGACATGCCCCCCAAAAACCATTTCAGCAAGATTTGCTTTCCTAAAGCCAAATGTGACTCCTTCTCTTCTGAGCATAGTAGTTCGCCCGCAGAGCATTTTACGCCTTAACATGGGGTATCTCCATACTCAGAAGAGATGGGGTTACAAATTTTGGGGGGCATTTTCTCCCATTACCCTTTGTAAAAATGGTAAATTTGGGGGGAAAAATGCACTTTAGTGAAAAAAAAAATATTTGCATTTACACATCCGACTTTAATGAAAAATCGTCAAACACCTGTGGGGTGTTAAGGCTCACTGGATCCCTTGTTACGTGCCTTGCGGTGTGTAGTTTCCCAAATAGTATGCCATGTGTTTTTTTTTGCTGTTCTGGCACCATAGTGGCTTCCTAAATGTGACATGCCCCCCAAAAACCATTTCAGAAAAATTCACTCTCCAAAATCCCATTGTTGCTCCTTCCCTTCTGAGCCCTCTATTGCGCCCTCTGAACACTTGACATACACATTTGAGGTATTTCCTTACTCGAGAGAAATTGGGTTACAAATTTTGTTTTGTTTTTCTCCTATTACCCCTTGTAAAAATGTAAAAACTCGGTCTACAAGAACATGCGAGTGTAAAAAATGAAGATTTTGAATTTTCTCCTTCACTTTGCTGCTATTCCTGTGAAACACCTAAAGGGTTAACACACTTACTGAATGTCATTTTGAATACTTTGAGGGGTGCAGTTTTTATAATGGGGTCATTTATGGGGTATTTCTAATATGAAGGCCCTTCAAATCCACTTCAAAACTGAACTGGTCCCTGAAAAATTCCGATTTGGAAAATTTTGTGAAAAATTGGAAAATTGCTGCTGAACTTTGAAGCCCTCTGGTGTCTTCCAAAAGTAAAAACATGACAATTTTATGATGCAATCATAAAGTAGACATATTGTATATGTGAATCAATATATAATTTATTTGAAATGTGTGTTTTCCTTACAAGCAGAGATCTTCAAAGTTAGAAAAATGCAAAATTTTCTAATTTTTCCTAAAATTTTGGAATTTTTCACCAAGAAATGATGCAAGTATCAACAAAAATTTACCACTAACATGAACTAGAATATTTCTCGAAAAAACTATCTCAGAATCAGAATGAAAAGTAAAAGCATCCCAGAGTTAAAAATGCTTAAAGTGACAGTGGTCAGAATTGCAAAAATGCTCCCGTCCCTAGGGTTATAATGGGCTCTGTCCCCAAAGAGTTAACTATATAAATAACAAAAGAGTTAAAAATGAAAGTGTAGACCCTTTTAAAAATGATAAAGAAGAAATTTTAAACGGGGATCAGGAAAAAGCAAATATATTAAGCAAATTTTTCTCCACTGTATTCACTGAGGAAAATTAAATGCCAGGTGAAATACAGCGAGATAAGGTAAACTCCCCAATACAGGTCACCTGTCTAACCCAGGAAGAAGTACAGGTCACCTGTCTAACCCAGGAAGAAGTACAGGTCACCTGTCTAACCCAGGAAGAAGTACAGGTCACCTGTTTAACCCAGGAAGAAGTACAGGTCACCTGTCTAACCCAGGAAGAAGTACAGGTCACCTGTTTAACCCAGGAAGAAGTACAGGTCACCTGTCTAACCCAGGAAGAAGTACAGTGCCGCCTACAAAAAATAAAAATAGACAAATCGCCAGGTCCAGATGGCATTCACCCCCGTGTTCTAACAGTATTTAGTAATTTAATAGACAAACCCCTATTTTTAATATTTAGGGACTCTATAGTAACAGGAACTGTTCCCCAGGACTTGAGCATAGCAAATGTGGTGCCAATATTTAAAAAGGGGTCAAAAGGTGACCCTGGGAATTATAGACCTGTTAGTTTAACCTCCGTTGTATGTAAATTGTTTGAGAGTTTTCTAAGAGATGCTATTCTGGAATATCTAGATAAAAATAAATGTATGACCCCATATCAGCATGGCTTTATGAGGGATCGGTCCTGTCACCTGATCAGCTTTTATGAGGAGGTGAGCTCCAGACTAGACCAGGGGCAATCGCTGGATGATGTATATCTGGATTTTTGATACGGTGCCACATAAAGGGTTGGTGCATAAAACGAGAAGGATGGGACTGGGGGAGAATATGTGTAAGTGGGTAAGTAACTGACTCAGTGATAGGAAACAGAGGGTGGTTATTAACGGTACTTATTCTGATTGGGTGACTGTTACTACTGGGCTACCACAGGGTTCCGTCTTGGGTCCTGTTCTATTTAACATATTTATTAATGACCTTGTAGAGGGGTTGAATAGTAAATTAGCAATCTTTGCAGATGATGCTAAAATCTTTAAAGTGGTCAACACAATAGAGGACAGTGCACTGTGTATAGTAGATAACACAATAGAGGACAGTGCGCTGTGTATAGTAGATAACACTATAGAGGACATTGCACTTTGTATAGAAGATAACACAATAGAGGACAGTGCACTGCTACAAAGTGATATGGATAGGTTGGAGATTTGGGCTGGGAAGTGGCAGATGAGGTAACACTGATAATTGTAAGGTAATGCACATGGGGAAGAAAAATCTGAGCTGGGATTATGTATTAAATGGGAGAACACTTGGGACGACTGACGTGGAAAAGGACTTGGTAGTCTTAGTTAACGTAAATTTAGCTGTAGTGACCAGTGTCGGGCAGCTGCTGCTAAGGCAATTAAAATCATGGGGTGCATCAATAGGGGCATAGATGCCCAAGACAAGGAAATAATTCTACCGCTGTACAAATCACTAGTCAGACCACGCATAGAATACTGTGTACAGTACTGGACAGACCACTTATAGAATACTGTGTACAGTACTGGACAGACCACTCATAGAATACTGTGTACAGTACTGGACAGACCACTCACAGAATACTGTGTACAGTACTGGTCAGACCACACATGGAATACTGTGTACAGTACTGGTCAGACCACACATAGAATACTGTGCACAGTACTGGTCAGACCACACATAGAATACTGTGTACAGTACTGGTCAGACCACACATGGAATACTGTGTACAGTACTGGTCAGACCACACATACAATACTGTGTACAGTACTGGTCAGACCACACATAGAATACTGCATACAGTACTGGGCACCAGTGTACAAGAAATATATAGTGGAGCTGGAGAAGGTTCAAAGACGGGCAACCAGGGTAATACGGGGAATGGGAGGACTACAGTACCCAGAAAGATTATCAGAATTAGGGTTATTTAGCTTAGAAAAAAGAAGGCTTAGGGGCGACCTAATAACTATGTATAAATATATCAGGGGACAGTACAGAGATCTCTCCATGATCTATTTATACCCAGGACTGTATATATAACAAGGAAGTGACCTAATAATATATATATATAATATATCAGAACTGTATATATAACAAGGAGGTGACCTCATAATATATATATAATATAACAGGACAGTACAGAGATCTCTCCATGATCTATTTATACCCAGGACTGTATATATAACAAGGAGGTGACCTAATAATATATATATTATATCAGGACAGTACAGAGATCTCTCCATGATCTATTTATACCCAGGACTGTATATATAACAAGGAGGTGACCTAATAATATATATAATATATCAGGACAGTACAGAGATCTCTCCACGATCTATTTATACCCAGGACTGTATATATAACAAGGAGGTGACCTAATAATATATATATATATATATATATATATATATATATATATATATATATATATATATATCAGGACAGTACAGAGATCCCTCCATGATCTATTTATACCCAGGACTGTATATATAACAAGAAGGTGACCTAATAATATATATAATATATCAGGACTGTATATATAACAAGAAGGTGACCTAATAATATATATAATATATCAGGACAGTACAGAGATCTCTTCATGATCTATTTATACCCAGGACTGTATATATAACAAGGAGGTGACCTAATAATATATGTAATATATCAGGACAGTACAGAGATCTCTCCATGATCTATTTATACCCAGGACTGTATATATAACAAGGAGGTGACCTAATAATATATATAATATATCAGGACAGTACAGAGATCTCTCCATGATCTATTTATACCCAGGACTGTATATATAACAAGGAGGTGACCTAATAATATATATATAATATATCAGGACAGTACAGAGATCTCTCCATGATCTATTTATACCCAGGACTGTATATATAACAAGGAGGTGACCTAATAATATATATAATATATCAGGACAGTACAGAGATCCCTCCATGATCTATTTATACCCAGGACTGTATCTATAACAAGGAGGTGACCTAATAATATATATAATATATCAGGACAGTACAGAGATCCCTCCATGATCTATTTATACCCAGGACTGTATCTATAACAAGGAGGTGACCTAATAATATATATAATATATCCGGACAGTACAGAGATCTCTCCATGATCTATTTACACCCAGGACTGTATATATAACAAGGAGGTGACCTAATAATATATATAATATATCAGGACAGTACAGAGATCTCTCCATGATCTATTTATACCCAGGACTGTATCCATAACAAGGAGGTGACCTAATAATATATATAATATATCAGGACAGTACAGAGATCCCTCCATGATCTATTTATACCCAGGACTGTATCTATAACAAGGAGGTGACCTAATAATATATATAATATATCAGGACAGTACAGAGATCCCTCCATGATCTATTTATACCCAGGACTGTATATATAACAAGGAGGTGACCTAATAATATATATAATATATCAGGACAGTACAGAGATCTCTCCATGATCTATTTACACCCAGGACTGTATATATAACAAGGAGGTGACCTAATAATATATATGATATAAATAAATATAATGTGCTGGCGCTTAATAAAATGACAGAATATAAAAAAAATTAATTAAATAGTATTTATTGAGTATAAAATATAAAGCGCATTGTGTCTCTTACAATAGATCTGTCTGATGTAGTCTCAGTTTCACAGATAATCTGCAAAAGATGCAAATGCGTGGTTAATGTAATGGAATAAAAATGTTGAAAAAATGAAAATCAAAAGTAAGTATTGTGTAACCCACCAAAAAAGTGCTGGAATTATATCCCTGCAAACTGGGGGAGTTAACTGGTATCAATGAGTCTTGCTGCGTCAATTATCCAATTTACTTCTAATTGGAAGTGTTGGAGAGGAGATGAACTTGATTACTGAGAAGATATAACAATGTAGTAATATTCAGGCAGTGCTTAAGGTGATTTGATGTTGACACTGTGGTTACAATGTATATCCTAAGATGCCTACCTAATATTGCAGAAAGAAAAAATTTATACCGTATTTTTCGCCGTATAAGACGCACTTTTTCTTCCCCAAAACTGGGGGGAAAAAGTCGGTGCGTCTTATACGGCGAATACACCCCTATCGCGGCGGTCCCTGCGGTCACCAACGGCCAGGATCCGTAGCTAATACAGGACATCACCGATCGCGGTGATGCCCTGAATTAACCCTTCAGACGCGGCGATCAAAGCTGACCGCCGCATCTGAAGGGAAAGCGACACTAACCCGGCTGTTCAGTCGGGCTGTTCGGGACCGCCGCGATTTCGCGTGCTTACAGGACACCGGGGGGGGCCTTACCTGCCTCCTCGGTGTCTTCTCCATTCAGGGATCCCCTGTATGGCCGGCGCTCTCCTTCCTCGTCATCACGTCGTCGCGTACGTGCTTCGGCGTGCGTAACGTGATGGCGGCGACGGAGAGCGAGGATACCCGGCCGGCAGCAGAGACGTTCCAGAGCGACGGGGACATGGCGACAGCGATGGAGCGACATCCAGGGCAGCGGTGACGGGTCCGGAGCGGCGGGGACACGTGAGTATTACCTCCTATCCAGTGGTCTTCAACCTGCGGACCTCCAGATGTTGCAAAACTACAACTCCCAGCATGCCAGGACAGCCGTTGGCTGTCCGGGCATGCTGGGAGTTGTAGTTTTGTAACATCTGGAGGTCCGCAGGTTGAAGACCACTATTGGGTTCAAAATATTTATTTTTTTCGATTTTGCACCTATAAATTGGGTGCGTCTTAAACGCCGGTGCGTCCTATAGGGCGAAAAATACGGTATATTTGTATTCCACTTGAGACGGTAGTATGATAGTGGTGAATAATGCTTTCAAAAAGGAGGGAAAAAAAAAAAAAAGGAGAAAATGTGTTTCCTGTACTGGAATAGGTGATCCTGTTTCAACAACAGTTACTTTTAAAAAAATATATATATGTTCCACTAAGAGACATGTAAAAGGAAATGTTCTGTTAAACCATACGGTGCTCCTGTGTTTAATTCAAAAATCCATTTGGCCTCTATTCTAGACATTTGGGCAATGAAGTTTCCCCCTCTCCAGTTGGGGGTAATTATTTCTAGGCCAAATTATGTTTTTCTCTGAAATGATTAGAGAGGGGATGTCCCTCAAAACTCCTTTTTATATTATACATATGTTCTTTTAGATGAGGGATCTCTTTGTGCGGCCTATGTGTAATTTCTCGCAGGGGCATCGAATGTCATAAATTACCCCTCTAGTTTTACAGTGCATATGTTGAGAGATTCGTTTTTATTAGTTCCAAAATGATTGATGCTTTGCGTTGGTTTGGCTATCATGCTTTTACATGCATTGCAATTTTTGCACGGGAAAAAACCATTAGATAGGGGATTTAATTTAAGCAAATAAGCAAATCCCTCCACTTCAGCTGATTATCTGGTGATGTAGAAGAGCAATGGTCACCACTGTTTCCTACCTTTCCTCTTCTTGTCACCACCGCCCTGTTCCTTTTCTTCCTTCCTTTCTCCTCCATTTTTAGTGTCACACCTATACTGTCTTCTACTGTTCCATTTTTTTCCATTTCAGGGTTGGCCCCATTGCCTTCTCTTTCCTTTTTGGTTCTGGAGCCACGTGAGGTTGTTTTGCATGAGGTATATCCAAGTTAGTCAAAGTGTAAGAGAGAAGTATTCAGTGGGCGTTGTGTTTGCATTTTTTTAAAGGTGATCGTCCCTCTCATTTCCTTTACAAGTCACACGCATGAAGTAGCTGGGATAAGACACTGTACACACCCTTACAGTCAGCCTAGAACTGGGCAGCAGAGAAGTTCAGCCTCGTGGACATGGATCCGGGCAGCCCTGGTATTACAATTGGTCTTTCATGTGTAGCAGCTGAGGTATTGGTCGCCATGTTCACCAACATTTTCATCATCTCCATAATCTTACTAGAGTTTCATAGAACAAAGAAGTTGGACACTAAGGATCAGATCCAGATGGCTCTAAAAGTATCTAGCTGCCTTTTTACCACCGTGGTAACTTACAATGAATTCTCCAAGGTCCTGAAACCTGAACTTTTCAAATCATCTCACCCGAGTCTGTTATTTGCTGTGGCCATTGTCTACTCTATGTGCTCAAGTACATGGCTCGTCACCCTCCAATGCTTCTTCTATTTCTTTAAAATTGTAAACTCCAAGTGGGCCTTCATTCCTTGGGTGAAGAGAATGATGGACTCCTCTACCTCCTGGCAGATTGTGGTCGTGGAGGTGATGTCCCTGGGCATCGGCCTCTTACATTTACTTCTATATAGAACAGAAAATGTCTCTTCTACAAACAGCTCAGATATCCCATCTACCAACATGACTCCAGAAGAAATGATTATACACAACTATGTGACATATCCCCTATTGATTGTGACTTGTCCATCACTTCTCTTGTCCACAATATCCACCATCATAACTGCAGCCTTCCTGAGGGGTCACATGATCAAGATGAAGGACACCAACACGACTGGAGAACTCCACCAGTATAACCGCGCAGTCCGGACACTACTGCGCTACCTATTCCTCTACTGTGTGTTTTATGTGATGATGTTTCTTTATTATTTTTCCTTTTTTGCCCTTCATAGTATCGGGTACTGGATCAACCTTATATTGGTCTTTTTGTTTATCCCAGTAGTAAATGTTCTACAAATCCTTGGGACTCCTCATCTGAGGACGACATGGAAGGAGATGATGAGTTATTTCCCTCAGTGTAGAAAACCTAATATCCACTAAAATTTCAGCAGAGGCATTTTAGGAGCCGAGATCTGATGCTGATCATGATTTGACATATTAGTTGTGGATGTAAATTATCTTTAGAATAAATAGTGATGTCATCCAGTCTAGGGAGGTCTCAGTATACATCAATATGTTCTCATATACTTTCTCTTATATGAAGATGTAGTGGTAACAATGTTTACAAACAAAACACATTAAGAACATCTCCAAAGTAGGTACCAACATTTCCTCAAAGACCAAGATGTTCCCGCCTCTGGGACCCCCGGAGATCTCCGTACAGCACCCGCATTCTACGCGGAGCTGCTTCTCCAGTCTCGGAGACCTTTGTGTTTCTGGGACTGAAGACGTGACCCCACGCCACCCCCCCCCCCCCCTCCATCCATGTCTATAGGAGGGGGATTGATCATAAATCACCAATTTTGGCATTTGAAATTATTTTAAGTTTACTCTGTTCACCGTGTGGGATAATAAGCATTATATTTTATTGGGGATGAAAGTTACATTTTTAAAACCTTTTTTTTTCTACCTAGCTGGTTAACAAGTGATGCATTTTTTCTTCTTTAACCCCTTAGGGACATGCACTTTAAATGTACTATGCAGCAAGTTAAGTCTGTCTGCTGCAAGGAGATGCTGTTCTCCCACTCTCTGCGCCTAGCCAAGACCACAGCTATGCGCGAAGGGCGGGAGAACAACAGGGCTGACAGGCGCCAGGGGCATCATGTCATTTCAAAGAAGCCACCACTGTTTTAAAGCAGCAGTGGTGATAAAAGAAAAACAAAAAGAAAACAGCAATAGCCAGAGACCTAGGGCCATGGGTCTGAGACCCGGGGCTACAGCCCTGTTAGCCCTCTCCTAGCAATGCCCCTGCACCTCAGGTTACCTCACTGCTTCTGGGCCCTTTGGTCACACTGCCATGGAGGACTTTCTTCACCATATTCTGACTGCTTCTCCTTTTGTTATCTCTATCAACATTGGAAAACCTGTTTTCTTTCAACACTCTCTGATTGGTCTTGTAGCCGTGAAGAAACATCAGGGTCCAAATCAGTAAGCAGAATAATCCCAGGCAGAATGGTCCCAGTAAAAGGGAATACAGCAAATTAAAGGGGTACTCCGGTGGAAAACATTTTTTTTTAAATCAACTGGTGCCAGAAAGTTAAACAGATTTGTAAATTACTTCTACTTAAAAATCTTAATCCTTCCAGTACTTATCAGCTGCTGTATGCTCCACAGGAAGTAGTGTAGTTATTTTTGTCTTACCACAGTGCTCTCTGCTGCCACCTCTGTCTGTGTCAGGAACTGCAAATCAGCATAGTGAACCTCTCCTGCTCTGGACAGTTCCTGACATGGACAGAGGTGTCAGCAGAGAGCAATGTGGTCAGACGGAATATAAATGTAAAAAGAAAATAACTTCCTGTGGAGCATACAGCAGCTGATAAGTACTGGAAGGATTAAGATTTTGAAAACAAAGTAATTTACAAATCTGAAAATGTAGCCAGCACCTAAACTCAATACACGGGTGCACGCTGCTGTGGCAAGTACAAAACATGTAAAAAAAGAAAATGGCAGCAGCACACTTGGTCAACAAAATGGAGGCTCTTAGCGCACTTTTTGATCAAAACGTGTCCCCCATCCACCACGCGGAGGTGGCCTCTTATCGGATGGGTCCCTAAACACTCACCTACCTCAGGCTGGGTGACATGTTGGATCCACTAACGATCCAAACCACCTCCTGTGAAAATAGGGGAGGGGATGCACGGCTACAGAGGGAGCCACTCCCCCCAAATTTGCACAGCAAAGAAAAAAAACTGAAAATGTAGCCAGCACCTAAACCCAATACACGGGTGCACGCTGCTGTGGCAAGTACAAAACATGTAAAAAAAAGAAAATGGCAGCAGCACACTTGGAGGTGTTTTGGATCGTTAGTGGATCCAACATGTCACCCAGCCTGAGGTAGGTGAGTGTTTAGGGACCCATCCGATAAGAGGCCACCTCCGCGTGGTGGATGGGGGACACGTTTTGATCAAAAAGTGCGCTAAGAGCCTCCATTTTGTTGACCAAGTGTGCTGCTGCCATTTTCTTTTTTTACATGTTTTGTACTTGCCACAGCAGCGTGCACCCGTGTATTGGGTTTAGGTGCTGGCTACATTTTCAGTTTTTTTTCTTTGCTGTGCAAATTTGGGGGGAGTGGCTCCCTCTGTAGCCGTGCATCCCCTCCCCTATTTTCACAGGAGGTGGTTTGGATCGTTAGTGGATCCAACATGTCACCCAGCCTGAGGTAGGTGAGTGTTTAGGGACCCATCCGATAAGAGGCCACCTCCGCGTGGTGGATGGGGGACACATTTTGATCAAAAAGTGCGCTAAGAGCCTCCATTTTGTTGACCAAGTGTGCTGCTGCCATTTTCTTTTTTTACATAATTTACAAATCTGTTTAACTTTCTGGCACCAGTGGATTTTTTTTTCTATCGTAGTACCCTTTTAATACACATAGATGCTACTTACATTATGGAAAATCAATCACAGGCACCTGTGAACACACACCCAGAGAAGAGAGTCGTTTTCATGTCTGCGCTTGAACAGTAATGCTTCCCCGTAATGATGGCGAGAGGGTGAATCTTTTATATACCCCCTAAGCCTTCCCGACCAGTCCAGAAAGAACTATATTATATTGTGCACACATGAAAAAACCCTCTCTACTCACATTACACCAGTGTGATGGGTTCTTACTGCCACTTATATCCTTAGAGTATACCACATTAACCCAAGAATGCCTGCAGCACCTGCGCTATAAAGATAAGAACCTGGGCTTCCCGCCAAAACAGAGGAAAAACCAAAGGAGATTGATAGTGAAGAAAATACATTTTATTCTTTCCATACATTTTATTATTGAACTTTTAGCCAAAATAAGAATGGTACATAGCTAAATATTTCATATATATATATATATATATATATATATATATATATATAAAGAGAGAGAGAGAGAGAGAGAGAGAGAGAGAGAGAGAGAGAGAGAGAGAGAGAGAGAGAGAGATACAACAGGGAAAAGGGAAAAGGGAAAAAGTGCAAATGAAAGAAAAAAAAGAGAATAAATGGAGATTATAATAATAATGATAATAACAATAATAATCATTTCCATGTCAAGTCCCCAATCCAGTCCTCGCCAACATTCCAAGCTTTTTTTAGTTACTCCAATGGAATAAAACAGAGATAAAATCAAATCCTGGACTGTTGGTGGAGCCTCGAGGACTGGGTTGGGGACCTCTGGTATACATAGTTGCTATGCAGAGAGAAGACAATATAACAGGATGACCCCTGCTATTCTTCCTTCTGGTTGTCTCCTTCCTCGTTCCTCCTTAGTGTGTTGATCATCCCCATATTCTTCTTTTGTTCTCCCCTTCTTGGTGCCATGTTCATGCTCCTCCTTTTTTCCTTCTCCATTACAATGGTAGCTCCATCATCTCCTTTTTCCTTCCCTGAAGGGTTAAGTGATGGACCATTTCTGACCTTTCGTGTTACTGATGAATGATGACCGATATCTGGTGTCTTGTTTCTTCTCATCTGTTTTGTATGAGGAATATATAAGTTAGTCAAATTGTAAGAGAGACATATTGCGTTAGCCTAGAGTTTGCATATTTTGGCGATCGTTCCTCTCGGTTCCCTCACAATGTATTAGACTCACAGGCAGAGGAGATTGATCACAGTGTGAACTCTTCCTTCAGCACAAATCCTCACATTCATATTAGGCACCACATAAGACCATCCTTGTGACTATGGATCCCGGCAGCCCTGGCACTGTCATCGCTCTTTCTATTATAGTTGCTGAGGTGTTGGTCGCCATGTTCTCCATCATATTCATCACATCTATAATCTTACGGGATTATTGTAGAAAAAACAAGTTAGAGGATAAGGATAAGATCCACCTGGCTCTGAAAGCGTCCAGCATCTTTTTTATGACAGTGTTGCCTTACAATGAATTCTCCAAAGTCCTGAAACCCGACCACTCCATATCGAGTCCCTTATTTACCCTGATGGTCGTGTACTGTATGTGCTCGTCTCCGTGGCTCATCACCCTCCAATGCTTCTTCTATTTCATTAAGGTTGTGAACTTCCAATGGGTCTTTATTTGTTGGGCGAAGATGAGGATCAGCTCCATTGTCTCCAGGCAGATCGTGGTGGTGGAGGTGATGTCCCTGTCTACCAGTCTCTTACATTTATTACCCAATAGAATGGCGCATGTCTCAAACAGCTCAGAAATCTCACCTACCTACATGTCTCCAGAACCAATGATTGTAAATAACTTTGGGTCATATCTTCTATTGATTATCATTTACGCCCTCCATTTCTTGACAACAATCGCCACCTTCATAACTGCAGCCTTCCTGAGGTGCCACGTGAACAAGATGAAGGACACCAACACGACTGGAGAAGTCCACCGGTATAACCGCGCTGTCCAAACCATGCTGCGCTTCCTATTACTCTTTTGCTTCTTTAATGTTATGATGTTCCTCTATTATTTCTCATATTTTGCCCTTTTTAGTTTTGGGTACTGGATCAACATCATATTGGTCTTCTCATTTATCTCAACAATAAATGTTTTACAAATTCTTGAGACTCCTCATCTGAGGACAACCTGGAAGGAGATGATAAGTTATTTCATCCTCTGTAGAAAACCTGATACCCAGTAAATCTTCAGTGAAGACATTGGAGGAGCCGAGATCTGATACCAGTGGTCATGTGGTTTAGTAGTTTACAGTAATATAAAGAAAGAGGGTGAAATTTACTACAATATCTTTGTTCTATGTTCTCCAGGTTCTCCAGGATCTGTAAACCTTCTCACACTCTTCCCCTGAGCACTGGGCAGTTTTGTCCAATGTTCTATCCAAGATTCCAAGATGTTGTTCTCATTAGAGTAAACAAAGAGACAAATGTGTCACATTCAGAAGAGTTACATTCTCACCAATAACCAGATATTGTCTCCTCTTATATTGGTTGTTAGCCCATTCCTGTTCTAGGACATGTAGTTACATCATGGGCGGGAATGTGTTAATGTGAAATTACATATATTTACATCATTTTGCGTCACTGGTCTTTGGAGCTGTGCTCGTTTCAGAGATGGGAAGAAATATCTGCGATAAGCAGCCATGATTCACCTCTAATGTTGGGCAGCAGCGATCTTGCTGATGCCGGGAACTAACCCTTTATATACCAGAATGAAAGTTGATTCCAGGATCGACAGTGTAAAATGTCAGTGCCCGTGGGTTTGAGGAGTGACCAGGGCCACCGAAGGGAAATTAAGTGGCCCTGATCAGATGACAACCAAAGGTCACTTACTCTCCTCAGTGCTGTCTGATTGTCGCTCCAAGTATACAGGCAACCTCAGCAGCCTGTATAAGTGGAGCACCAATAACACTGATCAATGCTGTGCTATGACAGCCTTTAGTAATGGAGCACTGATAACACTGATCAATGCTGTGCTATGGCAGGCTGTAGTAATGGAGCCCTGATAACACTGATCAATGCTGTGCTATGGCAGGCTGTAGTAATGGAGCGCCGACAACACTGATCAGTGGTGTTCTATGGCAGCTTGTAATAATGGAAAGCCAATGACACTGATCAGTAATGTGCTATTGCAGCCTGTAATAATGGAAAGCCAATGACACTGATCAGTAATGTGCTATTGCAGCCTGTAGTAATGGAGCGCTGATAACACTGATCAATGCTGTGCTATGGCAGGCTGTAGTAATGGAGCTCTGATAACACTGACCAATGATATTCTATGGCAGGCTCCTATGGCATAGCATTTTTCAGTGTATGCAATTGAAAGATTTCATGTCATATTATTCTATGTCTCTATATCCTATATGTGTCTGCCCTGTTCCTTAAAGGGGTACTCCACCCTTAGACATCTTAACCCCTATCCAAAGGATAGGGGATAAGATGTCTGATCGTGGGGGTCCCGCAGCTGGGGTGCGTTGGGTGCAGTGCCAGAGGCTCATCACATCATGGTCACGCCCCCTAAATTCAAACCTATGGGAGGGGGCATGATTGTCATCACGCCACCTCCCATAGACTTTCACAGAGGGGGCGTGGCTGTGACGTCACAAGCAGGGCAGGGCGGTGACATCATGAGCCTCTGCCCTGCATCGCCAGTCATCCATCACAGAGTGAAGTTTGATCCTTGCACCGGATGTCTGGGGTGCCGCAGCCCAGATCGCGGGGGTCCCCAGCAGCGGGACCCCCGTGATCAGACATCTTATCCACTATGCTTTGGATAGGGGATAAGATGTCTAGGGATGGAGTACCCTTTAAGGAAGTTTTTATTTCATTGATAATACTCATCCTTATTCTGATTTACTCCAGTTCTTGGCCCAATGCCGGGCTCTCTTCTCACTACTGCTCCTTCATCACCAACTTCACACACCAAGTATTCCTTTGGTTCAGGAAGATGATCTCCATGAACTTGTGGCCCCTTCTCTCTCTGTTCGCTGTTGTGTCATTTATCATCGCTGTCTCATCCATCAGGGCCATAAATGTGCAGATTGAAGCCGATTCTCTTGGTAATTTCACCAGTGGAGACTCTTTCATTAAAGGAACATTTTCTTTTACTCCATTCTATGTTCTTCTGGCCACAATTCTGGGTTGTTTCCTGTCCTTTCCTGCCTGTTATTAACCGTTTGTGCCATCTTCTGCATTTCCCAGATCATGTTTTTCTCATCCAGACTGATCTCTTCTCCCGGTAGCCTGGTCATGATCATCCGGATCCTAGTCCTTAGCTTCCCGACTCCAGACGCCATCATTATAATCCAAGCATCCTCCAAAATACAGAAGATACTTCTGAAAACGTTCTGTGCTTTTGCTGGAAAACAGGGAAACTAACAACAAACTGCAAATGTCTTGAATCCTCCTTAAAGGGGTACTCCGAATCCCTGGAGCGGAGCGACGGGGTCGTGATGTCACCACCTTGCCCATCGTGATGTCACGCCATGCCCCCACAATGAAAGTCTACGGGAGGGGGCATGGCAGCCGCCATGACCCCTCCCATAGATTTGCATTGAGGGGGCGTGACGTGATGTCACCGGAGCATGGCTATGACATCATGATCCCGGCCGCCCACACCCAGTGTTCTAAACATCGGGTGCTACACAGAGATTGCGGGGCCCCCCAGCGGTGGGACCTCCGTGATCAGAAATCTTATCCCATTTCCTTTGGATAGGGGATAAGATGTCTAGGGGCAGAGTACCCCTTTAACAGAATTCTGGAGATACATTTAGTAATGATGTCCCATGCTCACGTCCCATCACTCCAGTGATGACCTAGACAATTGGTCTCCAAACTGTGGACCTCTAGATGTTGCAAAACTATTGAAAGTTGGGGCATGCTTAGAGTTGAAGATTTTCAAAATCTGGAGGATTCCACAATTTGGAGACCACTGACAAAGGCCTCTAATGTCTAAGAGAAATACTTATCAGCCTACAGTTCGGTACTACAGCTCACAATACAATTATAACATACACATTAAAGAGCTTTAATTGGATTTTAATTTTCTTATTAAAATGAACAATAAAATGGGTACAAAATAGTTTCCTAGAGGTATAAAACATCAAAATGTAACTTCACTGGAAAACTCTATCAACGCGGATAAATGATGCAAATGATTGAAAGATCGGGCACTTTGCTTCCTCCATGGTGGTCTTGCCCTCCCCTATGTTCCTGGTTGTACCGTGTCTTCCAGTTATTTACTACTACTCCAGATAGTCCTTAGTAGAGACATGGAACCAAATATATCGTTTTGAAGAACCTTCACATTGGGAATCCTGTTCCAGGCACAAGTTATTAAATATATGGACTCTTGGGCCATTTTCAGGGGCTACTCCCTTAGTCTACAGCTCTATGACAGATGTATATTAGTTTATCTTTAAATAGATAAAATGGAATTGTATGACTTATCGGGCAGGACTTCTTAGGTTTTGTAAAGTTTGCTTTATATTTTTTTGTGAGTTATATTTAGATTTAACTATGGAATAAATCATATAATAAAGTTTTCTATGAGATAGTAGCTTGTTTCTCCCATTTTATGTCTTATATCTTGATAAAACATGTTTAACCTCTTCCCGCCGGATGCTGTGACAGTTTAGTGACCTCGGTTGTGCTGCACCGCCGAGCATCCCTGAAGCCGGCCAGGGACATATCAAAGTGGTCCCCGGCTGGTGATCGCTCCTATTGGTTTATCAGTACTGACAGACCAATAGCAGTGATATTTGCAGGGTCTCCTCCTTCTCTCCTCTCCTCTGTTGCTTTAGACAGTGAAGCGATCAGAAGAAAGGGGGGCCCCATCATAGTTGGCCAGCTGTAGCACTCAGGATTGGAGCACAGCTTTGCCCGAGAATCACTGTTACCACAGTATCTATTAGGGTTACAAAGGGTTACCGGATCGGTGCTCTGCAAGGTGACAGCAGAGCACCTATGGTTGCCATGGTAACCAGGGGTTTGCCAATGGCCTCCGTTGTCATGGCCACATAAGCTGATCAGCCTCTACCTAAGGTAGAGTTTAATCTTCTATACTATTCCTATCAGTGTAAAACTGACAGGCATAGGCATAATTCAGTGCAGTCCAGATGTGTTCTGCACTGAATTATGTGTATGATTTTAAAAGAATAAGTGAAAAGTAAGAAAAAAAAATTGGAAAATAAATAAATAGAAATGTGAAAAAATAACTATATATATATATATATATATATATATATATATATATATATATATATATATATTACACCCAAAAACGTCAACATGTTTCACAAAAAAAGAGTCCTTACACAATTGTGTCGGTGAAAAAATTATAAAAGTTAAAGCTCTCAGAATATGGCGACTTACAAGCATGATTTTTTTTACACAAATAGTTTTTATGGTATAAATGTATTAAAATATAAAAACAAAAGTATATAAATCGCCTAAAATAATTCACAAAAACAACCACAGAATAGATTTTCTTTTTATTTATACCACCTCATAAAATATAAAATAAAAAACGGACAGAGTGTCACATGTACCCCAGAATGGTACCAATGAAAGCATCAACTTGTCTCCCAAAAAACGTTTGCACCCCAAGACCTCTGCAACTTTATATGATGCCAGAAAAATATCCTAAACTAAAAGGAGGCCCCAAAATCCACACAGAACGCCTTCATGTCTGAGGCCTTTGTGTGAGTCAAATAGCGCACAAAGGCCACATATGGGATATTTCTAAATACGTCAGAATTTTGGGAATAAATCTGGTTTTGCATTTCTCTGTCACCACCTACTGTGTTACAGACAAAAATGGATTCAAATGGAAAATCTGCAAAAAAAATTACATTTTAAAATTCCGCCTTCCCTTTGCTATGAAAAGGGTTAATAAACTTCTTTAATGTCATTCTGACTACTTTTAGGGGTGCAGCTTTTAAAATGGGGGTGATTTATGGGGGTCTCTAACATACAGGCCCCTCAAATCCACTTCAGAATTAAGCTGGTCCCTGAAAAAGCAGATTTTGAAATTTTTCTTGAAAATCTGGAAAATGACTGCTAAACTTAAAAAACTTCTAACATTCTAAAAAAAAGAAATAATGTTTATCAAATGATGGGAACATAAAGTAAACATATTATAGATGTGAATTTATTATTAATTTAGCGTGGAATGACTATTTGTCGTACAAGCAGAAAATGTAAAATCTAGAAAATTACCAATTTTTTTTTTCTGAAATTTTTTTGTTTTTCACAAAAAAATGCTGAATATATCAATCAAAATTTACCACTAATGTAAAGTACAACATATGTGTATCGGCGCTCTAATAATAAATTCTATAAATAGTAATAGAGGCTCACTTACCAAAATCCTGATGGGGAGTGTACTCAGAATCTCTGCCCAGAAGGAAGTTCTTGTCTCCACTTAAAAATCCTGCAAAGCTGTAAATCCGTGACCTTGATAGTATGGAGCTTGTCCCGTTATACTTGCTTTTTCTGCTTGGAGTAGTTTACAGAAGTCTGTGGTTCCAGTCAGCCTATTAGCCGGGAGATCTGCCCCGGCCGGTGGCGTCTCACCGGCTTACTGTACTGTTAGTGGATTACAGAGTGCTGTGACCTAGCGCTGCGAGTGACGTCACTACTACAGGGAGAGCGCAAAGCCAAAAAGCCCCTAACGCGTTTCGGAAAGTAACGCTTTCCTTCATCATCTCTGAAGAACTTCCTTCTGGGCAGAGATTCTGAGTACACTCCCCATCAGGATTTTAGTAAGTGAGCCTCTATTACTATTTATAGTTTTTATTATTAGATACACATTTATATGTATTGTATACAGCTCTATTTTTGGTGGTTTTAGCCGAGATCCACCTGTTGTATCTAAGCAACTTGTATAGGATCTATTCAGCGCTGGTGTTATCTTTCCATTTTGTAAAGTACAACATGTCACAAAAAAAAAAACATTCTCAGAATTGCAATCATAAGTAAAAGTGTATCAAATTTATTAAGGTCGAAACAGGCTCAGGAGTGAAAGGGTTAAAAATTAACAATAAAAGAGAAAAAAGAAAAAAAAAGTAGCCAAGATCCGTCAGTCCTGATCCTTTGACATAAGAAAACCACGAGCAATAGAATCATTGTCCTAATGGGATGAATCTCTTCTAATCTCTTATAGTTTCCTCACGTTATAAAGTAGCCAACCACATGTGTGCAGATGTATGTATGGTATGTATGATATGGGGGGGTACTCATCACAACATTTCCAAAAACAGTAAGAAAGATGTATAAAGCAACTGATGCCATTCTATGTAAAGATTGTAGTGGATACAGACCGAGGGAAGAAATAAGAATGAATGGATAAATACAAAGCAAGGACTGAACTCCAGATCGCGAGCAGAGATCAGAGTCCTGTCATGTTGTGCGTCATCTGCTGGTTTTTGACTTTACAAAACCAAGAGCCTCCAAATTTGCATCTATGGAAATGACAGAATCCATGTAATGTAACATTTCACCTGATCCTGAGTCAGAGGTCGAAGAGACGCAGCAGAATCCCCTATAAGGTAATACAGAGACAGATTCCTGCTCTCCCGGTCCGTCCAGACAGAATCCCCTATAAGATAATACAGAGACAGATTCCTGCTCTCCCCGTCCGTCCAGACAGAATCCCCTATAAGATAATACAGAGACAGATTCCTGCTCTCCCCGTCCGGCCGGACAGAATCCCCTATAAGGTAATCCAGAGACAGATTCCTGCTCTCCCCGTCCGTCCAGACAGAATCCCCTATAAGATAATCCAGAGACAGATTCCTGCTCTCCCTGTCCGGCCAGACAGAATCCCCTATAAGATAATACAGAGACAGATTCCTGCTCTCCCCGTCCGGCCGGACAGAATCCCCTATAAGGTAATCCAGAGACAGATTCCTGCTCTCCCCGTCCGGCCGGATCACCATGGACGTTGGAGATATCATCAAGGCATTTGCCTCCATTTCTAGTGCTTGTTCTGGAATTTCTCTCAATTCTGTTGTGGTGGTCTCCAGCCTTCAGAAGGGTTTGCAGGGGAGACGTCCAGTGGACCTCATACACTCAGTTCTGGGACTCACAAACATTATAATTCAGGGTTTGCAGGTCTCCATTTTTTTTCAATTATCTTTTCTTCATCTCAAGCTTCCAATTATTTTGCCTCTTTTCATTCCTGGAGGCCTCCAGATTCTTTGTTGCATGTATGATCGCAATACTCTGCAGCTTTTTCTGCATTAAAATTGTTTCCTTCCAGCACCGGGTCATCACCTGCCTCAGGGGCCGGGTCTCAGGATGGCTTCCATGGCTGATATCAGGATCGGGGGTCATGTCTGTTGGACTGATGCCACTTTACATTGGGATCTATAACACATTTTATCCTCTCAATGACACCAATGTGACCTCTGCAGAAAGTGTCACAGATTTCAAGGATTATATGAAAGCTCTGAGCTCCGTAGTTTTCTTACCCTTTCTGGTCATTCTGGTCTCGTTGGCCTCCACTCTCACCTCTCTGACCCATCATATACAGAACACGTCTGACCTCCATGCTTCCCACCTAAGAGCTCACATCAATGCGGCTAAAACCATGGCGCTGCTCCTGGTGCAGAACATCTTGTTTTGTTTGGCTCACACTACACTGACCTGGGAAGAGAGATGTTACTCGTCAGGATGGTGCTGGGTCTGCTTAGTGCTGAACTATTCTTCATGTCCGCTGCAGGCCCTGATATTACTTCATGGAGACAAGAGATTGGGTCATACATGGACAACCTTCTGCTGCCCCACCAGACAAATCCCTACACTCACCCAAGGATCTGACACAACGGGCGTCTCCTCAGGAGACATGAATCCTCAATGCTCCTCAGTCTGGTCTCCCCCATATGTTTCAGCTGTCTCTATGTACAATATACAGGATCACACCATCACCAGAGGACTTGGCGGCTTTCTGCTCATCTGACAGCTATGGCTGAACTAGAGACATCGCTATGTACATCCCATCCAGAAGATCAGCAGGATCAGGATCACTCGACCACTTGTCTTCACAAATCAGGAGCTAAAAATATCCGATTATGATTATCAACCCACATGTGTTTGTCTCCATCTCCTCCCGCTGTCTCCATCTCCTCTAGATGTCTCCATCTCCATTAGCTGTCTCTATCTCCGCTAGCTGTCTCTATCTCCTGCAGGTGTCTCTATCTTGTCTTGCTGTCTCTATCTTCTCTAGCTGCCTCTATTTATAGCTGTCTCTATATCATCTACCTGTTTCTATCTTCTCTAGCTGTCTATATTTCCTCTAGCTGTCTCTATCTCCTCTAGCTGTCTCTGTCTTCTTTTGCTGTCTTTGTCTCCTCTAGCTGTCTCTATTTTATTTAGCTGTTTCTATCTCATCTAGCTGTCTCTATCTCTTCTAGTTGTCTCTATCTTCTCTAGCTGTCTCTATTTCCTTTAGCTGTCTTTATCTCTTCTAGCTGTCTCTATCTCCTCCAGCTGTCTCTATCTTCTCTAGCTGTCTCTATCTCCTATGGCTGTCTATATCTCTTCTAGCTGTCTCTATCTCATCTAGCTGTCTCTAATTCCTCTAGCTGTCTATATCCTGTCTTGCTGTCTCTATCCCCTCTAGCTGTCTCTATCTCCTCTAGCTCTCTCTATCTCCTCTTACTTTCTCTATCTCCTCAAGCCATCTCTATCTCTTCTAGCTGTCTCTATTTCCTCTAGTTGTCTATATCTTATCTTGCTGTCTCTATCTCTTCTAGCTGTCTCTATTTCCTCTAGTTGTCTCTATCTCCTCTAGCTGTCTCTATCTCCTCTAGCTTTCTCTATCTTCTCTAGCTGTCTCTATCTCATCTTACTGTCTCTATCTTGTCTTGCTCTCTCTATTTCTTCTAGCTGTCTCTATCTCCTCTAGCTTCCTCTATCTCCTCTAGCTGTCTCTATCTTGTCTTGCTGTCTATATTTTGTCTAGCTATCTCTATTTCCTCTAGTTGTCTCTATCTTCTCTAGTTGTCCCTATCTCCTCTTACTGTCTCTATCTCTTCTAGCTGTCTCTATTTCCTCTAGTTGTCTCTATCTTCTCTAGCTGTCTCTACCTCCTCTTACTGTCTCTATCTTGTCTTGCTCTCTCTATTTTCTCTAGCTGTCTCTATCTGTTAAAAATGATTTGTGAGGTATTTTTCAATATACAATATGACTGTTGAATATTTTGTGCTGGATGTAGATATAGAACCCTTTCAGTAGACATTGCACTCAAACAACCGAATTGTGTTCCAATTCCAATACTTTTACTTCACATGTCAGTCTTCATAAGAACAGCTCTTTTGTACATGGATACAGTATACATGAGCACAATAAATATTCACCCAGTGCTTTCAGTCGCTGATACACATACGCCGCTGTTGGTTCAACCTTCCATGCCCCAGCCGGAGCTTTATCTTGGAGTGTCCATTATAGCTGCGACCTTGCTTGACTCTGGAGCAGCGTCTGGTAGCTCACCGGCAGGCGACGTTTCAGGATCTCTCCCTTTCTCAAGCCCAACGTGAATGCACCCACCACCACAATTTATGGACCAAAAAGTCCTGCGAGATTTCACATCTACAGGTTAAAATCATATAGAATAGTTAAACATAGTAATCAATGGTATTACTCACATCTATACATCGGAACAGCATAGAAAATATAGCAAAATAAAGAATATTACAAAAATACATTAAATTACAATTTTCATTAATCCCATTTGGGGACATAGCAATCAGCCTAGTAATCCTCCCGGTTCAGTAATCTCTTCTTAATTTCATTATCCAGAGTTCCACTAACCTCCTCTAGTACCATCCATCTTACATCACATACTTGATGCTGATTTTCTGCAAAGTGTTTTGCTAAACTGGTTTCCCAATGTTTAGTATTGCCTTTTTCTTTTCTTGCTCTTTTTGTGTTCCTTTTTTAATCATATTTTGAATAGTACTTTTATGCTCGTTTATACGTATTTTAATTGACCTAGATGTTTGGCCTATATAAATCTTGCCACATGGGCATTTATTAAGATATACGACCTGTTTTGTGTCACACGTATACCATCCATGTATGGGAGTCTCATTACCTTTCATATGATGGGATATTGTGTCACCTTTAATAATTCCGCTGCAGTTTTGACACGATCCACAGGGGAATGTTCCATTTCTTCTGGTTCTTAAAAATGTTTGCTTGGGTACCCGTTTCTTTTTTATGTCGAATCTTATCAACATATCTCCAATGGATTTTCCTCTCCTATACATAAATCTTGGGTTTTCTTTGCACAACAGACCATATTTAGGGTCCGCTCTCAACATACCCCAATATTTATTAATAGTCTTTTTAATCATTTTTGAATGTCCATCATACAGTGGAAAAAAAACATTTTCACCTTTCTTTTTTTCTTTCTTTTTCTTCCTAAGTTCTTCCCTAGGTATTTCATCTACTATTTTCTCCGCTTCCTCCAATGATTTCTTATCATATCCTCGTTCAAAATTTTTTTTTATCAACTTTTCTTTATTTTTTACATAATCCTCTTCTGTACTATAGATTTCAGGAGAGATCCTGAAATGTCGCCCATCAAGCTCTCCGGCCGGTGAGCTACCAGACGCTGCTCCAGAGTCAAGCAAGGTCGCAGCTATAATGGACACTCCAAGATAAAGCTCCGGCTGGGGCATGGAAGGTTGAACCAACAGCTGCGTATTTGTATCAGCGACTGAAAGCACTGGGTGAATATTTATTGTGCTCATGTATACTGTATCCATGTACAAAAGAGCTGTTCTTATGAAGACTGACATGTGAAGTAAAAGTATTGGAATTGGAACACAATTCGGTTGTTTGAGTGCAATGTCTACTGAAAGCTGTTATACTGAGGTGTGGAGCTGCACTACTCAACACCCGTGTGCTAACGTACACCAACAGCCTTGTATAGAGTCAAGATATAGAACCCTTGACATGTTACGTTCTATTTCAGTTCACATGTAGCGCGGGGGATGAACCATATGTGGACGGCCAGTAGTATCCAATCAGGAAAGAGTATATCCATAGAGTATACACCCACGAGATAAATGAATATATGAGAAGACACATACTTTTAATTATATTTATGGACACTCAGTGATAGAAGATACATCCTGAATTTGGCTAAACACTCCCTCATTAATAAAGGGACCACCCATAATTATAATAGACACGCCCATAGTTATGGTACATAAGCTCAAGACTTCAAAGCTGACGGAGCTCAGGAACCCGGAAACACACAAACAGAGAGAAGAAAGTATACAGACGAGGACAACTGACCAGATGAAGGATCGGAGAAGGAGGCGACCATCTTGGACAAGGCAACAAGAAGAATCCACCATTTTGTATGAACTAACTAGGCCTGAGATGTGAGATGAGATTAATCTATGACATTTGCCTCTAGTATTCCTAAGAAACTCCTACATAGTATATATTTAGTCTAATACCATATATTGTAATTAGAGATATTATACCTATATGTAACCTGACATTTTCATTCAATAGTTAATAAATCAATTTTTATATAAAAAGCCTGAAATTATAATTTATCCATCGTAGATAAGAAATGTGTTCTTGTTTTTGACATTTCTAACACCTCCTCTTACTGTCTCTATTTCCTCTAGCTGTCTCTATCTCCTCTAGCTGTTTCTGTCTCCTTTAGCTGTCTCTATCTCTTCTAGCTGTCTCTATCTCCTCTAGCTGTCTCTATCTCTTCTAGCTGTCTCTATCTCCTCTAGCTGTCTCTATCTCTTCCAGCTGTCTCTATTTTCTTTAGCTGTCTCTATTTCCTTTAGCTGTATCTATCTCCTCTAGCTGTCTCTATCTCTTCTAGCTGTCTCTATTTCCTTTAACTGTCTCTGTCTCCTCTAGCTTCCTCTATTTCCTTTTTCTGTCTCTATCTCTTCTAGCTGTCTCTATCTCCTCTAGCTTTCTCTGTCTTCTCTAGCTGTCTCTATCTCATCTAGATGTCTCTATCTCCTCTAGCTGTCTCTGTCTTCTCTAGCTGTCTCTATCTCCTCTAGCTGTCTCTATCTTCTCTAGCTGCCTCTATCTTCTCTAGCTGTCTCTGTCTCCTCTAGCTATTTCTATCCTCTTTAGCTGTCTCTTTCTGTCTATATCTCCACTAGCTGTCTCTTTTATCTCTAGCTGTCTCTATCTTGTGTTTCTGTCTCTATCTCCTCTAGCAGAGGGAGAGGTTAGAATAGTTAATAGGGATAGGAGCGGGGGGAGGGGTTAGAATAAGTTAATAGGGATAGGAGCGGGGGAGGGGTTAGAATAGTTAATAAGGATAGGAGCGGGGGGAGGGGTTAGAATAGTTAATAGGGAAAGAAGCGGAGGGAGGGGTTAGAATAGTTAATAGGGATAGGAGTGGGGGAGGGGTTAGAATAGTTAATAGGGATAGGAGCGGGGGAGGGGTTAGAATAGTTAATAGGGATAGGAGCGGGGGAGGGGTTTGGATAATTAATAGGGATAGGAGCGGGGTGGGGGTTAGAATAGTTAATAAGGATAGGAGTGGGTGGAGGGGTTAGAATAGTTATTAGGGAAAGGTTCGGGGGAGGGGTTAGAATAGTTATTAGGGATAGGAGTGGGGGAGGGGTTAGAATAGTTAATACAGATAGGAGCGGGGGGAGGGGTTAGAATAGTTATTAGGGATAGGAGCGGAGGGAGGGGGTTAGAATAGTTAATAGGGATAGGAGTGGGGGAGGGGTTAGAATAGTTAATAGGGATAGGAGGGGGGAGGGGTTAGAATAGTTAATAGGGATAGGAGTGGGGGAGGGGTTAGAATAGTTAATAGGGATAGGAGCGGGGGAGGGGTTAGAATAGTTAATAGGGATAGGAGTGGGGGAGGGGTTAGAATAGCTAATAGGGATAGGAGTGGGGAGGGGTTAGAATACTTAATAGGGATAGGAGCGGGGGGAGGGGTAAGAATAGTTATTAGGGATAGGAGCGGGGGAGGGGTTAGAATAGTTAATAGGGATAGGAGCTGGGGAAGGAGTTAGAATAGTTAATATGGATAGGAGTGGGGGAGGGGATAGTATAATAGGGATAGGAGCGGGGGGAGGGTTAGAATAGTTAAAAGGGATATGAGCGGAGGGAGGGATTAGTATAATAAGGATAGGAGCGGGGGAAGGGGTTAGAATAGTTAATAGGGATAGGAGCGGGGGGAGAGGTTAGGGAGTTGTTAGGATAATTAATAGGGATAGAAGCGGGGGGAGGGGTTAGAATAGTTAACAGGGATAAGAGTGGGGGAGGGGTTAGTATAATAGGGATAGGAGCGGGGGAGGGGTTAGTATAATAGGGATAGGAGTGGGGGAGGGGTTAGTATAATAGGGATAGGAGCGGGGGAGGGGTTAGTATAATAGAGATAGGAGCGGGGGAGGGGTTAGTGTAATAGGGATAGGAGCTTGGGAGGGGTTAGAATAGTTAATAGGGATAGGAGTGGGGGAGGGGTTAGTATAATAGGGATAGGAGTGGGGGAGGGGTTAGTATAATAGTGATAGGCTTCATACACATTGAATATCATGGTGACTAATACCAGACGTCTGACCAATAAACTGATGACCTGGAGCGGTTGATGTCTGAGGAGAATTATGACATCGCGGTATAACAGAGACTCGGTTGGACGATCGCTGTGACTGGGCGGTAACATACAGGGTCATAATTTATTCAGGAAGGAGCGAACAAAACGGAAAGGGGGAGGAGTTTATGTAAAGTGCAGTGTGGAGGCCGAACTGCGGGAGGATATACAGGAGGAGACGATACTGTGGGGGCCGCACTGCGGGAGGATATACGGGAGGACACGATAATGTGGAGGCTGCACTGCGGGAGGATATACAGCAGGAGAGGATAATGTGGAGGCCGCACTGCGGGAGGATATACAGGAGGAGACGATAATGTGGAGGCCGCACTGCGGGAGGAGACGATAATGTGGAGGCCGCACTGCGGGAGGATATACAGGAGGAGACGATACTGTGGGGGCCGCACTGCGGGAGGATATACGGGAGGACACGATAATGTGGAGGCTGCACTGCGGGAGGATATACAGCAGGAGAGGATAATGTGGAGGCCGCACTGCGGGAGGATATACAGGAGGAGACGATAATGTGGAGGCCGCACTGCGGGAGGAGACGATAATGTGGAGGCCGCACTGCGGGAGGATATACAGGAGGAGACGATAATGTGGAGGCCGCACTGCGGGAGGATATACAGGAGGAGACGATACTGTGGGGGCCGCACTGCGGGAGGATATACGGGAGGACACGATAATGTGGAGGCTGCACTGCGGGAGGATATACAGCAGGAGAGGATAATGTGGAGGCCGCACTGCGGGAGGATATACAGGAGGAGACGATAATGTGGAGGCTGCACTGCGGGAGGATATACAGGAGGAGATGATAATGTGGAGGCCGCACTGCGGGAGGATATACAGGAGGAGACGGTAATGTGGAGGCCGCACTGCGGGAGGATATACAGGAGGAGATGATAATGTGGAGGCCGCACTGCGGGAGGATATACAGGAGGAGACGATAATGTGGAGGCCGCACTGCGGGAGGATATACAGGAGGAGACGATAATGTGGAGGCCGCACTGCGGGAGGATATACGGGAGGAGACGATAATGTGGAGGCCGCACTGCGGGAGGATATACAGGAGGAGACGATAATGTGGAGGCCGCACTGCGGGAGGATATACAGGAGGAGACGATAATGTGGAGGCCGCACTGCGGGAGGATATACAGGAGGAGACGATAATGTGGAGGCCGCACTGAGGGAGGATATACAGGAGGAGACGATAATGTGGAGGCCGCACTGCGGGAGGATATACAGGAGGAGACGATAATGTGGAGGCCGCACTGCGGGAGGATATACAGGAGGAGACGATAATGTGGAGGCCGCACTGCGGGAGGATATACAGGAGGAGACGATAATGTGGAGGCCGCACTGCGGGAGGATATACAGGAGGAGACGATAATGTGGAGGCCGCACTGCGGGAGGATATACGGGAGGAGACGATAATGTGGAGGCCGAACTGCGGGACGATATACAGGAGGAGACGATAATGTGGAGGCCGCACTGCGGGAGGATATACAGGAGGAGACGATAATGTGGGGGCCGCACTGCGGGAGGATATACGGGAGGAGACGATAATGTGGGGGCCGCACTGCGGGAGGATATACGGGAGGAGACGATAATGTGGAGGCCGCACTGCGGGAGGATATACTGGAGGAGACGATAATGTGGAGGCCGCACTGCGGGAGGATATACAGGAGGAGATGATAATGTGGGGGCCGCACTGCGGGAGGATATACGGGAGGAGACGATAATGTGGAGGCCGCACTGCGGGAGGATATACAGGAGGAGACGATAATGTGGAGGCCGCACTGCGGGAGGATATACAGGAGGAGACAATAATGTGGAGGCCGCACTGCGGGAGGATATACAGGAGGAGACGATAATGTGGAGGCCGCACTGCGGGAGGATATACAGGAGGAGACGATAATGTGGAGGCCGCACTGCGGGAGGATATACGGGAGGAGACGATAATGTGGAGGCCGCACTGCGGGAGGATATACGGGAGGAGACGATAATGTGGAGGCCGCACTGCGGGAGGATATACAGAAGGAGATGATAATGTGGAGGCCGCACTGCGGGAGGATATACGGGAGGAGATGATAATGTGGAGGCCGCACTGCGGGAGGATATACGGGAGGAGATGGTAATGTGGAGGCCGCACTGCGGGAGGATATATACAGGAGGAGACGATAATGTGGAGGCCGCACTGCGGGAGGATACACAGGAGGAGACGATAATGTGGAGGCCGCACTGCGGGAGGATATACAGGAGGAGATGATAATGTGGAGGCCGCACTGCGGGAGGATATACAGGAGGAGACGATAATGTGGAGGCCGCACTGCGGGAGGATATACAGGAGGAGATGATAATGTGGAGGCCGCACTGCGGGAGGATATACGGGAGGAGATGATAATGTGGAGGCCGCACTGCGGGAGGATATACGGGAGGAGACGGTAATGTGGAGGCCGCACTGCGGGAGGATATACAGGAGGAGATGATAATGTGGAGGCCGCACTGCGGGAGGATATACAGGAGGAGACGATAATGTGGAGGCCGCACTGCGGGAGGATATATACAGGAGGAGACGATAATGTGGAGGCCGCACTGCGGGAGGATATACAGGAGGAGACGATAATGTGGAGGCCGCACTGCGGGAGGATATACAGGAGGAGACGATAATGTGGAGGCCGCACTGCGGGAGGATATACGGGAGGAGACGATAATGTGGAGGCCGCACTGCGGGAGGATATACAGGAGGAGACGATAATGTGGAGGCCGCACTGCGGGAGGATATACAGGAGGAGACGATAATGTGGAGGCCGCACTGCGGGAGGATATACAGGAGGAGACGATAATGTGGAGGCCGCACTGAGGGAGGATATACAGGAGGAGACGATAATGTGGAGGCCGCACTGCGGGAGGATATACAGGAGGAGACGATAATGTGGAGGCCGCACTGCGGGAGGATATACAGGAGGAGACGATAATGTGGAGGCCGCACTGCGGGAGGATATACGGGAGGAGACGATAATGTGGAGGCCGCACTGCGGGAGGATATACGGGAGGAGACGATAATGTGGAGGCCGCACTGCGGGAGGATATACGGGAGGAGACGATAATGTGGAGGCCGAACTGCGGGACGATATACAGGAGGAGACGATAATGTGGAGGCCGCACTGCGGGAGGATATACGGGAGGAGACGATAATGTGGGGGCCGCACTGCGGGAGGATATACGGGAGGAGACGATAATGTGGGGGCCGCACTGCGGGAGGATATACGGGAGGAGACGATAATGTGGAGGCCGCACTGCGGGAGGATATACTGGAGGAGACGATAATGTGGAGGCCGCACTGCGGGAGGATATACAGGAGGAGACGATAATGTGGGGGCCGCACTGCGGGAGGATATACGGGAGGAGACGATAATGTGGAGGCCGCACTGCGTGAGGATATACAGGAGGAGACGATAATGTGGAGGCTGCACTGCGGGAGGATATACTGGAGGAGACAATAATGTGGAGGCCGCACTGCGGGAGGATATACAGGAGGAGACGATAATGTGGAGGCCGCACTGCGGGAGGATATACAGGAGGAGACGATAATGTGGAGGCCGCACTGCGGGAGGATATACAGGAGGAGACGATAATGTGGAGGCCGCACTGCGGGAGGATATACAGGAGGAGACGATAATGTGGAGGCCGCACTGCGGGAGGATATACAGGAGGAGACGATAATGTGGAGGCCGCACTGCGGGAGGATATACGGGAGGAGACGATAATGTGGAGGCCGCACTGCGGGAGGATATACGGGAGGAGACGATAATGTGGAGGCCGCACTGCGGGAGGATATACAGAAGGAGACGATAATGTGGAGGCCGCACTGCGGGAGGATATACGGGAGGAGACGATAATGTGGAGGCCGCACTGCGGGAGGATATACAGGAGGAGACGATAATGTGGAGGCAGCACTGCGGGAGGATATACAGGAGGAGACGATAATGTGGAGGCCGCACTGCGGGAGGATATACAGGAGGAGACGATAATGTGGAGGCCGCACTGCGGGAGGATATACAGGAGGAGACGATAATGTGGAGGCAGCACTGCGGGAGGATATACAGGAGGAGACGATAATGTGGAGGCCGCACTGCGGGAGGATATACAGGAGGAGACGATAATGTGGAGGCCGCACTGCGGGAGGATATACAGGAGGAGACGATAATGTGGAGGCCGCACTGCGGGAGGATATACAGGAGGAGACGATAATGTGGAGGCCGCACTGCCGGAGGATATACAGGAGGAGACGATAATGTGGAGGCCGCACTGCGGGAGGATATATACAGGAGGAGACGATAATGTGGAGGCCGCACTGCGGGAGGATACACAGGAGGAGACGATAATGTGGAGGCCGCACTGCGGGAGGATATACAGGAGGAGACGATAATGTGGAGGCCGCACTGCGGGAGGATATACAGGAGGAGATGATAATGTGGAGGCCGCACTGCGGGAGGATATACGGGAGGAGATGATAATGTGGAGGCCGCACTGCGGGAGGATATACAGGAGGAGACGATAATGTGGAGGCCGCACTGCGGGAGGATATACAGGAGGAGATGATAATGTGGAGGCCGCACTGCGGGAGGATATACGGGAGGAGATGATAATGTGGAGGCCGCACTGCGGGAGGATATACAGGAGGAGACGATAATGTGGAGGCCGCACTGCGGGAGGATATACAGGAGGAGACGATAATGTGGAGGCCGCACTGCGGGAGGATATACAGGAGGAGATGATAATGTGGAGGCCGCACTGCGGGAGGATATACGGGAGGAGATGATAATGTGGAGGCCGCACTGCGGGAGGATATACAGGAGGAGACGATAATGTGGAGGCCGCACTGCGGGAGGATATACAGGAGGAGACGATAATGTGGAGGCCGCACTGCGGGAGGATATACAGGAGGAGAGGATAATGTGGAGGCCGCACTGCGGGAGGATATACAGGAGGAGAGGATAATGTGGAGGCTGCACTGCGGGAGGATATACAGGAGGAGACGATAATGTGGAGTCATTATGGGTAGAAATATTTGGAGATAATAATAATAAATCCTGATCGGGTTATAACCTATAAACCTCCAAACATAATGGAAGAGACAGAAGATCAATTACTGAGGAAATAATCAGCCAATCAGAACGAGGGGATAATAATGGAGACTGAGACCTGACCAGAGGGGGCGCCCTACTAGACTTAATATTAACCAACAGACCTGACCAGAGGGGGCGCCCTACTAGACTTAATATTACCCAACAGACCTGACCAGAGGGGGCGCCCTACTAGACTTAATATTACCCAACAGACCTGACCAGAGGGGGCGCCCTACTAGATTTAATATTAACCAACAGACCTGACCAGAGGGGGCGCCCTACTAGACTCAATTTTAACCAACAGACCCAACCAGAGGGGGCGCCCTACTAGACTTAATATTATCCAACAGACCTGACCAGAGGGGGCGCCCTACTAGACTTAATATTATCCAACAGACCTGACCAGAGGGGGCGCCCTACTAGACTTAATATTAACCAACAGACCTGACCAGAGGGGGCGCCCTACTAGACTCAATTTTAACCAACAGACCCAACCAGAGGGGGCGCCCTACTAGACTTAATATTATCCAACAGACCTGACCAGAGGGGGCGCCCTACTAGACTTAATATTATCCAACAGACCTGACCAGAGGGGGCGCCCTACTAGACTTAATATTATCCAACAGACCTGACCAGAGGGGGCGCCCTACCAGACTTAATATTACCCAACAGACCTGACCAGAGGGGGTGCCCTACTAGACTTAATATTATCCAACAGACCTGACCAGAGGGGGCGCCCTACTAGACTTAATAGTAACCAACAGACCTGACCAGAGGGGGCGCCCTACTAGACTTAATATTAACCAACAGACCTGACCAGAGGGGGCGCCCTACTAGACTTAATATTACCCAACAGACATGACCAGAGGGTGCGCCCTACTAGACTTAATATTATCCAACAGACCTGACCAGAGGGGGCGCCCTACTAGACTTAATATTATCCAACAGACCTGCCTAGAGGGGGCGCCCTACTAGACTTAATATTAACCAACAAACCTGACCAGAGGGGGCGCTCTACTAGACTTAATATTAACCTACACATCTGACCAGAGGGGGCGCCCTACTAGACTTAATATTATCCAACAGACCTGACCAGAGGGGGCGCCCTACTAGACTTAATATTATCCAACAGACCTGCCTAGAGGGGGCGCCCTACTAGACTTAATATTAACCAACAAACCTGACCAGAGGGGGCGCCCTACTAGACTTAATATTAAACAACAGACCTGACCAGAGGGGGCGCCCTACTAGACTTAATATTACCCAACAGACCTGACCAGAGGGGGCGCCCTACTAGACTTAATATTAACCAACAGACCTGACCAGAGGGGGCGCCCTACTAGACTTAATATTAACCAACAGACCTGACCAGAGGGGGCGCCCTACTAGACTTAATATTACCCAACAGACATGACCAGAGGGTGCGCCCTACTAGACTTAATATTAACCAACAGACCAAACCAGAGGGGGCGCCCTACTAGACTTAATATTATCCAACAGACCTGACTAGAGGGGGCGCCCTACTAGACTTAATATTATCCAACAGACCTGACCAGAGGGGGCGCCCTACTAGACTTAATATTATCCAACAGACCTGACTAGAGGGGGCGCCCTACTAGACTTAATATTATCCAACACACCTGACCAGAGGGGGCGCTCTACTAGACTTAATATTAACCAACAGACCTGCCTAGAGGGGGCGCCCTACTAGACTTAATATTAACCAACAGACCTGACCAGAGGGGGCGCCCTACTAGACTTAATATTATCCAACAGACCTGACCAGAGGGGGCGCCCTACTAGACTTAATATTAACCAACACATCTGACCAGAAGGGGCGTCCTACTAGACTTAATATTAACCAACACATCTGACCAGAGGGGGCGCCCTACTAGACTTAATATTAACCAATGTACCTGACAGAGTAACTAATGTGCAGGTATTTGGACACCTAGGAAATAGTGACCATAATATAATACATTCTAACTTGTTCTTCAATAAGGGAATCTCTCGAGGGGCCACAAAAACAATGAGCTTTAGGAAGGCAAAGTCCAATCAACTCAGAGATAACAACAATATAAAATGGGATAATGTCCTCAAAAACAAGAATACTGACACTAAATGAGAGACTTTTAAAAAATATATTAAATTCTTACTGTAAGATGTTTATACCTTATGGGAATAAAAGGGTCAGAAATAAAAGAAAACCAATATGGATGAATAAAAATGTTAAGGGGCAATAAATGACAAAACAAAATAAAATAAAACTACTAAAACAGGACGGTAGTGAAGAAGCATTAAGAAGCTATAGAGAATAATATAGAATATGTAAAAAACAGATAAAAAATGCAAAAGTAGAGAAATAAAAAACCACTGCCAAAGAGAAAAAAACTAACCCCAAAATGTTCTTTAACTATATAAATAACAAAAAGGTTAAAAATGAAAGTGTTGGCCCTTTAAAAAATGATGAGGAACAAATTATAGACGGGAATCAGTAAAAAGCAAATATATTAAACACATTCTTCTGCACTGTATTCATAGAGGAAAATTTTATGCCAGGGGAAATACAGCGAGATGTGGCAAACTCTCTAGTACAGGTCACCTGTCTAACCCAGGAAGAAGTACAGGTCACCTGCCTAACCCAGGAAGAAGTACAGGTCCCCTGTCTAACCTAGGAAGAAGTACAGGTCATCTCTCTAACCTAGGAAGAAGTACAGGTCACCTGTCTAACCCAGGAAGAAGTACAGGTCACCCGTCTAACCTAGGAAGAAGTACAGTGCCGCCTACAAAAAATCTAAATAGACAAATCGCCAGGTCCAGATGGCATTCACCCCTGTGTTCTAAAGGAATTAAGCAATGTAATAGACAGACCCCTATTTTTTATATTCAAGGACTCTATAGTGATATGGTCTTTTCCCCAGGACTGGCACACGGCAAATGTGGTGGCAATATTTAAAAAGGGGTCAAAAAGCAACTCCAGGAATTTTAGACCTGTTAGTTTAACCTCGGTTGTATGTAAATTGTTTGAGGGTTTTCTAAGAGATGCTATTCTGGAATATCTAGATAAAAATAAATGCATGACCCCATATCACATGGCTTTATGAGGGATCGGTCCTGTCACCTGATCAGCTTTTATGAGGAGGTGAGCTCCAGACTGGATTATGGGGGAACCGCTGGATGTCGTATATCTGGATTTTTCCAAAGCATTTGATACGGTGCCACATAAACGGTTGGTGCATAAAATGAGAAGGATGGGGCTGAGGGAGAATGTGTGAAAGTGGGTAAGTAACTGGCTCAGTGATAGGGAACAGAGGGTGCAAATTAATGATACTTATACTGATTGGATAATTGTTACTTGTTGGGACCACAGGGGTCAGTCTTGGGTTCTGTTCTGTTTAATGTATTCATTAATGACCTTGTAGGGATGTTGAATAGTAAAGTAGCAATCTTTGCAGATGATACTATACTCTGTAAAGGGGTAAACACTATAGAGGACAGTGCACTGTGTATAGTAGATACCACAATAGAGGACAGCGCACTGTATATAGTAGAGGACTATAGAGGACAGTGCACTATTGCAAATGGATCTGGATAGGTTGGAAGTTTCGGATGGGAAGTGGCAGATGAGGTTCAACACTGATGATTGTAAGCTTAGGCACATGGGGAAGAAAAATCCAGGCTGGCATTATGAATTAAATGGGAGAACACTTGGGACGACTGACATGGAAAAGGACTTAGGAGTCTTAGTTACATTTAGCTGTAGTGACCAGTGTCGGGCAGCTGCTCTCAAGGCAAATAAAATCATGGGTGCATATATATTTATATACATTTTTAAACCTACAAAAAGGACCTAGATGTGTAAGATTTACCTTTGTGAACCTGGCAAAATTCAAATGTCAGATTTAAAGGGGTTCTCCACCTTAAGGTGATTTTAGTGGGTACCTGCCAGACAAAAAGGGACATGCTTAGGAAGGATCTGAGCTTGTCTTGGGACTGTTACTGTGGCTAGCTTTTTGTGAGCTGGTATTTCCTGTTTTCCTGAGTTTTCTTCCTTTGCCTACAAATCCCATAATTCAATTTTCCTTCATCCCACACATCAGCCACCCCACCAATTGAAACATAAATTAGCTGCATCCATTCAAAAGACCTATGGTTTTCAATCAGGGTGCCTACAGCTGTTGCATTAGTTGCAGACTGATCTCTCTCCCACCAAGTGATCGCTCCACCCATTGAAGCAGACAGGCTCCCTGTCGTCAGCTGACTAGTGAGTCGTGTCTCGGCCCCATTGCAACCTGGGAAAAATCTGAGACAACAGTAATTTTGTATGCATATAAAAATAAATATTGGGTGAAAATCACAGATGAATTGCGAGAAAACCGTCACACACAGGTACAGACACTACATTATGGACTACACTAACTATACAGCCCATGTAGCATAGTCAAATAAATAAAATAAAAATCCTGGAATACCCCTTTAACACTTTTCAGCTGCTGACACACAGCTAGAAATTTTTGCCTGGAATTCTGGGGCAGGAGACTGTGCCTTTCGTAGGGCTGCATGTGTGCCAAAATTACAAACAAGTGATCATTTTGGCACAACTATTATCCATTTGATGCAGATTGTCAGCCAGCAGCATGGAAAAACTCAACCCATGGAAAAATATAAATCAGGCATCAATCAGTGAAGAATTTATACCTCCTGTGCCAGATGCCACTGATTAGATAGAACTACCACCACCCCTGCTGTATGCTGCCTACTACTACTCCAGTCCACCACCTCCTATAGTACTCTGGATGTTACAACTCCCACCAGTCCACTACCCTAGCTCCTACTGCAAATATCAGCCAGGCCTACACATTTTCATACTAAAGCTATTTTTTACTCACTATTTTGGGACACTAATCCTGTTGCAATTCCCAACAAAGGATAATTCATGGAATGCTTGGGAAAACCTATGGGGGGGGATATTCGAAGAATTTAGCACCACTTATTTTATTTTTTTTGCATTACCTGCGCAACATTTGCTTAAAATAATTATTAGTGCCACATATTCGGATATTTAGCACCCGATTTAGCACCCTGTTTGAAATTTTTTTTAAAGGGGGTGTGACTAGACTTTTTGAGGCACAGTTAACACTCTTTGAGGCGCAAAATAAAGATTCCTAATAACACAACTCTTTGAATACTTCCCCCATTGCTTCCTTCAATACCTCAGTGTGTGCATTATAATACCAGCAGCATCTGCCAACAACCAGGGAGACTTTATGCAGCTTTATTTGGGTTAAAAAGCCAAAAAAATTGCAGGTCGTTATAACTTAGCCTTAAAGCAGTACTGCAGTGCAAGCCCACCCAAACCCCCTACCCCAATCCCCAAGCCAAACTCAACATACAATGTCACCCCCCCCCCCTTCCACACACCACCCCCACCATCTGTGATCTCCTGCATGGGGCTCTGGCTCTCCATGCACACGGAGCGGGGGTCGGTATGCTCGGCAAATCAAACTTTTCAAAAGTTTGCTGATCTCTAGTCAGGAATCTATCAGATGTTAAGTTTGGAGAAGAGAACCAAGCCACCATGAGGGTACACAAGTATGATGGATGTTGATGAGAGTTGGAGATGACATCATGTAGAGTTTCCTGATAGTTGACAACGACAAAGCTTCATATGATGGGTATGTAAGTAAAGAACATGGTTTACATATCTTCAGTCCATGTGTCATGTTACATGAGAGTCACCACAAATTCAATACTCTGAGGATTTGCATATATTTTAATCCAGGTCTTCTAGGAAGGCATCCATGTCTGAACCTGACTATAAGTGAGATGAGCTGGATGTGTATTGAGAAGAATCAATATTTAAGGCTGTCGATTGAACTGGAACCATTTATATGATGAACAACTGGGCACAGAAGGTTATAGAAGAATTGTGTCCTTTATTTTTATTAGGAATTCTGGAGGAGAACAGGTTTTGTTTTTCGGGACAGTTGTAAAGAATCGAGGACATCTTCTTAGGATTATGGAAAGTTACAGCAGTAATAATTTGGCTTCTGCCATTAGTTTTGTTCTGGAGATAATTCTCGGATTATTCAACAACATCTTTATTGTCTCTGTCATCTTCTTTGACTTCTACAAAAAAAAACACATGAGCAGCAGCAATAAAATCTTGGTGTGTATCGGCATCTCCAATGTGACGTATAACATTGTGATATCTGCTGGGTTACTGAATGAGTTCATTGGTCTTCACGCCTCGTCCACCTCTGCCTTCTCTTCTCTATATATGATATTATTTCTCTACAGCGTCAGCTCTTGTGCCTGACTCAGTGCCGGCCTCGGATCCTTCTATTTGGTAAAAATATCACAGTCCAGACTTCTCTCTTGGATGAAGCTCCACATCAGCTCCATTGTTCCTTGGATGTTGTTGGCTCTGGAAGTTCTGTCTTTGGTCATCAGCTTCTTCTGCAGTTTTCTGATGATTTCTCATCAGGACAGTTCTGGAAACATCACGGGTAGTCCTCCGCCTGTCGTGAGGGGGCTAGCAGAGAACTGGTCAGGGTTTATCAATGCTGCCCTGGTGGTTACTTTCCTACCTTTCATTATAATATTTATCTCCTCCATGTGCATCGTATGGACCCTGAGACAACACAGTCAGAAGATGGAGAGAAGTATGGGAACAGTGGACAATGGACACCTGATGCCGTACGAGAGGGTTGTGAGAAGAATTGCACATTTCCTCTTCTTCTATGTAATCTTTTATACTTTAATGTTGATTTTATTTTTTGCTACCATCGCACAACTTCAGTTTGGATTTTGGGAAGTTTTGTTGCTGATGACCTCCTTCACCCCTCTACAATCGGTTTTCATTATTCGTGGTGATTCTCGACTGAAAGACGCCTGGAAGAAGGTGTCACATTATGATGCGATTGTCAAGTTCTTATCTAGAAGTAATAAGGAGATGGTCCGCTAGATGTTTCCTCAGATTGTGGTATATATATATATATGTATATATATATATATATATATATATATATATATATATATATATATATATATATATCAATAATATTATGAATATTTAGAAGGAAATAAATGATCAATACAGGATTAGCCAATTACTGGGGTTATCTATCAAGCAGTGACATTCAGGGTCTTATGTTTCACATTATTGACCAAATGCTAAATAACAGAAGTTTCCAAAATTGCAGAAGCAATGTGAGAAGATGGAGATCCACATCGAAGTCATGATGTATATAAACTATGAGATGTCCTGTATGTGCGACACTTATTCTTGTATCTCTATTTTTTTTCTTTGCTATGACAGCAGTCGTCATGTTTTCTTTACATCTATGTTTCTTTCCTTATTGTGACTACAATGTTTGTATTTTGTGTTGAGTTTAGAAACCTCTAATAGTAGAAATCTGAGAGCCCATGGGGGAGACACGAGCGGACGCCCTCCTGTGACAGATTTGTTTAATAACTCTTTTGTGGAATTTTTTTTTCTCTTCTCTCCAAAATTTCAATTCACTTCAGATGAAAACATCACGAAGTGTGGACAGAAAACTATTAAGAATCGTCCAAACTGTGACCTGAATCCATTCACCGCTACGGTCATCCTTTGGTCATTTGGCCTTTGTGAGTCATATAATTCTTACAATTATTGATTAACTAGCTGAGTACCCGGCGTTGCCTGGTTTTTCCTTCCTAATCCTTGTTGAGGAGGAAGCTTTTGACTTCATATCCCGTCCTCATATATTGTTGTCAGATCCCAACCCCATATCCCGTCCTCCTATCCCGTTATCATATCTCAACCTCATATCCCGTCCTCACATCTTGTCCTCATATCCTGTCCTCCTATCCCGTCCTCCTATCTCGACCTCCTATCTTGACCTCCTATCCCGACCTCCTATCCCGACCTCCTATCCCGTCCTCCTATCCCGACCTCCTATCCCATCCTCCAATCCCGATCTCCTATCTCGACCTCCTATCCCGACCTCATATCCTGTCCTCACATCTCGTCCTCATATCCCGTCCTCCTATCCCGTCCTCCTATCTCGACCTCCTATCCCGAACTCCTATCCCGACCTCCTATCCCGACCTCCTATCTCGATCTCCTATCCCGACCTCCTATCCAGTCCTCCTATCCCGGTCCTTCTATCCCATCCTCCCATCCCGTCCTCCTATCCCGACCTCCTATCCCATCCTCCTATCCTGTCCGCCTATCCCCTCCTAATATCCCGATCTCCTATCCCTTCTTCCTATCCCGTCCTCATATCCCGACCTCCTATCCCGACCTCCTATCTCGACCTCCTATCCTGTCCTCCTATCCCGGTCCTCCTATCCCATCCTCCCATCCCGTCCTCCTATCCCGACCTCCTATCCCATCCTCCTATCCTGTCCGCCTATCCCCTCCTAATATCCCGACCTCCTATCCCTTCTTCCTATCCCGTCCTCATATCCCGTCCTCCTATCTCGACCTCCTATCTTGACCTCCTATCCCGACCTCCTATCCCGTCCTCCTATCCCGTCCTCCTATTGCGTCCTCATATCCCAACCTCCTATCCCATCTTCCTATCCTGCCCTCCTATCCCATCCTCATATCCCGACCTCCTATCCCACCCTCCTTTCCTGCCCTCCTATCCCATTTTCATATTCTGACCTCCTATCTCGTCCTCCTATCCCTTCCTCCTATCCCGACCTCCTATGTCGACCTCCTATCCAGACCCGTAATATGTGTACCAGTTATTGAAATATCTCCAGCCGTACGGAAGTTATGTGGGAACATACATTTCCCATTGATTTGCATGGGACATTAAACAAAAACCCTGACCCTCACAAATGGGGGTAATTAAGGGTTAAATTAACCCTCCTATATTTTAAGTGGACATATAAGTAACATGTGACCAAGTATTATCAAAATATCTCCAGCCGTATTTCCCATTGACTTGTATGGGACTTTAAACATAAACCCCGCCCCTGGCAAATGGGGGTGAGTAAGGGTTAACTCACCTATACTATGTTTATTGTTGACATATAAGTAACATGTGACCAAGTGAATTGGTAATATCTTTAGCCGTTTGGACGTGATGCTGGAACATACACACATACATACATATATACACACATACATGCACGCACACATATATACACACACATTTATACACACATATATATATATATATATATATATATATATATATATAGACACATATATGCACACATACACACACATACACACACATACATACATACATACATACACACACATACATATATACATACATACATGCACACACATATATATACACACATTTATACACACACATACACACACACACGTTGAGTTTTATATGTATAGATTGATTCTGAATTAGAATAAGGGGATAACTGAGGAGCAAGTCATGTGTGAACTGTAGTATATGGACCAGTCATTGCTTCTGTCTCTAGATATACACAATGCATTAAAGGTCAGGACATCTACACCTATGGATAATGGCTGAAATCTTCACACCCATCTGAGTAATGGATATTTATGGGCCAGCGGCCGGACCCCCACGATCAGATATAATATACTATATCCTTTGGAGAGGGGATAAGATGTCTAGGGGCGCAATACCCCTTTAAGGACTTAGCGGCTATTGTCATGTGTACAGTTTATTATTAGTAATGACATCACACATACCTATTCCTTTACCCCTGACTGTCCATGGTAGTGACGGCACTCCTACCCATGACTGCCCATGGTAGTGACGGCACTCCTACCCCTGACTGTCCATGGTAGTGACAGCACTCCTACCCCTGACTGTCCATGGTAGTGACCGCACTCCTACCCCTAACTGTCCATGGTAGTGACCACACACCTGCCTCTGACTGTCCATGGTAGTGACGGCACTCCTACCCATGACTGTTCAAGGTAGTGACGGCACTCCTACCCCTGACTGTCCATTGTAGTGATGGCACTCCTACCCCTGACTGTGCATGGTAGTGACCGCACACCTACCCCTGATTGTCCATGGTAGTGATGGCACTCCTACGCCTGACTGTCTATGGTAGTCACCGCACACCTACCCCTGACTGTCCATGGTAGTGACGGCACTCCTACCCCTGATTGTCCATGGTAGTGACCGCACACCTACCCCTGACTTTCCATGGTAGTGACGGCACTCCTACCCCTGACTGCCCATGGTAGTGATGGCACTCCTACCCCTGACTGTCCATGGTAGTGACCGCACACCTACCCCTGACTTTCCATGGTAGTGACGGCACTCCTACCCCTGAATGTCCATGGTAGTGATGGCACTCCTACCCCTTACTGTCCATGGTAGTGACCGCACACCTACCCCTGACTGTCCATGGTAGTGACCGCACACCTACCCCTGACTGTCCATGGTAGTGATGGCACTCCTACCCCTGACTGTCCATGGTAGTGACAGCATGCCTGCTACTGAATGTCTTTTTTACAGGTTCCTTACATTCTCATCTCCTGTCAGCCCTGCTATGCTATGGACTTTTGACCGGGCACAGAGAGCACTGGAGATGGAGGTGGTTATCAAACCACTGGACACCGGGGACATAGATATCTTCCCATTAGACTGTGTTCACACATTCATATTTTTGAATTACATTTATTGGATACAAAGCCAGGAATGAATTTGAAAAAAATAAGTCATTTCAGTATTTACTTTATACATTTAGTTTTATACATGGGTCAAATATGATTAAACATATATGTTAAACAGTACATTAAACAATAACAATACTGGATATAATATGGAAAAAGGATAGAAGAATAGGAAATAGAGATGGAAAAAAAGAAAATAAATAAAAAATAAAATGGAAAGAAAAATAAGAGTAAAATATCAAAATATAAATACCGTATATACTCGAGTATAAGCCGACCCGAATATAAGCCGAGGCCCCTAATTTCACCCCAAAATCCCAGGAAAAGTTATTGACTCGAGTATAAGCCTACGGTGGGAAATACATCATCCCCCCATGTCATTATCCAGACCCCCATCATTAACACCCTCATCATCATCACACTGTCATCATCCCCCCTTCATCATCCCCCCTTCCATCATCCCACACCCCCCCTTCATCATCCCCTTGTCATCATCCCCTTTTCATCATCCCACACCCCCCCTTCATCATCCCCCCTTCATCATCCCCTTGTCATCATCCCCTTGTCATCATCCCACACCCCCCTTCATCATCCCCTTGTCATCATCCCCACCCCCCTTCATCATCCCCTTGTCATCATCCCCACCCCCCTTCATCATCCCCTTGTCATCACCCCACACCTCCCCCCTTCATCATCCCCCTGTCATCATCCCACCCCACCCCCCTTCATCATCCCCTTGTCATCATCACCACATGTCATCATCATCATCATCATCACCGCTTGTCAATGTCTGATACAGTGGTCTTCAACCGGCGGACCTCCAGATGTTTCAAAACTACAACTCCCAGCAAGCCCGGACAGCCGATGGCTGCCCGGGCTTGCTGGGAGTTGTAGTTTTGAAACCTCTGGAGGTCCGCAGGTTGAAGACCACTGAGGGCGGAGAGTTCACCCGAGTATAAGCCAAGGGGGGTGTTTCCAGCACGAAAAATCATGCTGAAAAACTCGGCTTATACTCGAGTATATACAGTATATCTGATTGCATGATCCACGCAAAGAGGGCCGATGTGAGACCGGAGTGGGATCAACCCCAGGGACCGTCATTGCATTGGTAAAACGACCAGCCGATGATGGGCCGTGGGAGAGTTCCTGACTCGAGTGATTTAAAGAAATCCAAAAAGTTCCATTTCAGAGTTGAGTCCTCTCGGTATCAATGTGTCGAACTCAAATATTTTTCTAGCTTCCACTTGTGACATGCGTGTAATATAATCACTACCGCTTTGTATGGCTGTAAAGGAACGTTCAGAATAATTTATGATATTCATACATACGGAACTATGGCTTTTAGGATGAAACACACACACACACACTTTATTAAACACAATATTAAAATACATTACTAATAAAAAACTTAAAAAATTAATTATAAAAAATATATTATTTTTACATTTAAATCAGCTGTATTTTTAGGTCCCTGCCCACCATCACCCACCAGCCTCTCGCAGCGGCATGCTATTCCATCCGGTTTGCGTTTAGTTGGACCATCATTTATTTTTCAACAGGACAATGGCCCCAAACACACCTCCAGTCTGTGTAAGGGCTATTTGACCAAGAAGGAGAGTGATTGGGTGCTGCGCCAGATGACCTGGCCTCCACAGTCACCGGACCTGAACCCAATGAAGGAAAAAGGGCCAACAAGTGCTAAGCATCTCTGGGAACTACTCCAAGACTGTTGGACTGTTTCAGGTGACTACAGCTCATCAAGAGAATCCAAGAGTGTGCAAAGCAGGAATCAAAGCAAAAGGAAGAACCTAGAATATGACAGATTTTCAGTTGTTTCACACTTTATTGTTATGTCTATAATTCCACATGTGTTAATTCATAGTTTTGATGCTTTCAGTGTGAATCTACAATATTCATAGTCATAAAAATAAAGAAAACTCTTTGAATGAGAAGGTGTGTCAAAACGTTAATTTCAACATACGATGGCCTCTCAGAGGCAGCTGTCAGGATCCGGGTACTGTGAGCAAAGCGGGATGGACTTGCGGCAGGTAACCCCCAGGTCGTTCCACCCGATAGCGACTCAACCCAGACTGACTGCTGAGATAGGCGCGATACAAGGGATTAGGCAAGAGCAAGGTCGGACGTAGCAGAAGGTCAGGGCAGGCAGCAAGGATCGTAGTCAGGGGCAACGGCAGGAGGTCTGGAACACTGGCTTGGGACATACAAGGAACGCTTTCACTGGCACAATGACAACAAGATCCGACGATGCTGGGAAGGGGAAGTGATATATTATAGGCATGGACACAGGTGAATTCACTAATTTGGGGCAGGCGCCAATCAGCGGCGCACTGGCCCTTTAAATCGCAGAGAGCCGGCGCACGCGCGCCCTAGGGAGCGGGGCCGCGTGCGCCGGGACTGAACAGACAGGGAACGGGTCCGGTAGGCTGGGATGCGAACCGCGAGCGGGTGCATCCCGCATCGCGGATCGCATCCCTGCTAGGGACACTATCGCAGCGCTCCCGGTCAGCGGGTCTCCCGGAGCGCTCGGCGTAACAGTACCCCCCCCCTTTGGTCTCCCCCTCTTTTTGGAACCCGAAAATTTATGAATGAGGTCCTTGTCGAGGATGTTATCCTCGGGTTCCCATGACCTCTCCTCCGGGCCGCAATTCTCCCAATCTACGAGAATTTTTTTTTTTTACCTCTGACCCGAGAATTTCTTTAACAGAGAAGACATCGGAGGAACCGGAGACAGGAGCAGGAGCGACAACCTTGGGAGAGAAGCGGTTAAGGATAAGCGGTTTAAGGAGAGAAACAAGAAAAGCGTTAGGAATGCGAAGAGAAGGGGGAAGAAGGAGTTTGTAGGAGACAGGATTGATTTGGCATTTGATTTTAAAGGGTCCAAGATAACGTGGTCCCAGTTTATAACTGGGGACACGGAAGCGGATATACTTGGCGGAGAGCCACACTTTGTCTCCAGGAGCAAAGACAGGAGGAGTTCTCTTTTTGTCGGCATGCTTCTTCATCCGGGATGAGGCCTGTAAGAGGGATTTTTGAGTCTCCTTCCAGATGGTGGAGAAGTCCCGGGTAACTTCGTCAACAGCAGGCAGACCAGAAGGGGTGGGAGTGGGGAGGGGGGAAGAGGGTGACGGCCGTACACCACAAAGAACGGGGATTTGGCAGAGGATTCAGAGTCTTTGAAATTGTACGAGAATTCTGCCCAGGGTAAAGATCGGCCCAATCATCCTGGCAGGAGGAAACAAAATGTCGCAAATAGTCACCAAGGACCTGATTAACTCTCTCTACTTGCCTATTGGAATGGGGATGATAGGAAGACGAGAAATTTAATTTGATTTTTAGTTGATTACAGAGAGCTCTCCAGAATTTCGACACAAATTGAAGGGCCTCTATCCGAGACGATATGTGTGGGAAGCCCATGAAGGCGAAAAATGTGCACAAAAAATTGTTTTGCCAACTGTGGCGCAGAAGGAAGGCCTGGAAGTGGAATAAAGTGTGCCATCTTGGAGAAACGATCAACGACCACCCAAATGATTGTGTTGCCATAGGATAAAGGCAGGTCCGTTATAAAATCCATGGCAATCTGAGACCATGGTAGCTCAGGGACAGGCAGAGGATGAAGGAGGCCGGCAGGCTTCTGGCGAGGAGTCTTGTCCCGGGCACAGACTGTACAGGCCCGAACCAAACCAGCGACATCTGCTTCCAGGGTAGGCCACCAATATAAACGGGAGATGAGTTGGATGGACTTCTTGACGCCAGCATGGCCGGCGAGGTGCAAGGAATGTCCCAACCTGAGGATCTTGAGGCGCTGGCGTGGGGGAACGAAAGTCTTTCCAGGAGGTATTTGTCTGATAGAAGCTGGAGAAGAGGAGATCAGACACTCAGGAGGAACAATGTGTTGCAGGGGGGCTTCCGTCTCGGAAGCATCAGAGGAACGAGAAAGGGCGTCAGCCCAGATGTTTTTGTCAGCAGGTCGAAAATGAATCTCAAAGTTAAAACGGGCAAAAAACAACGACCACCTAGCCTGGCGTGGGTTCAACCATTGGGCAAACTGAAGATACGAGAGATTCTTGTGATCCGTGAAGATGACAATTGGGTATTTGGAACCCTCCAGCAGGTGCCTCCATTCTTCGAGGGCAAGTTTAATGGCCAGCAGTTCTCGATCACCAATAGAGTAATTTTTCTTCGCAAGAGAGAAAGTCTTAGAAAAGAAACCACAAGTAATGTTATGTCCAGAAGAGTCTTTTTGTAGGAGTACAGCTCCGGCTCCCACCGAGGAGGCGTCTACCTCCAGCAAGAAGGGTTTGGATGGATCAGGTCTGGAGAGTACAGGAGCAGAAAAAAAGTCAGTTTTGAGACGATTGAATGCCTCACCCGCTTGGGGAGACCAGGACTTAGGGTTGGCGTTCTTCTTGGTGAGGGCCCCAATTGGAGCCACAATGGTGGAAAAGTGCGGAATAAACTGTCGGTAGTAATTGGCAAACCCCAAGAAGCGTTGGATAGCTCGGAGTCCGGAGGGGCTTGGCCAATCTAAAACGGCTGACAGTTTGTCTAGGTCCATTTGAAGTCCCTGGCCAGAGACTAAATAACCTAGAAAGGGAAGAGATTGGCATTCAAACAGACATTTTTCTATCTTGGCAAATAATTGATTGTCACAGAGTCTCTGGAGCACTAGACGGACATGAAGGCGGTGTTCTTCGAGGTTAGAAGAAAAAATCTAAATGTCGTCCAGGTAAACCACAACACAGGTATATAACAGATCTCGAAAAATTTCATTCACAAAGTCCTGGAAGACAGCAGGGGCGTTGCAGAGCCCAAAGGGCATAACCAGATATTCAAAATGTCCGTCTCTGGTATTAAATGCGGTCTTCCACTCATCCCCTTTCCTGATGCGGATGAGATTATATGCACCTCTTAAATCCAATTTGGTGAAGACGTTAGCGCCATGTAGGCGGTCAAAGAGTTCCAAGATAAGAGGCAGGGGATAGCGTTTTTTTTATAGTGATCTTATTAAGACCGCGGTAATCGCTGCACGGCCGTAAGGAACCATCTTTTTTGGAGACAAAGAAGAACCCCGCTCCGGCAGGGGATGAAGACTTGCGGATTAATCCCCTCTTTAAATTTTCTTGGATGTAATCCGACAAGGCTTGTGTCTCAGGAGCTGACAGAGGATAGATCCTGCCCCGGGGTGGAGTAGTACCAGAAAGGAGATCAATGGGGGCAGTCATAAGGTCTGTGAGGAGGCAAAGTCTCTGCTTGTTTTTTGCAAAAAACATCGGCATAGTCCAGATAGGCCTTGGGGAGACCTGGTATAGGAGGAGCCACAGGGGTTTGACTGAAGGGACTGGGGGCAGACGTGAGGCAGTTTTTGTGGCAAGAAGCACCCCAGTTCTTGATCTCCCCGGTGGTCCAGTCAAGGGTAGGGGAATGGCGTTGGAGCAAAGGCAGTCCGAGAAGAATTTCAGAAGTGCAGATAGAGAGGACCAGAAATTCAATCTTTTCGTGATGGGGTCCAATGCACATTAAGAGGGGTTATGTGCGGTAACGCACGGTACAGTCCAATCTTTCTCCATTAACTGAAGCGATATAGAGAGGTCTGGCGAGACTGGTCACTGGGATGTTGAACCTGTTAATGAAAGAGGCCAAAATAAAATTTCCTGCAGAGCCTGAATCCAAGAAGGGCACAGCTGAGAAGGAGGAGTTAGTAGAAGAAGAAATCCGCACAGGCACAGTAAGACGTGGAGAAGCAGAGTTCACACCTAGAGCTGTCTCACCTTTGTGCAGAATCGGAGTGTCTTTCCTGACGTGGAGGAAGGCTAGGACAATCCTTCAGGAAGTGTTCGGTACTGGCACAGTACAGGCATAGGTTCTCATTGCGGCAGCGTGTCCTCTCTTGTAGGGTCAGGCGAGACCGGTCTACTTGCATTGCCTCCATGGCAGAAGGCACAGGAACAGATTGCAGCGGACCAGAGAAGAGAGGAGCCAGGGAGAGAAATCGCCTAGTGCGAACAAAGTTCATATCCTGACGGAGCTTCTGGCGTCTTTCGGAAAAACTCATGTCAATGCGGGTGGCCAAATGGATAAGTTCATGCAGGTTGGAAGGAATTTCTCGTGCGGCCAGAACATCCTTGATGTTACTGGATAGGCCTTTTTTAAAGGTCGCGCAGAGAGCCTCATTGTTCCAGGATAATTCAGAGGCGAGGGTACGAAATTGGATGGCGTATTCACCTACAGAAGAATTACCCTGGACCAGGTTCAGCAAGGCAGTTTCGGCAGAAGAAGCTTGGGCTGGTTCCTCGAAGACACTACGAACCTCAGCGAAGAAGGACTGAACAGTGGCAGTGACAGGATCATTGCGGTCCCAGAGCGGTGTGTCCCATGACAAGGCCTTCCCAGACAGGAGACTAACCACGAAAGCCACCTTCGACCGTTCAGTGGGAAATTGTCTCCAAATGCAGGGAACATTGCGAGAGAAAACCACGGCATAGTTTAGAGTCCCCATCAAATTTGTCCGGCAAGGATAAGCGGAGGCTGAAAGCGGCCACTCGCTGCGGAGGGGATGCAGGAGCTGGAGGAGGAGATGGTTGCTGTAGCTGTGGTAAAATCTGTTGTAGCATAAGTCAGTTGAGACAGCTGATGGCCTTGTTGCGCTATCTGTTGCGACTGCTGGGCGACCACCGTGGTAAGGTCAGCGACAACTGGCAGCGGGACCTCAGCGGGATCCATGGCCGGATCTACTGTCAGGATCCGGGTACTGTGAGGATACTGGTGGTGGATCCTCTGTGTCAGTGGGGTGATGACGTGGGCCGTACCAGGGGAACGGAGTCTAAGGGGTTACTGGTATTCACCAGAGCCCGCCGCAAAGCGGGATGGACTTGCTGCGGCAGGTAACCCCCAGGTCATTCCACCCGATAGCGACTCAACCCCGACTGACTGCTGAGATAGGCGCGGTACAAGGGATTAGGCAAGAGCAAGGTCGGACGTAGCAGAAGGTCAGGGCAGGCAGCAAGGATCGTAGTCAGGGGCAACGGCAGGAGGTCTGGAACACTGGCTCTGGACATACAAGGAACGCTTTCACTGGCACAATGACAACAAGATTCGGCGATGCTGGGAAGGGGAAGTGAGGTATTATAGGCATGGACACAGGTGAATTCACTAATTTGGGCCTGGCGGCAATCAGCGGCACACTGGCCCTTTAAATCGCAGAGAGCCGGCGCGCGCGCGCCCTAGGGAGCGGGGCCGCACGCGCCGGGACTGAACAGAAAGGGAACGGGTCCGGTAAGCAGGCTGGGATGAGAACCACGAGCGGGCGCGTCCCGCTTTGCGGATCGCATCCCTGCTAGGGACACTATCGCAGCGCTCCCGGTCAGCGGGTCTGACCGGGGCGCTGCGAGCAGGTAAATGCTGCGAGCGCTTCGGGGAGGAGCGGGGACCCTGAGCGCTCGGCGTAACAGCAGCATCAACATACGATTCTTTTGTATGTCGGGGCCATCGCATAAACGGCTATCCGGCAGCGCAGACTGCTTCAGCTGCCGCCGGAAAGCCGTTTAAGGTGCCCCGTGTGGTCCTCTGACGATCACTTACATGTCCCCGATGCTACGGACCGTCCTCTTCAGGATCCCCTGCATCGCTGTCGCTCTCCATCGTCGTCATCATGATGTCCCGTCATCCAATAGGAGCGGCGTGCGTAGCGACATGATGACGGCGATAAAGAACGACGATCCCGGGCAGTGGAGACGCTCTGGAGCGGCGGGGACACCACACGGCAACAGCGATGGACGGCGACATCCAGGGCAGCGGCGATGGTCCGGAGCGGAGGGGACAGGGGAGTATATCTTACTATATTTAACATTGCACGGATCCCTCAACATACAATGGTTTCAACAAAAGATGGTTCATTTGGAACTAATTACCATCGTATGTTGAGGGACCACTGTAGTGTATATATATATATATATTGGTGATTCACTGTTTTTTCCACCCAACACAGTGAGGATTTTGCGGACATACAAAGCATTATTAGTATATCCCCATGATTAGTGGGAATCCTGCTTATGCTAATATATTCCGGAATGGTGTCTCCTGTGTTTCTAGAAAGGCTGCTACCATTGCTAGTACTATCACACCCAGCTTTTTCTCTAGCCAGACTCGATCCAAGCCCAATTGGCTTGTGTGTCCAGGATCCCACAAGTGTAGACATCGCAATTGTACTTGCTGTTCCGTAATGAATGACAACACAAAATTTGTCTCAGCATCCGACATTTTGAATTCCGACATGTGTCCATGGTCAGCAAACATTGTGCAGACCACCACCAGGGTAGCTTCTCTAATGTTTCGGTTCAGGGCATTGAGCGATTCCTGTACGTGGGGGCGACCATAAACAAAAATTGCTTGATCAAGAGGTCTTTTGGATACTCAAACTAGCAACTAGATTCCCGGCAGGAATGAACAAAAGACAATTTTTGAACCAATTTTTAGTTCTTTATTTGCTCCTTGGCCACTTTTGTGAATTCTCCCACAGGATTTCATGTGTTTCAATCTAATATTTAGAATTGATTTATTTTGGTTTCCAATATGGTTATCCGTTTATTCCTCCGCTCTCTTTGACTCATGCAACTCTGGAATTTCTCACAAAAGCGATAGTCAAAAATATATTTATGTGTCGAATTTTATACAATTTTGAGCTAAGAATCATCTTCAGACGGTCCCTGACTCCTCTTTTAGATATACCGTATTTTTTGCCTTATAAGACGCACTTTTTCTTCCCCGGGACCCGCGGCTAATACAGGACATCACCGATCGCGGTGATGCCCTGTATTAACCCTTCAGACGCGGCGATCAAAGCTGACCGCCGCGTCTGAAGTGAAAGTGACAGTAACCCGGCTGCTCAGTCGGGCTGTTCGGGACCGTCGCGGTGAAATCGCGGCGTCCCAAACAGCTTACAGGACCTTACCTGCCTCATCGGTGTCTGCTCCGTTCTGGGATCCCCTGCTTAGCCGGCGCTCTCCTCCATCCCGGCGTGTGTAGCGACGTGATGACGGCGACGGAGAGCGCAGATCCCAGGGAAGAAGACGTCCGGAGCGTCGGGGACACCACGGGGACGCTGCAACAGCGATGGAGCGACATCCAGGGCAGCGGCGACGGGGACACGTGAGTATTACCTCCTATACCAGTGGTCTTCAACCTGCGGACCTCCAGATGTTGCAAAACTACAACTCCCAGCATGCCCGGACAGCCAACGGCTGTCCGGGCATGTGGGAGTTGTAGTTTTGCAACATCTGGAGGTCCGCAGGTTGAAGACCACTGTTGGGTTCAGAATCTTAATTTTTTTAGATTTTGCACCTTTAAATTGGGTGCGTCTTATACACCGGTGCGTCCTATAGGGCGAAAAATATGGTATGCACAGGACTGAAGTGGTTATGTTAATGGTCTTCTTGGATACCTAATATATTGCGTATTCTTTCCGCCACTTGAACTCTGCACATATAACTATAGTCTTTTTATTCAGCTTTTTATTTTATACTATACTTTTTTGGAACACTGATGACATCACGAGCACAGTGCTCTCTGCTGACATCTCTGTCCATTTTAGCAACCATGCATAGCAGATGTATGCTAAGGGCAGCATGGTGGCTCAGTGGTTAGCACTGCTGCCTTGCAGTGCTGGGGACTTGGGTTCAAATCCCACTAAGGACAACAATAAATAAAATGTTATTATTATTATAATAACGTCAGCAGAGAGCACTGTGCGTGTGATGTCATCAGAGAGCATTCCAAAAAGAAAAGAATTTCCTCTGTAGTATTCAGCAGCTAATAAGTACTGGTAGGAATAAGATTTTTTAATAGAAGTAATTTACAAATATGTTTAACTTTCCGCCACCAGTTGATTTAAAAGAAAAAAAAGGTTTTCACCGGAGTACCCCTTTAATGATACTTCCAAAAATTGGATTAGTTATATTCTTCTATAAAGTAACTAACAAATAATAAATGTATCTATTGTAAGTGTGATACAGTCTGCATTCCATACTAGGCTGAGAAATAGATACATTTATTTTCAAGTTCCCATTTTTACATTTTCTTTAATAAAGTGGTACTCCGGTGGAAAACATTATATATTTTTTTTAATCAACTTGTGGCAGAATGTTAAACAGATTTGTAATTTCATTCTATATAAAAATCTTAATCCTTCCAGTACTTACCAGCTGTTGTATGCTCCATGGGAAGTTGTGTAGTTATTTCCAGTCTGACCACATTGCTCTCTACTGACACCTCTGTCTATGTCATGAACTGTCCAGAGTAGGAGAGGTTTGCTGTGGGGATTTGTTCCTGCTCTGGACAGTTCCTGACATGGACATAGGTGTCAGTATAAAGCACTGTGGTCAGACTGAAAGGAAATTCAAAAAGAAAAGAACTTCCTGTCAGGCATGCAGCAGCTGATAAGTATTGGATGAATATTTTTTTTTTTTTATATATAGAAGTAATTTACAAATCTGTATAACTTTCTGATGCCAGTTGATTTAAAAAAAAATAGTTTTCCACCGGAGTACCCCTTTAAGAGTTTGAAGTTAGGTCAGTAGAGCTTTCTGTCCTCGGGCCTACAGCCACCCTTAAATAATCTAGTGATTCCTTTTGGCCAATAATTTTCACCTCACTGACCCTTGGCACTGCCCAGGAGTAGGGAAGACTTTCCCCAATAGATTTTAGCACCATATTGCCTACAATAAAATTAGAATTGTTTTTGGCAGCATGGTATCAGAATCCGGTAAAAAAACGCATTACAAAAGGTCACTCGGGGTAGAGAGATAATTTTACATTGTCAAATTGTTTATTTATTTATTATTTTTGTTCCTTAGCAGGAAATCTCTATCACTAGAGTGGAGGGTTTTTATTAACCCCTTAAGGACATAGCGTTTTTCCATTTTTGCCCTTTCGTTTTTTCCTCCTTACCTATTAAAAATTATAACCCTTTCAATTTTGCACCTAAAAATCCATATAATCATTGTGAATCATTGTGAAACAAAATCATTGTGAAACAAAATTGAAGAAAAAATGCCATTTTGTAAATTTTTGGGGCTTCCGTTTCTACACAGTACATTTTACGGTAAAAATGACCCCTTCTCTTTATTCTGTAGGTCCATACGGTTAAAATGATCCCCTACTTATATAGGTTTGATTTTGTCGTACTTCATCATAACTACATGCACGAAAATTAATACGTTTAAAAATGTCCTCTTCTGACCCCTATAACTTTTTTATTTTTCCGCACACGGGGATGTATGAGAGCTAATTTTTTTGCGCTGTGATATGAAGTTTTTATGTTTTGATCAGACTTTATGATGGCTTTTTATAAATTTTTTATGGTATAAAAAGTGACCAAAAATACACAATTTTTTAATATTTTTGCGCATATGCCATTGACCCTGCAGTTTAATTAACGATATATTTTTATAGTTGGAGATTTACGCATGCGGCGATACCATATATGTTCATTTTTATTTTTATTTGCACAGTTTTTGGGTTATTTTTTATGGGAAAAGGGGGGTGATTCAAACTTTTATTATGGAAGGGTTTAAATGATCTTTATTAACTTTTTTTTTCATTATTTTTTGCAATGTTATAGCTCCCGTAGGGGACCATAACATGCATTACACTGATCTCTCACACTGTTCTGTGCCATTGCATAGCATTGATCATTGTTATCACCGCTTGACTTGCTCCTGCTTGGATCTCAGGGACAGAGCAGTCATTCGGTGATCGGATGCTGAGGAGGCTGTTAATCAGCCTGGCTGAGCTGTCGGGAAGCTTTCACTTTCACTTTTCAACTTTGATCGCCACAACTAAAGAGTTAATGCCGGACATCTGCCTGAACGGCAAAGTCCAGCATTAGCCAGCTGATAGCAGCTGGGACCGTGCGGGTATGATGCGAGGTCATAACCCTGCCATGCCGCAGTGTCGTTTATAAATGGCGTTTTGCGGCAAGGGGTTAACCTCTTGGGTACACTGGACATATGCATATGCCCAGCATCCCCCATCCTAAAAGACTCAGGGTATACCTGTACACCCTGGTCCAGATTAACTGGTTTAAACCGTTCTTACCGGCAGATAACAGGTTAAACCCGGTGGGTCCTGGCTGCTACGGGCAGCCAGGACCCATGTCTAATGCCGGGCTTGGCTGATCAGCCCAATGCCTGGCATTAACCCTTTAAACGCCGTGATCAAATTTGATTGTGGCGTCTAAAGCGAAAGTTAAAGAATCCCGACAGCTCAGCGGAGCTGATTGGGACTATCACAACAAAATTGTGATGTCCTGATCAACTTACCGGACAACGGGAGGGTCCTCACCTGCCTCTCCGTCATCCGATGGGCGATCTACTGCTCCATGCCTGCGCAACAGGCTAGAGCAGCTGAGCGCCGGTTACACTGATCAATGCTATGCAATGGCATAGCAATGATCAGTGTATGCAATGAAAAGATTGCATGCTGTAACCCCCTATGGGGGCTTTGAAAAAAAAAGTGTAAAAAAAAAAAAATAATAAAGTTCATTAACCCCTTCCCTATTAAAAGTTTCAATCACCCCCCTTTTCACTACAAAATCAGTGATTTCGTTACAAGGTACAATTGGTGATGCAAAAAACAAGCCCCCCCCCCTATGGGTCTGTAGATTCAAAATTGAAAGAGTTATGATTTTTAGAAGGGAAGGAGGAAAAAATGAAAATGCAAAAACAGGGGGGTTGTTCTAGGAGGACTTACTGATGGGGGACTCTTTGCTGGAATCCTGTCAACTCTTTCAATCTGAAAAAAAGAAGAGAAGCTTTGGGAACCAAATGTGTGGATTATCCTTTTCTTACAGATCCCCCTCATTTAGCCACTCTCTATAACATCTGGGAACCGCGGCACCTTCAAGTTATTCCTCCTCGCTCTTGTTAGGGTACATGTGGTTCTGATCCCTAAAAACCAGAGATCTCGTTGTCTGTGTCCTTCCCAAATTAGTCTTCCCCCCTCCCGACAGAGAGTTATGTAACAGACGGAAATATGAACACACAACAAAGCAATGCGGTGAGGTGGTCTCTATTTGAACACCCCCTCAGCTTTTATTTATAGTCCACAACACACATACTCCATCCAATGGGACAATGACATGAACTATTTCCAATAACAATACAGCAGAGTAACCAGTCTAGACAAAACCATTTAGGGACAGGCAGTATATATGATTCTCTTCTCTCTTGGACAATACAGAACACTATACAGTGACATACGATAATTACAACATATGATGCTTTTGTATGTCGGGGCCATCGCATAAACAGCTACGTTGCGCAGCAACGTGATGACGGCGATGAAGTGCGACGATCCCGGGCAGCGGTGACGGTCCAGAGCGGCAGGGACACCCCAATGACGCGACGACAATGATGGAGAGCAAAATCCAGGGCAGCGGTGACGGTCCGGAGCGGCGGGGACACGTGAGTATAACATTCTATTATTATTATTGCATGGATCCCTCAACATACGATGGTTTCAACTAACGATGATTCATTTGGAACGAATTACCATTGTATGTTGAGGGATCACTGTATAAGGACAGACAATAGCCCTCATTTATTATTGCAAACCCCGCATGTTTTGTCGTGTTGAGTGCCAGAAATTCTGTCTGCGCCAGAATTTGCGCCAGAACTGAAAAAAAAAAACGACTAATGCTCCATTTTACTAAGAAAACCTGAAAGGGGGGCATGGTCATTGGGAAAAGTGGGTGTGGTCACCAAAAAAGGTGCGTCTCCTGACATTTTTACAAAAACCCAACATATTTACTAAGGTTTCCACAGTAAATGTGGTGGACTTGAGCTGAGGAAAAACCCGACAGATCAGAACAGGTGTAAAAAAAAGCAAAATGCAGGGAAAGTGGAAAATTTAGGGAAATCTTAGTAAATACTGTGAAAAAAAATTATAGGGAATTAAACCCACAAGGAAACCTACACAACACTCTCAGTAAATCAGGGACGATGTATGTGTAGTTATTCTAATATTTAGGGAGAGAGAGACTCACAGGACACATAGGCAAAATCATGGCTTATAAATAGTTATAGAAAATGATATATTAAAGGGGTATTCCGGGCAAAAACATTGTATCCCCTATCCAAATCAGGTGTCATTCATGTCAGCTGATAATAGAAAACTGAGGCTACAATTAACACAGGCACAAAAACTGGACAATAGGAGATGGAAGAGCGTTGTCTGGTCTGATGAGTTTCCATTTCAACTGTGACATTCGGATGACAGGGTCAAAATTTGGGTAAACAACATGAACGCATGGATCCATCCTGCCTTGCATTACCCTGTTTCCCCAAAAATAAGAGAGTGTCTTATATTATTTTTTGCTCACACATCCACACACATTGCTTGGCAGCTTGTCCTGGTAATGTAAAGTAGGCCTTATTTTCTGGGGAAGGCCCTACTTTGGGGAAACAGGGTAGCAGTTCAGGATGTTGATTGTGGTGTAATGGTGTGGAGGACATTTTTTAGGCACACTTTGGTACTAAGTAAAAACAAAAGGAAAAATAGCCAGCACAAAAACCTAATAAACAGGTGCCCGCTGCTGTGGCAAATACAAAATATACAACAAAGAAAGTTGCAACAGCACTCTGGGGCAAAAAATTTAGGCTATTTGATCAAAATTTTTGATCAAAAAGTGCGCTAAGAGCCTCCATTTTTTGACCCAGGGTGCTGTTACAACTTTCTTTGTTGTACACTTTGGTACTAATTGATCATGGAATAAACACCACAGCCTACCTGAGTATTATTAATGACCATTTCCATCCCTTTATGACCAAAGTGGACCCCTCTTCTGATGATACTTCCAGAAAAATGAAGGCAGTTTTGAAGGCAAAAGGGGGTCCAACACAGTCCTGCCTAGATAGTACCTAATAAAGTGTTCAGTGGGTATATGAGTACAATCTAACAAATAAGATGGAGATTAAAGACAAACCATATGAACATTAACTAGATGTAAGAGTCTTGTAACTAGTAACAAAAAACCCACATAAACTAGGAAACAATTAGATATGTGGAGTAATCCTGACAGGTCCCCTGATAATTCAGAAACTTCTCATCGCTCAGACCTGTAGAAGCTTCATCTGGTGATCAGTCCAGGAAGACCATAAGAAGCTGCTTGAGGAGAAGGAATGAATAACATATCATGAAAGGTGTCCTCAACCAGGGGGTATAACTAGGAGCCTTCTGTCATTTCTGGGTGTGCACACATCAATGCTCCTCATGGGGGCACCGTTACAGGTGGATATGATCAGGATCAGAATTAAAACCAGCTGGGTTCAGTTTTAGGTTCAGGGTTGCCAAGTTTGTGATGCCATTCATCAGTTTGGCCGGACAGAACACCCCCAGAAATGTCTTCCTCAGTTTCTGGCTGGCCTGGATCATGATGACGGCTTCCGATGTAGGAAACATAATTATTACCCACCAGCTGACCACAATCTTCACGTCTCCCATGGACTCTATGTTGAAAAGAATACTCTCTGCTGTGTAGAACAGTCCTGAAAGCATTAGTAACATAACCATAGTTCTTATAGCATTGATATGGGACTGGAGTTTATGACGAATAGATTCTAAATTGTTTTTCTTCATATTCCGAATGTGTCTTAGAAGAGACGATACAGAGGTGATAAGAGAGAAGAGGATGAGAATGAATGGCAGACAACATCCCAGCAGGTTGGCCATCACAATGTACACCAAGCTCTTAGACCTTATTCCCACGTTGGTTATGATGAATGTCCCGTTCCCAAAGGATGTTCCCTGAAAGCTCACATAGAGAACCCAGTTGGCTGGAATACTGATGACAAGTGAGACAAGACCTGAAGACACGAGGAGGTGAGGCAGAGAAGAGGGGAGACATCTCTTCATCCAGGTAAAGAGTCCATTGTTGGAGGTGGTGATGCTGGTGCAGTAGTAGGTGCAGAGCCAGGCGGTCAGCCAGAAGGTGTAGTACATCAGGAATGGTACAGGAGAAGCTGTGACATAGAACCATATGGAATAGGAGGCAGAGAGCCAAATACCTAGAAAGTGTCCAAGGAGCAAACCTCGCAGAGAGATATTAACCATCCCCATGACCACGTGGATGATGTCCGGTGGAGTCAGCTTGGAGCCACTTCTCAGACCTATCATGTTTGTAAGGATAATGAAGGCATTCAAGGTGATCCCCATCACTCCCTCTACAAGACTAAAAACACCAAAATACATTGAAGACGACATTGTGCGTTGGTGATCTGCTCTTTTCTGCTCGTAGTGACACCTCTCGATTATTTACTCTGTAGAATTTGACTGATGCAAATCCCATCCTCCTTTTCACTGGTTCAGTAGAGATAAATATTGAAAACATGAATCACTAAGTGATGTAGGGTAAGACACTATCATAGAAGATCAGCATGATGGGGCAGAAGGACTCAGTCACAAACCCCAGGATACAGGTGTCTTTATACCTTAATATGTTAGTGGACAGTGTGATAATGTGGTGCATCAGGGGAGCCTGTATGATGGTAGGTTGATAATGGGAGCAGTAGTTGCAGTTATTTCAGGGGGCACTGAGTGGTGTAACCCTTGGTCCATGTGTGTACACATGGTATATAAGCTGTTCCCCTCACACAAATCCCAGGAATGACTTCTGACAACCGGGTTCAGAACAAAACTATAAATTTTACAGTACAACATAATGCACCATGAATGTAATAAAGTATTTGGTAGTATAAGGTTACTTATTAAGATGCAGAGTATGGTCACTAGTCACAATCCCCTAAACTTTGTGCACTATGCTGGCACTTGTAGTTCTACTTGAATGCTTAGCTTTAGTATTGCTCTAGCTTGGATGTCCTAATTATTTGGGCAAACCATAAGGATCTTCATGCAAGTGAAGCATGGCAAACTATGTAAACTTCTCTTTACTTACTCAGGTCTGGATGATCCTTTGACCTATCATCTCTGTGGTGTCCAGGAAAAGTCTTCCTAAGGTTGGGAATGGCACTTGTTCAGAACTATAGGGAGAATATCACCCAGTGAATATGTGCAATGAAGTCTGAGATTCATTTCCTTTAATGAATCCCATACTACTGGACATTTCCTGTGATGCGCTTGATGCTACACCTGCGGCTCGCAATGTCATTCACTACTGACCACAAGAAATGTCCCTCCTTCTTTCCCTTGCAAAGGCGTGGGAGCAGTACTGTGGGCTAAGTGCTTGTAAGAACCTATTCTCCTGGAGGCTCAAAGACCATTTTTCCTGCTGAACAAGGAGTTAGGTTCATAAGGATTGTCCAGCTAGAAAAAAATGTGTGGTATCATGTTGATGATAAATAAACCTAGTCATATACATTCAGTACAACACTTTCCTGTTCGTCAGGTAGAAAAGAAGAAAAATATACAATTGAGGTGAAAAAGAAAATAAAAATTCCCAAGAATGATGAGAAGGAGAATATTAAGCAGAAAAGAAAGAAAAACAGAAGAAACAGAACAATGCAATGGCTAGGAAGAGGAATGAAATGAACGAGATGATGAAGAAGGAGAAGAATGAGATGATGGAGAAGGAGAACAAGATGATGAAGGAGAAGAATGAGAGGATGAAGGAGAAGAATGAGATGATGAAGAAGGAGAAGAACGAGATGATGAAGGAGAAGAATGTGATGATGATGAAGAAGGAGAAGAATGAGATGATAAAGAAGGAGAAGAAGGAGAAGATGAAGAAGGAGAAGAACGAGATGATGAAGAAGGAGAAGAACGAGATGGTGAAGAAGGAGAAGAAGGAGAAGATGAAAAAGGAGAAGAACGAGATGATGAAGAAGGAGAAGAAGGAGATGGTGAAGAAGGAGAAGAATGAGATGATAAAGAAGGAGAAGAACGAGATGATGAAGAAGGAGAACAAGATGATGAAGGAGAAGAATGAGAGGATGAAGGAGAAGAATGAGATGATGAAGAAGGAGAAGAATGAGATGATAAAGAAGGAAAAGAACGAGATGATGAAGGAGAAGAACGAGATGGTGAAGAAGGAGAAGAACGAGATGGTGAAGAAGGAGAAGAATGAGATGATGAAAAAGGAGAAGAATGAGATGATGAAGGAGAAGAATGAGATGATAAAGAAGGAGAAGAAGGAGAAGATGAAGAAGGAGAAGAACGAGATGATGAAGAAGGAGAAGAACGAGATGGTGAAGAAGGAGAAGAATTAGTTGATGAAAAAGGAGATGAATGAGATAATGAAGGAGAAGAATGAGATGATGAAGGAGAAGAATGAGATGATAAAGAAGAAGAACGAGATGATGAAGGAGAAGAACGAGATGGTGAAGAAGGAGAAGAATTAGTTGATGAAAAAGGAGATGAATGAGATAATGAAGGAGAAGAATGAGATGATGAAGGAGAAGAATGAGATGATGAAGAAGGAGAAGAATGAGATGATGAAGGAGAAGAATGAGATGATGAAGAAGGAGAAGAATGAGATGATGAAGAAGGAGAAGAATGAGATGATGAAGGAGAAGAATGAGATGATGAACAAGGAGAAGAATGAGATGATGAAGAAGGAGAAGAATGAGATGATGAAGAAGGAGAAGAATGAGACGATGAAGAAGGAGAAGAATGAGATGATGAAGAAGGAGAAGAATGAGATGATGAAGAAGGAGAAGAATGAGATGATGACTAGGACCCAACTGTTAGATTTTAAAAAACATATGACCTCACATATGGCTCACAATGTGGCAGGCTCTTAGGTAACAGGAGCTTCTCAGCGTCATGTGCACTTTTGACAATGATCACAATCATTCACTCCTGACCACAAGAAATGTCCCTCCTTCTTTCCCTTGCAAAGGCGTGGGAGCAGTACTGTGGGCTAAGGGCTTGTAAGAACCTATTCTCCTGGAGGCTCAAAGACCATGTTTCCTGCTGAACAAGGAGTTAGGTTCATAAGGATTGTCCAGCTAGAAAAAAATGTGTGGTATCATGTTGATGATAAATAAACCTAGTCATATACATTCAGTACAACACTTTCCTGTTCGTCAGGTAGAAAAGAAGAAAAATATACAATTGAGGTGAAAAAGAAAATAAAAATTACCAAGAATGATGAGAAGGAGAATATTAAGCAGAAAAGAAAGAAAAACAGAAGAAACAGAACAATGCAATGGCTAGGAAGAGGAATGAAATGAACGAGATGATGAAGAAGGAGAAGAATGAGATGATGAAGAAGGAGAACAAGATGATGAAGGAAAAGAATGAGAGGATGAAGGAGAAGAATGAGATGATGAAGAAGGAGAAGAACGAGATGATGAAGGAGAAGAATGAGATGATGAAGAAGGAGAAGAATGAGATGATAAAGAAGGAGAAGAAGGAGAAGATGAAGAAGGAGAAGAACGAGATGATGAAGAAGGAGAAGAACGAGATGGTGAAGAAGGAGAAGAATGAGATGATGGAAAAGGAGAAGAATGAGATGACGAAGGAGAAGAATGAGATAATAAAGAAGGAGAAGAAGGAGAAGATGTAGAAGGAGAAGAACGAGATGATGAAGAAGGAGAAGAACGAGATGGTGAAGAAGGAGAAGAAGGAGAAGATGAAGAAGGAGAAGAACGAGATGATGAAGAAGGAAAAGAACGAGATGGTGAAGAAGGAGAAGAATGAGATGATAAAGAAGGAGAAGAAGGAGAAGATGAAGAAGGAGAAGAACGAGATGATGAAGAAGGAGAAGAACGAGATGATGAAGAAGGAGAACAAGATGATGAAGGAGAAGAATGAGAGGACGAAGGAGAAGAATGAGATGATGAAGAAGGAGAAGAACGAGATGATGGAGAAGAATGTGATGATGAAGAAGGAGAAGAATGAGATGATGAAGGAGAAGAATGAAATGATAAAGAAGGAGAAGAAGGAGAAGATGAAGAAGGAGAAGAACGAGATGATGAAGAAGGAGAAGAACGAGATGATGAAGAAGGAGAACAAGATGATGAAGGAGAAGAATGAGAGGACGAAGGAGAAGAATGAGATGATGAAGAAGGAGAAGAACGAGATGATGAAGGAGAAGAATGTGATGATGAAGAAGGAGAAGAATGAGATGATGAAGGAGAAGAATGAAATGATAAAGAAGGAGAAGAAGGAGAAGATGAAGAAGGAGAAGAACGAGAGGATGAAGAAGGAGAAGAACGAGATGGTGAAGAAGGAGAAGAATTAGTTGATGAAAAAGGAGATGAATGAGATAATGAAGGAGAAGAATGAGATGATGAAGGAGAAGAATGAGATGATGAAGAAGGAGAAGAATGAGATGATGAAGAAGGAGAAGAATGAGATGATGATGAAGAAGGAGAAGAATGAGATGATGAAGAAGGAGAAGAATGAGATGATGAAGGAGAAGAATGAGATGATGAAGAAGGAGAAGAATGAGATGATGAAGAAGGAGAAGAATGAGATGATGAAGAAGGAGAAGAATGAGATGATGAAGAAGGAGAAGAATGAGATGATGAAGAAGGAGAAGAATGAGATGATGACTAGGACCCAACTGTTAGATTTTAAAAAAACATATGACCTCCTGGCTTGGTAGAAAGAACTACTACAGTGCTTATAGTAATACCTTCCTCCTTTTTAACATCTATTTGTAAGGTGCTTACTCATTTGCTATGGGCATGTAGGAAACCCAAACTGCCCCATAGCTGGTGGTTAAAGAGACCCTGGGATGCTCCTGAAAATGCTCTACAGATAGTAAGAGAAGGTACTTACTTTTAACAAAGCCCTATAAAATGCACTATGAATTTTGAAAGTTCTAGGTTACTTAAGTCTGTAGGACACAGGGTTGATGAACTCAGTAACCTCATAAGGTCCAATGAACCAGGATGCTAATTTCCCTGAGGGCTCCTTGTCACCAATGGTGAACCTTTTGCTACAAGTGCATCTCTTCAGGGTGTAACACTGTTGGTACATTGGGCATTTTTCAGGACCCAAACTGTGCACTGACCTTGAAGGGTAGTACCCACTTTAGGATTAACTGATTCAATACTTTTCATGATTATTTAAAGCAAATTTGACTAGCGGCAAATGCTAAAATTTCTATTATTAGCATAGACATAACATCTGAGGTATTGCTCAACAATCTGATAAACTCTCTACGTCTGCCCTTTGGACTTTGGACTTTTTTAAACAAATTGCACCCTTCTGTCAGATACAATATCTATTGGAATCCTGTGGTACTGTACCACATGCTTGGGAAATAAGGTAGAGAGTTCTTTTCAACTGAACTAGATGACATTACTTACTGATATGATCTACTGCTACCCATACACCATCCTACCCAGAGGGACGCTGAGGCATTTAGCTCATAAAAAAAAAAAAAAAAAAAAATTAGGTTGTTATGGTCTGTGATAAGTGTGACTTTATCTACTGAAACTTCTAAGAAATTACAACATTCTTAAAAAGCCCATTTAATGGTCATTAATTCTCTATTACCACTTTACCAGCATCATAATCCTGTCAGGCACTAGAGAATTGTGTGCAAAGTACAACAAGAAAAAGATCAGCTCACCATATATTCCAGCTTCACATGGACACCAGCACAACCTCCCTTGTGGAAGCTCACAAGCAGGTACTGGAGCAGAGTCTGCAGGTGAGACAATCAGCAAAGACAAAGATGAACTTCCGGCTCCATGTTGGTTAAAAATCCTAGGTTTATGAAGAAGGAGAAGAATGAGATGATGAAGAAGGAGAAGAATGAGATGATGAAGAAGGAGAAGAATGAGATGATGACTAGGACCCAACTGTTAGATTTTAAAAAACATATGACCTCACATATGGCTCACAATGTGGCAGGCTCTTAGGTAACAGGAGCTTCTCAGCGTCATGTGCACTTTTGACAATGATCACAATCATTCACTCCTGACCACAAGAAATGTCCCTCCTTCTTTCCCTTGCAAAGGCGTGGGAGCAGTACTGTGGGCTAAGGGCTTGTAAGAACCTATTCTCCTGGAGGCTCAAAGACCATGTTTCCTGCTGAACAAGGAGTTAGGTTCATAAGGATTGTCCAGCTAGAAAAAAATGTGTGGTATCATGTTGATGATAAATAAACCTAGTCATATACATTCAGTACAACACTTTCCTGTTCGTCAGGTAGAAAAGAAGAAAAATATACAATTGAGGTGAAAAAGAAAATAAAAATTACCAAGAATGATGAGAAGGAGAATATTAAGCAGAAAAGAAAGAAAAACAGAAGAAACAGAACAATGCAATGGCTAGGAAGAGGAATGAAATGAACGAGATGATGAAGAAGGAGAAGAATGAGATGATGAAGAAGGAGAACAAGATGATGAAGGAAAAGAATGAGAGGATGAAGGAGAAGAATGAGATGATGAAGAAGGAGAAGAACGAGATGATGAAGGAGAAGAATGAGATGATGAAGAAGGAGAAGAATGAGATGATAAAGAAGGAGAAGAAGGAGAAGATGAAGAAGGAGAAGAACGAGATGATGAAGAAGGAGAAGAACGAGATGGTGAAGAAGGAGAAGAATGAGATGATGAAAAAGGAGAAGAATGAGATGACGAAGGAGAAGAATGAGATAATAAAGAAGGAGAAGAAGGAGAAGATGTAGAAGGAGAAGAACGAGATGATGAAGAAGGAGAAGAACGAGATGGTGAAGAAGGAGAAGAAGGAGAAGATGAAGAAGGAGAAGAACGAGATGATGAAGAAGGAAAAGAACGAGATGGTGAAGAAGGAGAAGAATGAGATGATAAAGAAGGAGAAGAAGGAGAAGATGAAGAAGGAGAAGAACGAGATGATGAAGAAGGAGAAGAACGAGATGATGAAGAAGGAGAACAAGATGATGAAGGAGAAGAATGAGAGGACGAAGGAGAAGAATGAGATGATGAAGAAGGAGAAGAACGAGATGATGGAGAAGAATGTGATGATGAAGAAGGAGAAGAATGAGATGATGAAGGAGAAGAATGAAATGATAAAGAAGGAGAAGAAGGAGAAGATGAAGAAGGAGAAGAACGAGATGATGAAGAAGGAGAAGAACGAGATGATGAAGAAGGAGAACAAGATGATGAAGGAGAAGAATGAGAGGACGAAGGAGAAGAATGAGATGATGAAGAAGGAGAAGAACGAGATGATGAAGGAGAAGAATGTGATGATGAAGAAGGAGAAGAATGAGATGATGAAGGAGAAGAATGAAATGATAAAGAAGGAGAAGAAGGAGAAGATGAAGAAGGAGAAGAACGAGAGGATGAAGAAGGAGAAGAACGAGATGGTGAAGAAGGAGAAGAATTAGTTGATGAAAAAGGAGATGAATGAGATAATGAAGGAGAAGAATGAGATGATGAAGGAGAAGAATGAGATGATGAAGAAGGAGAAGAATGAGATGATGAAGAAGGAGAAGAATGAGATGATGATGAAGAAGGAGAAGAATGAGATGATGAAGAAGGAGAAGAATGAGATGATGAAGGAGAAGAATGAGATGATGAAGAAGGAGAAGAATGAGATGATGAAGAAGGAGAAGAATGAGATGATGAAGAAGGAGAAGAATGAGATGATGAAGAAGGAGAAGAATGAGATGATGAAGAAGGAGAAGAATGAGATGATGACTAGGACCCAACTGTTAGATTTTAAAAAAACATATGACCTCCTGGCTTGGTAGAAAGAACTACTACAGTGCTTATAGTAATACCTTCCTCCTTTTTAACATCTATTTGTAAGGTGCTTACTCATTTGCTATGGGCATGTAGGAAACCCAAACTGCCCCATAGCTGGTGGTTAAAGAGACCCTGGGATGCTCCTGAAAATGCTCTACAGATAGTAAGAGAAGGTACTTACTTTTAACAAAGCCCTATAAAATGCACTATGAATTTTGAAAGTTCTAGGTTACTTAAGTCTGTAGGACACAGGGTTGATGAACTCAGTAACCTCATAAGGTCCAATGAACCAGGATGCTAATTTCCCTGAGGGCTCCTTGTCACCAATGGTGAACCTTTTGCTACAAGTGCATCTCTTCAGGGTGTAACACTGTTGGTACATTGGGCATTTTTCAGGACCCAAACTGTGCACTGACCTTGAAGGGTAGTACCCACTTTAGGATTAACTGATTCAATACTTTTCATGATTATTTAAAGCAAATTTGACTAGCGGCAAATGCTAAAATTTCTATTATTAGCATAGACATAACATCTGAGGTATTGCTCAACAATCTGATAAACTCTCTACGTCTGCCCTTTGGACTTTGGACTTTTTTAAACAAATTGCACCCTTCTGTCAGATACAATATCTATTGGAATCCTGTGGTACTGTACCACATGCTTGGGAAATAAGGTAGAGAGTTCTTTTCAACTGAACTAGATGACATTACTTACTGATATGATCTACTGCTACCCATACACCATCCTACCCAGAGGGACGCTGAGGCATTTAGCTCATAAAAAAAAAAAAAAAAAAAAATTAGGTTGTTATGGTCTGTGATAAGTGTGACTTTATCTACTGAAACTTCTAAGAAATTACAACATTCTTAAAAAGCCCATTTAATGGTCATTAATTCTCTATTACCACTTTACCAGCATCATAATCCTGTCAGGCACTAGAGAATTGTGTGCAAAGTACAACAAGAAAAAGATCAGCTCACCATATATTCCAGCTTCACATGGACACCAGCACAACCTCCCTTGTGGAAGCTCACAAGCAGGTACTGGAGCAGAGTCTGCAGGTGAGACAATCAGCAAAGACAAAGATGAACTTCCGGCTCCATGTTGGTTAAAAATCCTAGGTTTATTCAAACATGCAAGTGTAACAAACATATAGATAAAATTAAATACAAACAAAACGCACCTGGTGCGTTTTGTTTGCATTTTATTTTATCTATATGTTTGTTACACTTGAATTTTAACATGTTTGAATAAACCTTGGATTTTTTACCAACTGGGAGCCGGAAGTCCATCTTTGTCTTTACTAGAGAATTTTGTAATGAAAGAACGCACAAGGAAGTAGATTAGTATGTGAACTGGTTCCTCGAGAAAGAACCGCTCCGGCACCCATCTCAGTAGCGTCTACTTCCCCGGTGAAAGCTTTAGTCAAAACAGGTGATGATTTCTTTAGCTTCTCAAAATCTGCCACTGCTTCAGGTTCCCAATTGACCAAATCTGCATCTTTCCGCTTGTTTTTCAGGGCTTCATAGACTATAAAATTGACCTTTAGGATATCTTGACCCTGGAGCTAAATCAATGACTTAATTATAGTCTCAATGTGGATGTAGAACAGAAGAGGCCCTTGAATAAAATCAGGAATTTTGTTCTGTTTCCCACTGAGACTGATGACATTATAGAAATACATTTACTGATACAATGAGATTCCCATTTAATCAAATTCCCAGAGGACATTATAATATTTCGTCATCCAAGGTAACCCCAAGAATACATTTGCAGACAATTTGTTCATGACATTTCTCAAAATACAAAAAGCCAACAACCTCTGGTGTGTATTGTCCACTCTCATAAGGCTTAGTAATGAAAAACCAAAAGAATTTACAAGGTCAATTAAATTAGTCTCCGAACTGGAGCCCACAAATGCCAACCCTTATACAGACTTACCCATAAAGTGTAAACATTTTACAATGACACTTGGGAAATGCCAGTGCATCTAAGTGATCTCCCCGATAACCATTTACTCTAGGTGCTGGAGTTGTCCTGCAGCTTGCGTCCAGGACAGGCCTTAAGAAATAGATCACACTACAAGAGTAGAAACAGAAGCCTTCATTTCATGAAAATTTCTCTCTTCTTGTGTGTGTGAGGGTTAGCGGGCGATCTTCACTCCTTAATTGAAGGGGTACTCCACCCCTAGACATCTTATACACTATCCAAAGGATAGGGTATAAGATGTCTGATCGTGGGGGTCCCGGCGTTAATTTAGAGCGCCGGGTGCAGGGCCAGAGGCTGTTGACGTCATTTGTGATGTCACGACCATGCCCCCTCAATGCAAGTCTATGGGAGGGGGTGACGTCCCAGCCTTGAGGGCGTGTGACCATGATGTCATGAGTGGAGTGTGACCGTGATGTTACGAGCCTCCACGCTGCATCGCCAGTCATCCGGCACCGAGCAAAGTTTGTGCCGGGCATTGGATGTCTGGGGTGCCGCAGCCAAGTTTGCAAGGGTCCCCAGCGGTGGGACCTCCCGCGATCAGACATCTTATCCTTTACCCATTTGAGTACCCCTTTAAGTTTATAATAGGACAATGAAGGGAAAACATTAAAGCATGAAGTACAATTACATTTGTGTCTCTGGGGCTCTCAGGGTTCATATAACCCAAAGTCATAACAAGGCTTTCCTATACCCAGGGTAAAGATTTTAGATTACAGTATGTCATAGTCCTGTATTCATATATCTTAAAAATAAAAAAGGCAGACTGACTAGATGGTATCCTGGCATCTGCATCCAATATAGGGGGCACAGGTTCCACCGATTCTGCAGATATCTATCTAAATAATCCAATAAGAAGATCACTATGAAGAGCCAAGCTCACTGCTCTGTGGATTACTATTCAACTATATCAACTATTTTTAATTCTCAAGTCTCTGGGCTACTAAGCTACTTCAATCTCAACTAACTATAGATGAACCATCATCGTGACACAATTGTCTTTGATCTATAGACTCGATGCTCTCATGGATATTCCCCTTGGCACCTAAAGGAATTTTTCATGGTTTTCCCCAAGTTGTGACAATGACATATAACACTCGTCTATCATATGACTGCTCTATGGATGGCCGTGTCCTGGGCTGATGGGCACCAGGGACAGTGATACTGTCATTTGCAAAGAAAATTATAACTTCTATGTAATGGATCTGCTGGAACACACAAAACTCTACCAGGAGAAGCCGAACTTTGCATATCATTCTTACAGACTATTTTGTTTGAAAAATTTGCTTAGTTCTTGGAACCCAAAAGAAAAAAAAAAGGAAAATATATGATCTTAGGATGTAAACACAGCCACCTGTCGACTGCAGTCACATCAGCAGTGAGTATTATACCATACACTCATTGACCAAAAAACACTGCACCCTTAATACGATTATATAATGTCCCACAATAGGTAGTACTCCCGGGCAGTGGATGAACGCTAAAGTCTTTATTCTCTGTATATGAGTTGTGTTTTGTCCAGTGAAGCTGATACTGAAAGGTAGCAAAAGGGTTAACAATACTACACGCGTGATGCAGAGGACACACTAGAGTTAGGTTTCCTTTATGGGTATAGATCACATGACAGGTGTAGATCAGATAATCACACCTAAGGTTCTGCTCACCTGTCCTTGAACACAAGTCAAATACAAGTAAAGAGAGGGAGAAAGAAACCAAATTCATCAGCTAGCCCCGTCCACCATAACAGAATGCCCACTGTCCACTACATTCAAGAGGGAGTTTTAAGGTGAAGTCTCAAAGAGCCTGATAGCACACAGATAAAGCAGTGCGCTCCTTGCCTTGAGATCTTGGTCCTCAGCAGGATAAACACTATTGATATTGGATCATGTTCAGAAGTTGATAACTACCTCATTGGGATTGCGCAGGAAAGCCCACAAGATACAAGTCTTAGTCACATAACAGAGTCAAGGAACAAGTAAAGATATACTCTGATCAGGGACCAATTCATGTCCTGGGAGAGACCTGACCACTGAATCCAATATCCTAAACAATCAATTAATATTCCAAGTCAAGTTTATTTAGTCACACACACACACTAGAAAATCCTTGCAGTCTGTAAAACAATCTGTTACTGCTGCTCATATGGAAGTTTTATATGTAAAATTGTGTTGCACCTTCTCTGTGTTTCCCTGTGTCTGGTAACTACATACACCATAACACCAATAGGTGCTGATGCTGGTAAGGCCAACATTATTCTTACTGGCAGAGGATATAGCAGGAGTCTTATGTCCTCCACCCCATCCAACAATTCCTTTACTAGACATTTTTATTGTAAAAAATATTGAGGTTATTTTGATCTTTTGGGGTGGTTTTCCCTCACCTTCTGGTCAACTTTTACTCTCAACGCTTTGAATTGTTGTTATCTTACAACCAAGTAAAAATCTTTTGTGTAAAAAAACCCAGAAATTGCACGCTATTCTGCCTCAGATGACTAAAGTCTGTTCAATGTACATGCTTTAAACTGAATTATTTTACAAAAAGGTAGGTATACTGTGTGCACGATAAAACTAAGAATATATACAAAAAGGTGCTTTAGATAGCTAATGCCTGTTCAATGTACACACTTTAAACTGCATTATCTTGCAACCAGGTAGAAATACTGTGTGCCAAGTAACTATGAGATCACTAAGGGCTTAAGAAGATTCCAGCACAGACAGCTATATAGTTACCTGTATACTGTACAGAACAAACGTGGTTAACTAGGATTGCAAAGCATTACTAGTTAACCCCTTCAGTGCTTGGCCAGTACAGAGCACTCAGCCCAGCATTGAGAGACACTATTCAATTATATCTAGACATTGCTGAAAAGTGTCCCAAGGAGTTAAGGAGGGATAAACAACATACATATAGATTCACAGCAAACTGAACAAGGAAAATGTCCAGCAGCAAAGAAAGGGTGAAAAAGGGAACTTCTTTACTGCATCAACATTGCATACATCCAACCACACATGAACACTGATACATTTCGGATCAAGATAGATCCTTAGTCATGGCATACAAAAAGTGCAATAAAACCCACATTTATACAAAAGTTAAAGTCACGTGCAAGTGACATCACAAGTCTAAGAACTGGGTTACAGGGATACATATAAGACGTGAACATAGGCACAAAGAAAGCAACCAAGAGAAGCAGAACTGCATATAACATTATGGGAAAAAAATGTAAGAAAAAGATATCACAAGGACATAACCTACATATGTGCAATACATAGAGAGAGAACATAGCTGATATCAATAGGTAAGTATAAGATCATGTCTCAGATTCATGCCATCCAGCTGTCTTATACCTAAAACGAAAATCCAGTAGGATTTTTAATCAAGTAGTTTTCTTCTTAAATCTGATTAACTCTTTCAATTCCATAAATTCATATTGTGGACACATCTCCATTAGGAATCTCTTTAAAATCTCTGGAAAGTGCAGAAACATTAAATTGTTCATCTTTAGCATCAGAAATATGTTGTCTAATCCTGACTTTTAAAAGGGTACTCTGCCCCTAGACATCTTATCTGCCGCTATGGACCCCCGCAATCTCGGCTGCAGCACCCCAGACATCCGGTGTACGGAGCGAACTTCGATGCAAGGCTGAGGCTCGTGATGTCACGGTCACGCCCTGCTTGTGACGTCACAGCCATGCCCCCTCAGTGCAAGTCTATGGGAGGGGGTGTGATGGCCTTCACGTCCCCTCCCATAGACCTGCATTGAGGGGGCATAGCCATGAAGTCCCAAGTGGGGTGTGGCCATGATGTCACAAGTGGGGTGTGGCCTTGACGTGACGCTACACCTGATGCTCTAAAGGAATGCAGTGTTCCCCAGTGGCGGGCCCCCCCGCGTTCAGACATCTACTCCTTTGAATAGGTGATAAGATGTCTAGGGGCGAAGTGCCCCTTTAACTGGTTACCTGCCGTTGACTGTGTATGTTGCAGGCTCCCTACTTGAGCCCGCAACATACCGGCCGACCCCAGCTACGGTACCACGCTATCATTACTGCACAGAGCGAGTTTGCTCTGTGCATAATGACGGACGATACAGGGGCTGGAGCAGCGTGATGTCATGGCTCCGCCCCTCATGACATCACGGCCCGTCCCCTTAATGCAAGTCCCATAGACTTGTATTGACGGGGGCGGGCCGTGACGTCACGCGGGGCGGAGCCGTGATGTAACGATGCTCCGGCCCCTGTATTGCCCGTCATTACGTGCAGAGCGATCTCGCTCTGTGCAGTAATGATAGCGGGGTGCTGCAGCAGCGATCCCCGGGGTCCCCAGCAGCGGGACCGCGGCGATCTAACATCTTATCCCCTATCCTTTGGATAGGGCATAAGATGTCTAGGGGCGGAGTACCCCTTTAACCCCTTCCTTATTAAAAGTTTAAATCAACCCCCTTTTCACAAATTCCATATAAAAAATATATAAACATAATAAAAATAAACATATGTGGTATCGCCTCGTGTGTAAATGTCTGAACTATAAAAATATAATGTTAATTAAATCACAGTCAATGGTGTATACGTAAAAAATACCAAATTCCAAAATTGTGTATTTTTGGCCACTTTGCATACCCTAAAAAAATGTATTAAACCCTATCAAAACAAAAATGGTACCTATAAAAACGTCCGATCATGGTGCAAAAAATGAGCCCTCACACATCCCCGTTTGCAGAAAAATAAAAAAGTTATCGGGGTCAGAAAAGGAAATTTTAACCTACAAATTTTTGTGCATAAAGTTATAATCGTTTAACAGAAGTAAAACAAAATCAAACCTACCGTATATACTCAAGTATAAGCCAACCCGAATATAAGCCATGGCCCCTTATTTCACCCCAAAAACCCAGGAAAAGTTATCGACTCGACTATAAGCCTAGGTTGGGAAATACATCATCCCCCCATGTCATCATCCAGACCCCCATCATCATCCCCCTTCATCATCACCTCCTGTCATCATCCCCCCTTCATCATCACCGCCTGTCAATCCAGTGGTCTTCAACCTGCGGACCTCCAGCTGTTGCAAAACTACAACTCCCAGCATGTCCGGACAGCCATCGGCTGCCTAATGTGGGGGAACACTGTCTGCCTAATGTGGGGGAGCACTGCCTGTCTAATGTGGGGAACACTGCCTAATGTGGGGGAACACTGCCTAACTAATGTGGGGAACACTGCCTGCCTAATGTGGGGGAACACTGCCTGCCTAATGTGGGGGAACACTGCCTGCCTAATGTGGGGGAACACTGTCTGCCTAATGTGGGGGAGCACTGCCTGTCTAATGTGGGGAACACTGCCTAATGTGGGGGAACACTGCCTGCCTAATGTGGGGGAACACTGCCTGCCTAATGTGGGGGAACACTGCCTACCTAATGTGGGGGGAACACTGCCTGACTAATGTGGGGAGAACACTGCCTGCCTAATGTGGGGGGACACTGCCTGCCTAATGTGGGGGAACACTGCCTGCCTAATGTGGGGGAACACTGCCTGCCTAATGTGGGGGAACACTGCCTGCCTAATGTGGGGGGAACACTGCCTGCCTAATGTGGGGGGAACACTGCCTGCCTAATGTGGGGGGAACACTGCCTGCCTAATGTGGGGGGAACACTGCCTGCCTAATGTGGGGGGAACACTGCCTGCCTAATGTGGGGGGAACACTGCCTGTCTAATGTGGGGGAACTGTCTGCCTAATGTGAGGGAACACTGCCTGCCTAATGTGAGGAACACTGCCTGCTTAATGTGCGGGAACACTGCCTGCCTAATGTGGGGGAACACTGCCAACCTAATGTGGGGAACACTGCCTACCTAACGTGAGGAACACTGCCTGCTTAATGTGCGGGAACACTGCCTGCCTAATGTGGGGAACACTGCCTGCCTAATGTGGAGGAACTCTGTCTGCCTAATGTGGGGGAACACTGCCTGCCTAATGTGTGGAACACTGCCTGCTTAATGTGCGGGAACACTGCCTGCCTAATGTGGGGGAACACTGCCAACCTAATGTGGGGAACACTGCCTACCTAATGTGAGGAACACTGCCTGCTTAATGTGCGGGAACACTGCCTGCCTAATGTGGGGAACACTGCCTGCCTAATGTGGAGGAACTCTGTCTGCCTAATGTGGGGGAACACTGCCTGCCTAATGTGAGGAACACTGCCTGCTTAATGTGCGGGAACACTGCCTGCCTAATGTGGGGGAACGCTGCCTGCCTAATGTGGGGGAACACTGCCTGCCTAATGTGGGGGAACACTGCCATTGTTGCGAAAATGACATGAGAGTGGCACTTGCCAAGGTAAAGCTGTGCATTTCTGAACTGGTCTCTGAAAGACAACGGCAGAAGTCACTGATTTGCAGTAAATATTCATTGTGTTTTTGTTTTTATGTGAAAATCATGTTTTTATGGTTTTATTCTTTGTACTTAATGGTTTTGTTCATTTTGTGCACCTATGTATAAATGTATATCTCCTATGTTTTGAATTTGAAAAAATCATATTAAAATTTTCCTATTAAGAGGGGTTCGGTGAATGCGCATATGAAACTGGTGGGGTTCAGTGCCTCCAACAAGGTTAAGAACCACTGCCCTAAAGGGTTCGATGCACAGCCTGCATATTGGCAACAGCATTCAGTACATGCAGCCAGATACATTACAGATGAGGAATTGCATTAAAAATTGTTTTGCCGTTAGTGAACGATTCAAAACTATTAGGACCGATATACGGCTGCATGTAGTACAATACCTACGGCCACATTTCCATGTACCGGGATGATTTAGCCACAGTTTTGAGGTTCTAAATATAAACTGGGGAAAAGAATAGAACCTAAAGAGGGGCGTCACCTAGATACCATTCTGACATTAGTTTTGTCTAGATTACAGAGAGCAGGGTCACTTTCCAGTAAGGGCTAATGTTGTTTATATATACATATATATATATATATATATATATATATATATATATATATATATATATATATACATATACATATATTTTTTATGGCAATTACTGTAACTAGTCACAAAAACTGGTAAAGTAATACTCCTCTCTTGGTGTTTAGTTTGAGACCGGTTGTTGCATGTATTGATTAGTGTATCCTTTTTTTCAGAATTTTATTCTACAGTATTGGAGATGGGCAGATTTTAGAATAAATTGGATTTGCAGCGAATCTTCATTAAAAACAGCTATTGCTGGGCTACATACAGCCTCAATAGGGGTATAGAACACTTTGCCTTGCTGTAACACACATATGGAGTGTGCTGGGTTAGTGAAATAATACTGTTATTCAGTATGACATGCAGATTACAGGCATCACTATTAGAATCACTGCCGTACAGCAGCACAATGACACAATGACAGCACAATGAGTCTGGAGGTGGCAGCAGGGTCGGGAGACAATATGGCATTACAATTGAAGAGATTAAAGGGATTTTTTTTAAATGTCAATTAAAGATTTTGAATAGATTAACAAGTTTAATGTGTGAGCAGCATGAGGAGATCACATGCTGGCACAATGACAAAGCCTGGAGGTGGCAGTAGCATAAGGAGAGCATATGGTGGCAGAATGACATAGACTGGAGGTGGCGGCAGCCTATGTAGACCACAGAGTGGCACAAAGACAGAGCCTGGAGGTGGCAGCAGCATGACAAGACTATAGGGCAGCACAATGACAGAGCCTGGAGGTGGCAGCAACATGAGGAGACCATAGGGCGGCACAATGACACAGCCTGGAGATGGCAGCAGCATGATGAGACGATATGGTAGGAGAATGACACAGCCTGTAGGTGGCCGCAGCCTATGTAGGCTGAAGAGAGGCACAATGACAGAACCTGGAGGTGGCAGCAGCATGAGGAGACCATATGGCAGCAGAATGACACAGCCTGGAGGTGGTGCAGCATGAGGAAACTATATGGTGGCAGAATGACACAGCCTGGAGGCGGAAGCAGCCTATGTAAGGTCTGGAGGTGGTAGAAGCAAATGTGAAGATCGTATGGCGTCACAATGACATAGCCTGGAGGTGGCAGCAGAAGCATCAGGAGTCCTGAAAGTGACCTGGTGACAGAGTGGGGCGATGGGTGGCAATACCATTACCCGCTGACAAAGGTGGGTGAAGAAGGAGCACTTGGCATAAGATGTGTGTCTTCAGGCGGTGGCCGGATCAAAATAGTAGCTGAGATAGGTATGCAGAGGAAACCAGTCTCTTTTGTCAAAGTGTTGGTCTGGCACCATGGTCAATCTACTCTCATGCATCAGGCATTGGTGGGTGGAAATCCTGGCTCATCCATGCCTGATTCCTCATGACAATGGTCAGTCTCTCCACATTTTTCGAGGACAGACGAGTTATCCATGGCCCCGCCACGCTAAACACGCGCTCTGATGGCACACTACTGGTCGGGCAGGACAGCTTCTCCAGGGCAAACTCTGCTAGTTGCGGCCACAAATCAGGTTTGGCTGCCAAGAAGTCCAGAGGAACATCAAGGTGTGTTGGCATGGCCATGTCAAGGCATGCCACCACCTGCTGGTTCAGGTCCTGCTCCAGGTCTACCTGCTGCTGCGGATTAGTTGCTTCACTATGCGGGTGAGGAAAGGTACTCATCAGCAACTGTAGACTCAGGCTGTTGCTGATTGAGCTGGTACTGCTCCTGCCACCCCACCCCATGGCAGTGGAAGGTGAGCGCAGAGGGTCCCCCCTAGTCAGACCTGCGAGAGGATGGGCGATGACATAGATAGGCATCGGCCAACTGACTATGTAGGATGTCTCTGTAGTAGGTCAGTTTGTCCTCCCTCTCAGTGGGTATAAAAAAGGCCCCCATTTTGTGCCAGTAGCGAGGGTCTAATAAGGTGGAGATCCAGAAGTCATCCCGCTGCCGAATGGTGATAATTCGGTGGTCACTACGCAAGCAAGTGAGCATACATCGTGCCATTTGTGCAAGTGACTCGGAGGGACTCCCTGCCTCCATCTCCACAACACACTGCCACAGTGTTTCTGGGTCCTCTGTCTCACTTCCTCATAACCCTCCAGCTCCTCTGGCTGCTTCTTCTCCTCTCCTTTCAGATGACTAGAAAAACCACAAAACCTAAACTTTGCTCCACTCTGCCCCTCCCCCTCCTCCAGTTCAGCCCCCACAGGGCTCATGTAGCCGTGAGATGTAGGCGCCACGTCTCCAGTGCCCTGACCAACCATCATTTCCAGCACATGTTGTAAGAAATGAAGCAGTGGAATGACATTGTTCATCCTGTAATCCTGGCGACTAATAATGTGGCTTCCTCAAAGGGCCTGAGCAAACGGCAGTTGTCACGTATGAGCTGCCACTGGTTGACATTGAAGTTACACAGGGGAGTACTCCTATCTGCTTGGATCATCAAGAAATTGGTGATGGCTTTTCTCTGTTCGTATAGTCTGTCCAACATATGGAGGATGGAATTCCAATGGGTGGAAACGTTGCATACCAGACTATGGTGGGGGATACCGTTCTGATGCTGCAGCTCAAGGAGGGTGTGCTTTGCGGTGTACGAGTGGCTAAAGTGCATGCAAAGTTTATTTGCCATTGTTAAAATGTTTGCCAATGGGGGAACCACTTCAGGAACTGCTTCACAACCAGTTTGAACACGTGTGCCATGCAGGGCACATCGCTCAGGCTTCCATGATGCAGCGGAGACAAGATGTTTTTTCCGTTGTCAGTCACCATGGTTCTCATTTCCATTAGTCGCGGAGAAAGCCATGATTTGATTTCTTGACGAATGACTTTGAGCACTTCCTCCTCTGTGTGACTCCGTTCGCCAAGGCAAACCATGTGAAGAACAGTGTGACACCGCCGTGCCCTACACACATGGTGTGATGAAGGGGCACTGAGACTTGTCCGTGCAGTGGAGGTTAAGGACATGGTGGAGGATGGGGAGGCAGAGTCCGACATTGTCACAGTACCATTGGCATGAGAGCGTGGAGGCGGAAGCAGCGTGACCTGTCCAAGTTGCTGGTGTGGCTGTGCAGGAACCACATTCACCCAGTGGGCCGTAAAGGACATGTATTGTCCCTGACAGTAGTTACAGCTCCATACGTCACCGCTGCCGTGCACTTTGGTACACACCGACAGGCTCAAGGACTAGCCCACCTTCTGTTGCACAAAATATTGCAGGGCTGGTACTACCTTTTCGGCTCGGCACAAGCCATCAGTTCTCTGAAAGGTGCAGAGTCCACCACTTGAAAAGGGAGGGACTGCAGCACCAGCAACTTGGACAGGAGCACATTCAACTTCTGCACCGTTGGATGAGTGGGCGCATAATGTTGCCTCTTGGACATGGCTTCGCCGATGGATTGCTGGCGGAATGACTGACTAAAAGTAGGAAGAGCAGGAGCATCTGGAGCGACAGAAGATAGGTATGACAGCTTCCTTCGGCTGAGGTGGTGGAGCCTTGGCTGGATGAAACAGGGAGCGGTGTGCCACAGCGTGATGCAGCAGGCTGGACCACCACACCGGAGCCATGGTTCTCCCATGCTGCTTTATGGTGATGCTGCATGTGTTGAAGCAGGGCCGTGGTGCCAACATTGGGACTCTGGACATGCTTCACCTTCTGCCGACATATCTTACATGTGACCCTGTTAACCTCTGGATGCTTGATTAAAAAAAAAACTGCCACACCGCCAAGTAGCTGATTTTCCCCGCAGCAGTCTGCATTGACTGACTGGTACTGCCACGGACTCCAGGAACCCCTGCTTCACTACCTCCCGGGATCATAGAATGAAACTTAGCTGGACCACCTGGACGTCATTTTGAAAAACTGTTCCCCACGACCGATACATGAGGTAGCCTTTTTTACAGATTGGAAGGCTTGAGCCCATTCATAGTTGGAAATAATGACGTTCAATTCTTTTTTCCATTTAGAGTGTTGAGGGCTGTTGCATAAGTATGAATCGTTATTATAGAACTGATACAATGGTCTTGTAGTCATTTTGTTGATAGAATCGGAGGAGAGATTCATTAGATCTGTCAAGGTTTGTGGAAACATCACACTAGGTCATGGATATATTTTGGTCTCAGTTATGTTGGAGAGGTTACGGACAAACAGTCACTGTTAGCCACATTTTTTGGACATGTCCCACATTAGTGTTGCTCGCGAATATTCGCAATTCGAATATTATTTGCGAATATCGCATATTCGCGAATTTCGCGAATATAGCGCTATATATTCGTAATTACGAATATTCGTTTTTTTTTTTTTTTCTTCTTCCCAGTACACATCACAGTGATCACCCCTCTCTGCTTCCAGCTTGTGTGGTGTAAAGAAGGCTGCAATACTACTGTGTGAGACTGGCGTGCGAAAATTCGCATATGCGAAAATTAGCATATGCTACTTTTCGCACATGCAAATTTTGTATATGCTAATTTTCACATATGTTAATTTTCGCATATGCGAAAATAAAACGAGAATATAACGAATATGTGAATATTCGCGAATATATGACGAATATTCGTCCATATATTCGCGAATATTCGCGAATTCGAATATGGCCTATGCCGCTCAACACTATCCCACATTACATAAGTAAAAAAAAAGACAAACAAACTGATCCAACTGATATTTTAAATCTAGGCCTACATACAGTGAATGTTGGGTATAGAACTCCCATTTGCCATATCATGATTGCATATAGGTTACAAACTGCTGCTGAATGGAAGACTTCATCCATACCGTCTACAGCTGATATTATTGATGCGGTCAAATTGAATTGTTTCTTTGAATCAACGTATGACTGGAAGATGAATAATGGAGCTGCCTGCGAGTCAAGATGGAGGAGTTGGACGGCACATTACCCGATGTCCTAAGATGTTATGATATTTGTGTACACTTCCCTGAGTATTATCTGTTAGGGATGAACTTAGGTCACGGCTCTAACATTTTCACATGTATGTGGGATAACGTCTATTATAGGACACACATCATTTATATAATTTTCCACAGCTTTTTGAGGTGAGAGAGGGGAGGAATACGGGATCCTGAAACGAGTGATAGCATTCATTGCTAATGTGTCCGGTACGACTATACAATACCGTATGATTTTACCATTAATTATCATAACTTAACTCATTGTTATATCGCTGAAACGTATTGACTATCCCAGCTTATACAATATCTGGTTGATATAATACAATTATACAGTTTGATGTTATAACCCCACCGAGTGATCCTCTCTTAAAGGAATATGCAATATTCATATGTACTTCTGTATTTCCTTTTCTTTTTACTTTGGTCATTGTGTTAAGTTGGCCGAACTTTCTGTTTGTAATAATTCTGAAAAATTCCAATAAAAATCATTTGAACCACTACCTCCCAGGAAGGTCGGCTGCAGCAAGGAAGGTGATCTACCCAGGGGCATGTTTGGCTCCAGACTTCCCACTACTGCCACCCTGCTTATTCCCAACCATGCTACCACCTTGCTAGCTAAGCTGCTGCCTCACAGGCAACCTGTCATCCTCTTCTCCTGATGATGATGATGATGATGATGATGATGAAGCCCCTTCTGCACCCGGCTCCCAATTGCGATCGGCTTCATCATCATCAACAGGTCTGTGCACGTCACCGATGTCCTCCCCAGGTTCCCCAACAGTGTCTGCTTCAGGAGCCTGAACCCTTGCAACACCGCCTCCCACGTCACTCTCCGCATCACTACTTGGCCGCCTAGCGGAGGAAGCGGCGCATGTCTCCTCACATTCTTGGCTGGGCAGTAGCTGCTGACTGTCCTCTATTAGATCGTCCTCAGTAAATAGTGGAGCTGAACCCACAGCATAAGATACTTCTCTAGGAGAGGGAAAAGCATAGGACAAAAGCAATGGGAGGACAGGGACTGCTCCCGGGCCATGCAAACTGAGGGTTGTGTCTGAGGAACCCACCGACTGTTGACTGGGGGTGTCAGATGTCACTTGTGATGATGTGGATGAGCGTGTTAACCAATCGACGACGGCAGATGGGTTGCTGGTGGAGACACGTCCACTATCTGATACTGGGAGCTCAGGCCTCTTGCTGCGACTCCTGCTGCCACTCGCCCATAGTCTGCTGCAACCTCTGCCTGCACCTGATAAGTTTTGGCTTCTGCCACTCCTCTGTGCACGGCCTGCCTGACATACTTGTAGAACAGTGGTGTGCGTATATATTTTACTTTTTGTTAGAATAATACGCCCCAGTACAGTTGCACCAAAAATAAGGGTGACAATCTAGTGCTGAAGTCTGTTAGTGCTTTTACACTTACTGCCCCTATTAGCTTTAACCAGAAAAACATAGAACTGCGGAGTGCGTATATTTCACTTTTTTAGAGTAATACGACCCAGTACGGTTGTAACAGAAACAAGCGTACTCTTTCTCTCTCATCTGTCCCTGCCTGCACTATGGTTGCTTTCAGTCTTTGAATGGGGAGTCACAGTGCTTCCTGTGATGATCTCAATTGGCAGACTATGAAACGACTTCTGAACTCTCCTTGCCTGCCTGCAGTGATGCTTGTGGTCAATGGATTTCCCTTGTGCTGATCTCTCTGTATTGTCAGTAACGCTGATCACACAATGTCTGCTCTCTCTCTAGCCAGAACGAATGCAGGCTTGAGGTGAATGGATTCGCCGCTAGACAGTTCTCTATTGTCAGTAACAGTCTCTGCTCTCTCAGCAAAATGCACGTCTTCGGTAATGGCTGCCAAACATATAGGGCTGTGACATCACAGGGATGGCTGGCTGCTGATAGGCTGCATGCTGCCATGTGATTTAAGGAGATCCCGCCTACCCACCTTCCCAGAGTTCCTTGCCCAATGTCCTCACATGTGTAGCTGCCATTTTAGCCCCCCGGTCCGCACAAAATGTAGTAAATGAACCAATTCGTTACAATGAAGCGCAAAGAAATTCGGATTCGTTCTGAATCAAATTTTTCAAGAAATTCGGAACAAATTTGACTTTCTCAGCTTCGATTCGCCCATCTCTAATTATAAGCTTTGGATAGTACGTTATTACTACATCCTCTTTGTTTTAATCTGTTGTATTAAATATAAACACCAAAATAGAAAAAAGGCTGTGGCAGACTGACGTAACAAAATGATAAATAGTGTTGAGCGGCATAGGCCATATTCGAATTCACTATATTTCGCGAATATATGACCGAATATTCGTCATATATTCGCTAAATTAGAATATTCGCAATATTCACGTTTTATTTTCGCATTTGCGAATATTTGCATATACAAAAATTATCATAGGAAAAAATTTGCATAAGTGGGAATTTGCATATGCGAAAATTTGCACGCCAGTCTCACACAGTAGTATTAGAGCCTTCCACAAGCTGGAAGCAGAGAGGGATGATCACTGTGATGTGTACTGTGAAAAAAAAAACAAAAAAAAAACGAATATTCATAATTGCGAATATATAGTGCTAAATATGCGATATTTGCAAGTAAAATTTGCATTGCGAATATTCGCGAGCAACACTAATGATAAACAACTTTATTGGTAAAAAAACATAATTTAACACACATAAATGACAAGGAGGAATGGCAGCTGAAACAAAGGACGTCTCCTGGAAAAAGTGCATAAAATACTGAAGGGGCAAATGCCACACACTGTGTAGCTAATTGGTAAGGTGGATATATATATATATATATATATATATATATATATATATATATATATATATATACACAGGTTGCACAAAACATATATTATTTGTGTGCCAGTAAAGGTAACTTTATGTAGCCGTAAATATCAAGTACAAATAGGTATTATACATCCTATCAAAGTGCATTAGGTCAAAAGGTGCAATCTGAGGAAACACCCACATGTGCAAAGTAAAAGTGCAAACAGGAGACGTCCACCCCTACCATCGCTTCGGACAGGAGTCCTTCTTCTGGGAGTGGCTCTCTATAATGGGGGTAGGTATTTATAAGGACAATGGACCATTCACAATATACATATAATGCAAACTTGCCTGGTTGATCCTGCCACATCTCACGCCTCGGCCCCGTCATCTCCCCGGGCCCGGCGCATGATGCCGTGAGCCATGTGACCGCAACACAGCCAGAGCCAGCGAGACCAGAGAGCTGGAGCCAGCGTTACATAGTTATACATAAAACAACAGCGCCATCTTTTGAGCGGAGGTAAACATTGCATCGCATATAACATTAAGAGATGAATTGCCATCTAGAGGTCATATAATGTATTGCAACATCCCAGACATGGAGAATATTGCGCAGTAGATAGTGGTGAACAGTAGTAAAAAAAATGGTGCCAGGTGATAAAGTGTGGGAAAGAAGAAAGGAGAAAGAAAAGTTGACAAAGAGCATAATTCCCACATATATAGCAAAAGTAATACAAGAATTAAATGGCATAATAAGGGTCATATGCAAAAAAAAATAAAACATTTAAAAATAAATAAATATATATATACATATAGAGAATATAGAGCGATGAGATGAGAGAGTTAAACCTAGGTACACAATTGCATCGTGTCACCATTACAAAAATATAGAATATATTTATATATAGCCCCATTGTTCATATTGTAAAAGTGGATCTCTATTTTTTGAAAATACACAGGGCTATACGAATAGGTTGTGCGATATGTAATGAAACATAAAAAAAATAATAATGAAATATGTAATCACAGAATAATTAATAATAATAATAAAATGATGAATACATTATATAAATAATATGTGCCAATAAGAAAGTGAAAAAAATACAAAAAAATAAATAATGCAGACTAAAAATTATGGACATGATCAAAAAAATCACATTAGGTGATATATATATATATATATATATATATATATATAGTGTTTGACAATACTAAGAGTGATATATGTATTATAATGTAATGATGGGAATTACAACAAAGTGAATTGAGTGCAAACAAAGTATAGGACATGGCTACAAAAGCCAAGTGCAATGAGTCAAAATAATAAGACATGGAATAAAAATACATATCTATAAGGCCATGATGATGAAAACCAGTGTATGGTGTACCTACCCCCATTATAGAGAGCCAATCCCAGAAGAAGGACTCTTGTCCGAATAAATGATAGGGGTGGACGTCTCCTGTTTGCACTTTTACTTTGCACATGTGGGTGTTTCCTCAGATTGCACCTTTTGACCTAATGCACTTTGATAGGATGTATAATACCTATTTGTACTTGATATGTACGGCTGCATAAAGTTACCTTTACCGGCACACAGATACTATATGTTTTGTGCAACCTGTATATATGTATACCCACCTTACCAATTAGCTACACAGTGTGGGGCATTTGCCACTTCAGCATTTTATGCACTTTTTCCAGGTGATGTCCTTTGTTTCAGCTGCCATTCCTCTTTGTCATTCATGTGTTTTGAATTGTGTTTTTTACCAATAAAGTTGTTTATCATTGTGTTACGTCAGTCTGCCACAGCCTTTTTTCTATTTTGGTGTTTGCAGTCTTTTGCTGTTTTTGCGGACATTTCATGGTCCACTTACATGTGCCCTGGGAGTACATGGGGGTGTCACGTTTTGGCCCCCCTCCCCACAGTTAGGGTTTCTTTGCCTGTGTCATTGGTATTTTTATTTTTTTGTTGTATAAATGTGTAGATTCTACTTGAAAAATATGTTCATCTGAACAGTTTCTTCTTAATCATATTCATTCCCCATAAGACATATTATTCACTAGGAGTTTAGAATTAAAGGGGTACTCCGCCCCTAGACATCTTATCCCTATCCAAAGGATAGGGGGGGATAAAATGTCTGATCGCGGGGGGTCCCGGCTGCAACCAGCATTTGTTTAGTGAGTCGGATACAGCGCTGGAGGCTTATGACTTCATGGCCACGCTACCTCAATGCAAGTCTATAGGAGGAGGTGTGACAGCCGTCTAGAGCCTCCGCCCTGCATTGCCAGTCATCCAGCATGGAGCGAAGTTCACTCTGTGCACCGGATCTCTGGGGTGCCACAGAGTCGAGACCATGGGGGTCCCCAGCGGCAGGACTCTCATGACCACACATCTTATCTTCTATCCTTTGGATAGGGGATAAGATGTCTAGGGGTGGGGTACCCCTTTAAACAAAGTCATGCCATCCTACCCATTCCACTTTCATGTTTCCAAATGAAGGACCTGTACTTTGTCTCCAGTGAATATTCACTCAGGATTCACCTAATTTTCTTTGTCTTACTTTGAATATATGCAAAACCGAAATTTGTGAAGTTTTAGATGAACTTACGTTGATGAGAATTTCCATCGACATCTATTAGGTTTGGTTCCTCAGTATTTCACATACAGCCGTATATCTATCTCTCTTCTCTGTAGGGTAAAGAAGGATAAAAATGTTTTCTTTATTTTTATTTTTTCAGATAATAAAAATAAAGTGTTCATCAGATCGGATCCTTGGATTTGGTTTCATGGACATCCCTTATCAGTCATAGAGCAGCACTGAGGTTCTTGAGGGAACATATATAGAGTGTTCCTCATATAAGGGGGATGAGAAGGCTTCTTGGTCTCCTCACCTGGCTGAGGAGAATGTAAATTGGAAAGATATAGATTTACTTTCAGCTGACGTCAATAACATTAGGTTGGAATAATGTTGGTTGATGTGAGTTCACTGAGAACCAACCATCGGTGATATAAAGGTCATCCATCACATTATTATCAGATGTCTTCAGACTGTTCTTCTCTCGTGAATTTCCTGGGTTTCTCATAGATATAACAGAGTTTACCCAAGGTTTCATATTGCATAATATTACCCCACAAGGAGTCACATTATTACCTACTTATTATGTGGGACATCTTTATTCAGACAGTCTCTGAATCCACTGTATGACATTTTGCTGCAGCGGTGGGATTGTGTTGACTAACATTTCTGGTAGATATATTGCCTGCAGTTCTCTCCTGCCAGTGTTCTGTGCCTCCTGGTAGAGACAGCAGCCGGTTACTTCTCACCACTGCACCTGGTCCCCCGGTCATGGATTCCTCCTCCTGTGCTTTCTTCGGCTTCTGCATCTTTTCCTATGAAATTTCTGATGTCTTCGCCTTTTGAAGGGCCACCCAAAGACCTCTGTCTGGATATAGATTTGTCTTTGACTGTTCTCTCTGTGCCAACCACCAACATAGGGACCACTCAAAGAGAAAGCAACCGGGTAGTGCTTACAGCAAAAACAACATCCTCATTTGAAAGGGCTTAAGGGCCAACAACCTCACTTGTAAATTTGCCGTAAAACACTTCAGATATTTAGAGATTGACTGATAACTGGCTCATCCACTTTTTTTGCACTCCTGTATTTATTAAAGATGGCTGAACCCATAGGCACCCATACCTTCATCTAGAATATGACCAAACCTGTCCCTCTCTGGCAGCTAGTACATGGTGAGGTCAGTGAGATGTTCTTTGCATGTACAGGCTGCCTGAGAGTGACAGAATTGTTGTTGTAGTCACCTAGCTTATCCCCCCAGGTATGTAAAATAAGTGGTGATATGTACAATACATGCATCAAAGCTCAGTATTGTACAGGAGCAGGAAGTCTGGTCTGGACCACAGAGGCACAGGGCGTATGCTGCAGGCTGCATACAATAAAATCATTTCATCCCATGTAGTCTTCAAGAGAGGGTCCTGCGCCTTTCCAGGTGATGGAGCCCAGAGCAGAGGATGAAGAGTGCCCTGCCTCAGCGTGGGAGCAGAGGGAAGGTAAACTACTTAATGGAGGCATTAACCTAATCGGGAAAGGGGGGGGGGGTATGTCTACCTCATAGGAAGAATTACCTACCTACCTACTCGAGGCAATTGCCTAATAGGGGAGGGGGGACTACCTACAGGCATCATCTACCTAATTGTGGCAGATTAAGTATCAACTTCCCTCTAGGGAAGGGGGGTTAACTACTTGTTGGGAGTATCTGCCTAAAAAAGATGGATTACCTTCTTATTGTGTATTTTTTACCTTATTTGTGGGCATTAAATACCTACTGGGAGCTTCTACCTAATAGAGGTATTACTAACCTACCTTCTGGAGACTTTTACCTAATAGGGGAAATTACCTACCCGTTGGCATCATCTACCTAACAGGAGGGATTGACTACACATGGCAGAAAAGAGCAGGAGGTAGGATCAAATGACCTCAGGGTAGCCCATAATGCCTTTTTAAACAGTTCTCTCCACCAATCAGGAGGCAGTATAGAAGTGATGTCACTATAAAAGCACAAAAGCACACTGAAAACACAGTTTCAGTGTCCATTTTAGTGATAGCAGTTGTTAGGTGAAGATCTCTATGAGGGACACTAAACAGTGATCATCAATATAGGAGGAGTCACATATATAATAATTGTAGTAAAGCTGCAGAGAACGTTCTAATCTGTTCTGTTAGTGAAAAATCTATTTTTAATATATGGAGGATATACTGGTGCTAGGTTACTTGTGCTCCCTAACAGAGGTGGAAAACCCCCTATTCTGGTGTGTGCTGCTGTTGGACTCGTGATTTCCCTATATACAATGAAAAAACTGTTATGGGGGAGAGTGAGAGTATAGACAGTGTGACTGTATAGATGGTATGTAGAGGTTAAAGCAATCAATCTTAGAAGTCATAGGTGTGGAAGGTCAGTTGTATGTGTAAAAAGCTACTATCCTGAATGGGGAGAGTGTTGCCAGATGGAGGAAATAGTACCTGCTAGCTGTATTAATGTTGAATAAGATCCAACATTGATACAGTGGACCTAAGTCCTCCATTTGGACAGCACGCTCATAGACGCCACGGCAGTTTGTGATGTCACTGTGGAAGCCTATGAGGGTCAAAATTACTCTGATGCATTTCAGAAATAAAACAGTTTCCTTCATCAAGGAAGACTGTTAATTAGAAGTGCATTGTGACATTGTTTTATTTTTTTTACACCACAAGAAACAAAAGTTCAAATCCTCTTAAAAATATTTTTCATTGTAATTCTGTTAAAAAACATCCATCAATATTATGACTTGATTTTTAGGGATCTAAAAAGAGAAAGTACCAGTATGGCACAAAATACCAGCCACATTGATAATATCCTATTGCAACCAATGCACACTTGCCCTTATGTGTAAACCAGCATAAATTAGTACTACAAAACTGCCATAATATCCCCTCTATATACCACCTGACTGTACAGTAGGGCTGTAATAAGCCACATTACAGGTCAGACATGTAATTGGATTCCCCAAACAATAATATTCACAAAAGTAAAGTCTGCTCTTTCTTCTTTTTTCTTCTCCAACTTTCTCAAACTCAACATGGAGTAAACTGAATTCATCATCCCCCCCCCCCCCCCATACGGCTCCAACCCCCTTACCGATCTATCAGTCAAAGTCAATGGTTCTATCCTCTCCCCAGAAAGCAGAGTCCGCTACCTTGGGGTCATTTTGGACTTGGCACTGTCTTTCATACCACACATTCAAACCCTTAGCACTGCTCACTAGAGATGAGCGAATCGAAGTTGACGAACCCGAATTCGTTACGAATTTCATGAAAAATTCGATTCGCAACGAATACGAATATTGCCGCGATTCTATCGCACGAATCGCTTCATTAAACTCCATTTTACAGCGTTCCAGGCTATTGTAGAGCTAAGATGGCGGATCCACATGAGTACATGGGGCAGGGGATTATGGGAGGGAGGGAAACAGCGGCGGGAATGAAGGTAGGCGGGCTGACCCTGAATCACATGTGAGATGCAGCCTATCAGTGTTCACTGACCCCTGTGATGTCACAGCCCCTATATAATCGGCGGCCATCTTGCCTCTCTTCATTTCATCTATGCAGTCAGATAGAGAGGACGGGACTGTGTGTGTGTGAATAGCTCATACCACAGCGTTACACTGCAACTGCTAGTCACATCAGCATTAGGGAAAGGCAGGAGTGCAGAGTGCTGTGCTGTTACTCTGAGAAGGATCATTGATTGCTAAACCTCCTATTCACGTTATTGAGCATTGCAGCAGAGAGGGGCAGATAGCTGTCAGCTGCCTCATACAGATCTCCAAGCTGCCTCAACTTTATCAACCATCTCATCTCCTCATTTTTCAGCCCAATTGAGTTGTTTTTTCTCCACAAATCTTCTGCTGCTCAGAATTGTGTGACAGAGTGCAATTTAGGGTTTAATCCCTGGATTTTTTTTTTTTGTGGTGCTGCACTGTTGGGTCCTGCTGCTGTTCAGAAATAAGTCATATTAGTGTGGACTTTAGTGCCTTTTTACCATTTTTCACCTGTTACTCTGTCTCTGTGCTAAATTCAGTGTTATACCACATGTTATATACCTGCCGGTGTATTAATGAAAAAAAAAGTTTTTCCTGAGTACAAATACGCTTTTTCAGTGGCCTTATCATTGCAAAGGGCCTACATACAAGCAAATAGCGTACCATATACTACCTTTTTTTCTGTCTCTGTGCTAAATTCAGTGTTATACCACACGTTATATACCTGCCGGTGTATTAATGAAAAAAAAAGTTTTTCCTGAGTACAAATACGCTTTTTCAGTGGCCTTATCATTGCAAAGGGCCTACATACAAGCAAATAGCGTACCATATACTACCTTTTTTTCTGTCTCTGTGCTAAATTCAGTGTTATACCACACGTTATATACCTGCCGGTGTATTAAAGAAAAAAAAAGTTTTTGCTGCATACAAATACGCTTAACAGTGGCCTTATCATTGCAAAGGGCCTACATACAAGCAAGTAGTGTACTATTTAGTACCTGTATTTCTGTCTCGGTGCTAAATTCAGTGCCATTTCACACATTAGTATACAACGGCTGGTGTATACAACAAAAAAATAGTTTTTTTCTGCGTATAAATAAGCTTAACAGTGCGCTCATCATTGCAGAGGGCCTACATACAACAAAGGAGTGTACTATTTAGTAACTGTTATTCTGTCTAGGGCCTATATACTTTGAAAGGACAGCCATAAGTAATCGCCTGCTGCTGTTCTATACCCTCATAAACGCACTAAGTTTGTCAGGCAGGGAAGCGCCAGGACATGCACAGAGAAGGGGCAGAGGCCTACATACATCAGGCAGAGTTGGCAGCAGACTTGGGGCAAGTGGCAGCAGGAGTCGCAGCAATAGGCCTGAGCTCCCGTTAACACCCAGCGGTCGTGTCGTCGACCCATCTCTCCTCGTCAATTGGTTTGCACACTCATCCCCATCATCACAAGCGACATCTGACAACCCCAGTCAAGAGTCGGTGGGTTCCTCAGACACAACCCTCAGTTGGCATGGCCCGGGAGCAGTCCCCGTAATCCCATTGCCTTTGTCCTATGCGGTTCCCTCTCCCAGAGAAGTATCTCATGCTTTGGGTTCAGCTCCACTATTTAGCGAGGACGATGTAATAGAGGACAGTCAGCATCTAATGGGCAGTCAAGAATGTGAGGAGACATGCGTCCCTTGCTCCGCAAGGCGGGCAAGAATTGATGCGGAGATTGACGTGGGAGGCAGTGTTTCAATTGTTCAGGGTCCTGAGGCAGACACTGTTGTGGAACACGAGGAGGACATCAGTGACGTGCACACATCTTTTGATGATGAAGCCGATCGCAATTGGGAGCCGGGTGCAGAAGCCGGGGCTTCATCATCATCAGGAGAAGAGATTTTCTCTTTATCTATGAGTCAGCAAGGCGGTAGCACGGTTGGCAATCAGCGCGGTGGTGGCAGTAGTGGAAATTCAGGAGCCAAACGTGCCCGGGGGAGACCACCTGCTTCACGGCAAGCTACCATTCAGGGAGGTAGTGGAACAGGGGTTTCTGGAGACGGCGCCAATAGCAGTGAAATTGTCACGATGCCGGCTGGCAGGAGGTGGATCCTCTGTGCCAGAGAGGGATTGGCGTGGACCGTGCTAGTGGACCGGTTCTAAGTCACTACAGGTTTTCACCAGAGCCCGCCGCAAAGCGGGATGGTCTTGCTGCGGCGGTAGTGACCAGGTCGTATCCACTAGCAACGGCTCAACCTCTCTGGCTGCTGAAGATAGGCGCGGTACAAGGGAGTAGACAGAAGCAAGGTCGGACGTAGCAGAAGGTCGGGGCAGGCAGCAAGGTTCGTAGTCAGGGTGGATAGCAGAAGTTCTGATACACAGGCTTTGGACACACAAAACGCTTTCACTAGGCACAAGGGCAACAAGATCCGGCAAGGGAGTGCATGGGAGGAGGTCAGATATAGTCAGGGACCAGGTGGAAGCCAATTAAGCTAATTGGGCCAGGCACCAATCATTGGTGCACTGGCCCTTTAAGTCTCAGGGAGCTGGCGCGCGCGCGCCCTAGAGAGCGGAGCCGCGCGCGCCAGCACATGACAGCAGGGGACGGGAACGGGTAAGTGACCTGGGATGCGATTCGCGAGCGGGCGCGTCCCGCTGTGCGAATCGCATCCCCGTCGGCCATGACAGTGCAGCGCTCCCGGTCAGCGGGACCGACCGGGGCGCTGCGGAGAGAGAGACGCCGTACGCGCTCCGGGGAGGAGCGGGGACCCGGAGCGCTAGGCGTAACAGTACCCCCCCCCCCCTTAGGTCTCCCCTTCTCTTTGTCCGGTAACTGCCCCCCCTGGGATGAGGACACCGGGAAAGGATGGAGGGATTCCCCAACGGCAGGCAGTACAGCAGGAGTGGGAATGGGGAGGGAGGGCAGAGGGCGAGGCCTGGCACGGGGCAGTGTGACACCAGGACGAGGGCCACGAGGAGGCACCGAGGCTTGCCTGACTGGACTGGGAGGGGGGGAGAGGCACTTCTTAAGGCGGGCAGAGTCCATAACGACCTTAGGGAGACCGGATACAGGAGGAACCACAGGGTCACGGCAGGGAGTACTGGGAACCGGTTTAAGGCAGTCCTTGAAGCAAGAGGTACCCCAGCTCTTGATCTCCCCTGAGGACCAATCCAGGGTTGGGGAATGGTGTTGAAGCCAGGGTAGTCCAAGGAGAATTTCAGAAGTGCAATTGGAGAGGACCAAAAACTCAATTTTCTCATGATGAGGTCCGATGCACATTAGGAGGGGCTCCGTGCGGAAACACACGGTGCAATCCAACCTGGCTCCGTTGACCGCGGAAATGTGGAGTGGCTTGACAAGACGGGTCACCGGGATGCGGAATTTATTCACCAAGGACTCCCGAATAAAATTCCCAGAGGCACCAGAGTCCAGGCAGGCCACGGCTGAGAGGGAAGAGCTGGCTGAAGAAGAAATCCGTACAGGCACCGTGAGACGTGGAGAAGCCGACTTAGCATCAAGAGACGCCACACCCACGAGAGCTGGGTGCGAGCGTGCGTTTCCCAGACGTGGAGGACGGATAGGGCAATCCACCAAAAAATGTTCGGTACTGGCACAGTACAGACAAAGATTCTCTTCCTTACGGCGATTCCTCTCTTCCAGGGTCAGGCGAGACCGATCCACTTGCATGGCCTCCTCGGCGGGAGGCCTAGGCGCAGATTGCAATGGAGACTGTGGGAGAGGTGTCCAGAGATCAAAGTCTTTTTCCTGGCGGAGCTCTTGATGCCTCTCAGAAAAACGCATGTCAATGCGAGTGGCTAGATGAATGAGTTCATGCAGATTAGCAGGAGTATCTCGTGCGGCCAGAACATCTTTAATGTTGCTGGATAGGCCTTTTTTAAAGGTCGCGCAAAGGGCCTCATTATTCCAGGAAAGTTCAGAAGCAAGAGTACGGAATTGTATGGCGTACTCGCCAACGGAAGAATTACCCTGGACCAGGTTCAGCAGGGCAGTTTCAGCAGAAGAGGCTCGGGCAGGTTCCTCAAAGACACTTCGAATTTCCGAGAAGAAGGAGTGTACAGAGGCAGTGACGGGGTCATTGCGGTCCCAGAGCGGTGTGGCCCATGACAGGGCTTTTCCAGACAGAAGGCTGACTACGAAAGCCACCTTAGACCTTTCAGTAGGAAACTGGTCCGACATCATCTCCAAATGCAGGGAACATTGCGAAAGAAAGCCACGGCAAAACTTAGAGTCCCCATTAAATTTGTCCGGCAAGGACAGGCGGAGGCTAGGAGTGGCCACTCGCTGCGGAAGGGGTGCAGGAGCTGGCGGAGGAGATGATTGCTGCTGAAGTTGCGACTGAAGTTGCTGCACAATGGTGGACACTTCCGACAGCTGGTGGGTTAGATGGGCGATCTGTCGGGATTGCTGGGCGATCACCGTGGTGATATCAGAGATATAAGGCAGAGGAACTTCAGCGGGATCCATGGCCGGATCTACTGTCACGATGCCGGCTGGCAGGAGGTGGATCCTCTGTGCCAGAGAGGGATTGGCGTGGACCGTGCTAGTGGACCGGTTCTAAGTCACTACAGGTTTTCACCAGAGCCCGCCGCAAAGCGGGATGGTCTTGCTGCGGCGGTAGTGACCAGGTCGTATCCACTAGCAACGGCTCAACCTCTCTGGCTGCTGAAGATAGGCGCGGTACAAGGGAGTAGACAGAAGCAAGGTCGGACGTAGCAGAAGGTCGGGGCAGGCAGCAAGGTTCGTAGTCAGGGTGGATAGCAGAAGTTCTGGTACACAGGCTTTGGACACACAAAACGCTTTCACTAGGCACAAGGGCAACAAGATCCGGCAAGGGAGTGCATGGGAGGAGGTCAGATATAGTCAGGGACCAGGTGGAAGCCAATTAAGCTAATTGGGCCAGGCACCAATCCTTGGTGCACTGGCCCTTTAAGTCTCAGGGAGCTGGCGCGCGCGCGCCCTAGAGAGCGGAGCCGCGCGCGCCAGCACATGACAGCAGGGGACGGGAACGGGTAAGTGACCTGGGATGCGATTCGCGAGCGGGCGCGTCCCGCTGTGCGAATCGCATCCCCGACGGCCATGACAGTGCAGCGCTCCCGGTCAGCGGGACCGACCGGGGCGCTGCGGAGAGAGAGACGCCGTACGCGCTCCGGGGAGGAGCGGGGACCCGGAGCGCTAGGCGTAACAGAAATAGTGTGAATTGCGGGTGGGAAAATCAGCTACTTTGCGGTGTGGTTGTTCTTCATAAAGAATCCGGAGGACCTTAGCGTAGTCACATGCAAAATCTGTCGGCAGAAAGTGAAGCGTGGCCAGGGTCCCAATGTCGGCACCACGGCCCTGCGTCAACACATGATTCGCCACCATTAAGTGGCCTGGGATAACTGTGGCTCCGAGGTAGTGGTCCAGCCTGCCGCATCACCCAGTGGCCATCCGCTCCCTCTGTTATCCAGCCAAGGCTCCACCACCTCAGCCGAAGGGAGCATTGTGTCAAACCCTCCTTCTTGCCCTCCTGCTTCTTCCGCTGGTAGTCAGCCATTCTGCCAACAATCGATCGGCGAAGCCATGTCCAAGAGACAACAGTATGTGCCCACTCATCCAACGGTGCAGAAGTTGAATGTGCTCCTGTCCAAGTTGCTGGTGTTGAAGTCCCTCCCTTTCCAACTGGTGGACTCTACAGCTTTCAGGGAATTGAGGGCTTGTGCCGAGCCGAGGGGGAGAGTCCCAAGCCATCATTTCTTTGCGAAGAAGGCAGTACCAGCCCTGCATAAGTTTGTACAAGAGAAGGTGGGCCAGTCCTTGAGCCTGTCGGTGTGTTCAAAAGTGCACGGCAGCGCCGATGTGTGGAGCTGTAACTACGGGGAGGGACAATACGTGTCTTTTACGGCCCACTGGATAAATGTTGTTCCTGCACAGCCACAACAGCAACTTGGACAGGTCACACCGCTTCCTCCTCCACGCTCTGGCTCCCAGGCAGTTGGTCCTTTTACAGTGTGCGCCTCCTCCTCCTCCTCCCCCGTGTCCTCGGCCTCCACTGCACGCCCAAATCTCGGTGACCCTTCATCGTACCACGTGTGTAGGGCACAGCGGTGTCAAGCCGTCCTTCACATGGTTTGCCTTGGCGAACGAAGTCACACAGGGGAGGAACTGCTAAAGTTCATTAGGGAAGAAATCCGAGTATGGCTTACTCTACAAAATCTGGAAATGGGAACCATGGTGACCGACAATGGGAAGAACATCGTGTCCGCGCTGCGACAAGGAAGTGTGAACCATTCGCCCTGCATGGCACACGTGTTGAATCTGGTTGTCAAAAAGTTCATCAAGTCTTCACCCCATTTGCAAGACGTCCTGACAATGGCAAGGAAACTGTGCATGCACTTCAGCCACTCGTACACCGCCAATCACACTTTGCTTGAGCTGCAGCATCAGAACGGTAGCCCACAACATAGTCTCATTTGTGACGTTGCCACACGTTGGAATTCCACCCTCCATATGTTTGACAGACAATATGAACAAAGAAAAGCCTTCATGGATTTTTTGATGAAACAAGCAGATAGGAGTACTCCCCTGTGTAACTTCAATGTGAACGTGTGGCAGCTCATACGTGACACCTGCCGTTTGCTGAAGCCCTTTGAGGAAGCCACATTTTTTGTTAGTCGCTCGAATTACGCCGTGAATGACGTAATTCCACTCCTACAATTACTACAAAAATGATTGAAAACATGGCTGGTCACGGCAATGGAGACGTTGCGGCTACATCAGAAGGCTACATGAGTCCTGTGGGGGATGAACTGGAGGAGGATGATGAGGGGCAGAGCAGAGCACAGTTTACGGTGGATGAGATGGCCGGTGATTCTGGTCATTGGACAGGAGAGGAGGAGCAGGAGCAGCCAGAGGAGCTGGAGGGTTATTACGAGGGAGGTGAGACAGAGGACCCAGACACACCGTGGCAGTATGCCGTGGAGATGGAGGCAGGTAGTCCCAGTGTAGTAGATGGGGGTCTTGTGATATGAAATATACCTTAAAACATTAATCATATATGTCTATAATAATGTAATGTCTATGTCTCTTTAATTCACACTACTATTGTCAATCTTGCATCTCTGCTTCTAGAGAATATCAGCTTAAAAGTAACAGATGGCAAAACCTTCCTTCCAGCGTGGCAGTATCAGGATATTAAGATTGAACTTTGTTCGATTACTAATATTTCTGTTGAAAGGAGATAATGATGGCCATATCAGGATGTGTGTCCTGGAAACACACTGATATGGTGATATTGCCTGCTTGTTAATACCCGATCGATAGAATGTCAGAATGACCACCTGGAAGAAAAGTCAAACTCAGCGCTTAGGCAGCATAAAATAGGGCTATAAACTTATCGCCTGACAGATTGCACACACACATACACACACGTCATGGAAAATATGATCAGTAATATGGGTGTTGATTTTATGATGATCTTGAATCCTTATAAACCCATGTAAGACGTTTGAATAAACAGAAGAGATTTGGTTATCTGAACCGTGTGTCAGTTGTCTCATTTCTCTCCTCCGATGCATGCATCTTCCCATACCTTCCAGTCTGACCGGCAATAGATAAACCAGCAGCCTGAGAGAAGGCGTTCTATTACACTGTCACAAATGGCACGATGCCTGCTGAGTTGCTTGTGTAGTGACCCCCGAATTGTCAAAATTCGTCAGCACGATGACTTCTGGATCTCCACCTTATTAGACCCTCGCTACCGGCCCAGAATGGGGGCCTTTTTTACACCCACTGAGAGGGAGGACAAACTGACCTACTTCAGGGAGCTTCTACGTAGTCGGTTAGCTGATGCCTATCGGCCACATGGTCCGTCCACTCGCAGGTCTGACTCGGGGGGCCCTCTGCGCTCACCTTCCACTGCCATGGCTGCTGGGGAGGGGAGGGGTGGCAGGAGCAGTACCGGCTCAATCAGCAGCAGCCTGAGTCTACAGTCACTGATTAGTAGCTTCCTTCAGCCGCATAGTGAAGCTACTCAACAACAGCAGGTGGACATGGAGCAGGACCTGAACCAGCAGGTGGTGGCTTACCTCGACATGACCGTGCCAACAACCGTTGAAGATCCGCTGGACTTCTGGGCAGCCAAACTCGATTTATGGCCGCAACTAGTGGAGTTTGCCCTGGAAAAGCTGTCCTGCCCGGCCAGTAGTGTGCCATAAGAGCGGGTGTTTAGTGCGGCCGCCATAGTCACCCCAAGGCGAACTCGTCTGTCCACTAAAAATGTGGAGAGACTGACGTTTGTCAAGATGAATCAGGGATGGATCAGCCAGAATTTCCAGCCACCAATGACAGATGGGTCTGAGTAGATTGACCATGCTCCTACAACAACATTTTATCTATTGTGGTTGGTTATGAAACCCTCTGGGGCAGACCTGGGCATTGTACGGCCCGCTTGCCACGTATGGCCCTTTGATTGGCTCTGATTGGCCCGTGCTGATTGGGGGACATCTATGCTGCCTAATCTGGGGGACATCCATGCTGTCTAATCTGGGGGACAACTATGCTCCTAATCTGGGGGACAACTATGCTCCTAATCTGGGGGACATCTATGATGCCTAATCTGGGGGACAAGTATGCTCCTAATCTGGGGGGCATCTATGCTGCCTAATCTGGGGGACAACTATGCTCCTAATCTGGGGGACATCTATGCTGCCTAATCTGGGTGACATCTATGCTGCCTAATCTGGGGGGACATCTATGCTGCCTAATCTGGTAGACATCTATGCTGCCTAATCTGGGGGACATCTATGCTGCCTAATCTGGGGGGACATCTATGCTGCCTAATCTGGGGGACATCTATGCTGCCTAATTTGGGTGACATCTATGCTGCCTAATCTGGGGGGACATCTATGCTGCCTAATCTGGGGGACATCTATGCTGCCTAATCTGGGGGACATCTCTGCTGCCTAATCTGGGGGACAAGTATGCTCCTAATCTGGGGGACATCTATGCTGCCTAATCTGGGTGACATCTATGCTGCCTAATCTGGGGGACAACTATGCTCCTAATCTGGGGGACATCTATGCTGCCTAATCTGGGTGACATTTATGCTGCCTAATCTGGGGGACAACTATGCTCCTAAACTGGGGGACATCTATGCTGCCTAATCTGGGTGACATCTATGCTGCCTAATCTGGGAGAGAACTATGCTCCTAATCTGGGGGATATCTACGCTGGCTAATCTGGGGGACAAGTATGCTCCTAATCTGGGGGACATCTATGCTGCCTAATCTGGGGGACAACTATTCTCCTAATATGGGGAAAACTGATGCTTCTGGCCTTGGGCCTATCATTTTTTGAAGTTTAACAGTAGCTAAATACATGCTAAATGCAAATGTCAACATTGATCTTTAAATGTAAGCGGTTATGAAACCCTCTTGTGTACTGCGAATGACTGCTCCAGACTCATTCTGTGTCTTTCACAAACTACTTGCCTCCCTGGTGCCTCAGGCCTTGGGCCTATAATTATTTGAAGTTTAGCAGTAGCTAAATACATGCTTAATGCAAATGTAAACATTGATCGTTAAATTCTCGGCGCTCTGCCAGGGCCTTCTCCTACCCCGCCTGGGCCGATCCGAGGACCTCACTAACCAACTCACTAACTAATCCAATCGCTTATAGCGACGGGCGGTGTGTACAAAGGGCAGGGACTTAATCAACGCCAGCTTATGACCCTCACTTACTGGTAATTCCTCGTTTTAAGGTTAAATAATTGCAATCACAGATCCCTATCACGAACTGGTTTCAGCATGCAACACGCACCTGTCCTTGAAAGATAGAGAGACGCTAATCCGTTCAGTGGAGCGCTAGTGCGGCCCAGGACATCTGAGGCCATAACACACCTGTTATTGCTCGATCTCGCAATTGATCGTGCAAAGGTAGGGGGTTATTAAAGCCTCTTGGGTACTGCTGAGGCCTACTCCTGACTGCTCCTGGTGTAATGTATGGGGTAATTAACCCCTTAAGGACACATGACGTACTGGAACGTCATGTGTCCACTCCCGATCTATAACGCGGGGCCACGGCGTGGCCCCGCGTCATAGCGGTTCGGGCCCGGCCTCTAACAACGGCCGGGACCCGTGGCTAATAGCGCGCGGCATTGATCGCTGTGCCGCGCGCTATTAACCCTTTAGACGCGGCGTTCAAAGTTGAACGCCGCGTCTAAAGTGAAACCGAAAGCATGCCGGCTAGCTCAGTGGGCTGTTCGGGATAGCCGCGGTGAAATCGCGGCATCCCGAACAGCTGACAGGACAGCGGGAGGGCCCCTTCCTGCCTCCTCGCTGTCCGATCGCCGAATGACTGCTCAGTGCCTGAGATCCAGACATGAGCAGTCATGCGGCAGAATCATCGATCACTGGTTTCTTATGAGAAACCAGTGATCAATGTAAAAGATCAGTGTGTGCAGTGTTATAGGTCCCTATGGGACCTATAACACTGCAAAAAAAAAGTGCAAAAAAAAAGTGAATAAACATCATTTAACCCCTTCCCTATTAAAAGTTTGAATCACCCCCCTTTTCCCATAAAAGAAAAAACACAGTGTAAATAAAAATAAAAATAAACATAAATGGTATCGCCGCGTGCGGAAATGTCCGAATTATAAAAATATATCGTTAATTAAACCGCATGGTCAATGGCGTGCGCGCAAAAAAATTCCAAAGTCCAAAATAGTGCATTTTTGGTCACTTTCTATATCATGAAAAAATGAATAAAAAGCGATCAATAAGTCCTATCAATGCAAAAATGATACCGTTAAAAACTTCAGATCACGGCGCAAAAAATGAGCCCTCATACCGCCCCATACACGGAAAAATAAAAAAGTTATAGGGGTCAGAAGATGACAATTTTAAACGTATACATTTTTCTGCATGAAGTTATGATTTTTTCCAGAAGTGCGACAAATTCAAACCTGTATAAGTAGGGTATCATTTTAATCGTATGGACCTACAGAATACATATGAGGTGTCATTTTTACCGAAAAATGTACTACGTAGAAACGGAAGCCCCCAAAAGTTACAAAATGGCGTTTTTTTTTTCAATTTTGTCTCACAATGATTTTTTTTCCCGTTTCACCGTAGATTTTTGGGCACAATGACTGACGTCATTACAAAGTAGAATTGGTGGTGCAAAAAATAAGCCATCATATGGATTTTTAGGTGCAAAATTGAAAGAGTTATGATTTTTTAAAGGCAAGGAGCAAAAAACGAAAATGCAAAAATGGAAAAACCCCCGGTCCTTAAGGGGTTAAACACTCTTGGGTAGTGTTTTTTTTTTTATTTACTGATAATTTTATCAATAATAAAATTGAATTTTCCAGAATGCTAACCGTTACACAACGGAACGCTTGTTGCGTGTGATTTTTTTATGAAAATAAAAAATTTAAAAAATACGGACAGGGATTAACTCTGCTTCATCATTTTGGGCGAAAAAAGTCCTTTGGTGATCTGATCTTTTGGAGACAAATGCGCTTACACACATATTGAATTTGTTTTGTAAAAAAATGTAAAACATTGTGTGGTTTATTATTTTTGGTCTTTGGGTGGTCCACCGTCCTGCATTATAGAGTCTTGTGAACGGTTGGATATGCGCTTGTTCTTACACAAAGATATTTCTTTTAAAAAATTCTAAAATGTTGTTGTTTTTTGGAGGGGATTGTGAAGCCCGGGTGTGTACTGGTGCATCAGCCAACTCCAGTCTGTGTCCTTCAGGCAATATATGGGTTACTGATGCCGCAGGGGTGGGGCCTGGTTCTGGAAATTTCTAATTTTTGGATAGCGGGTGCTACCAATGATAAATCTTTGAAAAAAAATTCTCATTGTGTTGATTTTGGAGGGGGGATTGTGAAGCCTTGGTGTGTACTGGTGCATCAGCCAACTCCAGGCTGTGTCCTTCAGGCAATATATTGGTTACTGATGCCGCAGGGGTGGGGCCTGGGTCTGTTAATTTCAAATTTTTGGATAGCGGGTGCTACCAATGAGAAATCTTTGTCAAAAATTTCATATATTGTGTTGTTTTTTTGGGGGGATTGTGAAGCCCTGGTGTGTAGTGTACTAGTGCATCAGCCAACTCCACGCTGTGTCATTCAGCCACTAAATGGTCTCCTCTTGCTGCCAACATGTCCACGCTGTGTCATTCAGCCATTATATGGTCTCCTCATGCTGCCAACACCTCCACGCTGTGTCATTCAGTCACTATATGGTCTCCTCATGCTGCCAACACCTCCACGCTGTGTCATTCAGTCACTATATGGTCTCCTCATGCTGCCAACACCTCCACACTATGTCATTCAGTCACTATATGATGTCCTGACACTGATGCCACCACCAGGCTCTGTCATTGTGCTGCTGTGCGGCAGTGATTCTAAGAGCGATGCCGGTAATCTGCATGTTATTCTGAATAACAGTATTATTTCACTACCCCAGCACACTCCATATGCGTTTTAGGACACAGCAAAGTGTTCTATGCCCTTATAGAGGCTGTATGTAGGCTAGAAATAGCTTTTCTTAATATCGATTCGCCGTGAACAAATTCAGATCGAAACAAACTTTTCGGGAAAATTCGGCGAATCGGCCGAATCGAATTTTTGAAAAGTTCGCTCATCTCTACTACTCACCTTCGGCTCAAAAACATCTCTCGAATCCGCTCCTTCCTCAAATTTGGCTAAACTAAACAACTTGTACATGCCCTCATCATCTCCCTCTTGGACTACTGCAATATCCTCCTATGTGGCCTTCATTTGAAAACACTTTCTGCCCTCCAATTCATTCAACTCTGCTGCTCAAATAATCCACCTCTCACCTTTGACTTCACATAACTGTCTCCAAGACTTCTCCCAAGCTTCCCTCATACACTGGAACTCAATACCCCGACATATCCAGCTCTCACCCACTATCAAGACCTTCAAAGTAACCTGAAGACCAATCTATTCAAGCAAGCCTATGACCTTCAATAATCCAACTGCCACTGCACCACTAATGACCTCTTTACCACCTGTCCACAGAGGACTTCATTCCCCTCTCCTTCTAGATTGTTATCTCTTGTGGGCAGGGCCCTCTCCCCCTCTATGTCAGTCGGCAAGTTACTAATTACTAGCGTAATGCACAACGACCCCATGTTATTCTTTTGTATTGTTTCCTTTATCCCAGCCGGACTCAGCCCATATCTAATGCATTTCAATGAGCCGACTGGAGTCAAATGGTGACTCCAGTCGCCACATTTTTGCCCCATATCCAGTTTTCTGACCATGGTTTTAGGTCCGGTCACAAAACTGGAAAGGGGGCAAAAATGAGCCGACCGGGGTCACTGTTTGACTCCGGTCGGCTTATTGAAATGTTATTTGGAAGTTAATAAAGTTAAGTTAAGACTGTTAATTGGAATTTCATTGTCACAATTGTTTTCTTCTTTTTACACCACAAGAAACAAAAGCTCAAATCCTCTTAAAAATATGTTTTATTTTAATTCTGTTAAAAAACATCCATCAATATTATGACTTGATTTTTAGGGATCTCACAAGAGAAAATACCAGTATGGCACACAATAACAGCCAAATTGATAATATCCTATTGCAACCAATGCACACTTGCCCCCATGAGTAAACCAGCATAAATTAGTACTACAAAACTGCCATAATATCCCCTACTACATACCACCTGACTGTACAGTAGGGCTGTAATAAGCCACATGTTCTATCCTCTCCCCAGCAACCCAAGTCCGCTACCTTGGGGTCACCTTTGACTTGGCGCTATCTTTCATACCACACAATCAAACCCTTAGCACTGCCTGTCACATTCGGTCAAAAACATCTCCCGAATCAGCTCCTTCCTCAACTTTGACTAAGCTAAACAACTTGGACATGCTCTTATCATCTCCCACTTGGACTACTGCAATATCCTCCTATGTGGCCTTCCACTGAAAACACTTTCTGCCCTCCAATTCATTCAACTCTGCTGCTCGAATAATCCACCTCTCACCTCACTTCTCCCCTACCTATCCCTGTGCCAATCCCTTCACTGGCTACTCATTTCCCAACATATTCAATTTAAACTGTTCACCATGACATACAAGGCCATCCACAACCTGTCCCCACCATACATTCACGACCTGTCGCCTCCATACATATCTGATTGGATCTCCCTATACTACCCTGCACGTAATCTCCGATCATTCCAAGACGTCCGCCTATGCTCCCCCTGGTCCGCACTTCACATGACTGTCTCCAAGACTTCTCCTTAGCTTCCTCCATACACTGGAACTCAATACCCCAACACATCCGGCTCCCACCCACCATTAAGACCTTCAAAAGCAACAAGAAGCCTATGACCTTCAATAATCCTACTGCCGCTGCACTACTAATGGCCACTTTACCACCTGCCCACAGATGACTTTCTGTCCCTCACCTACCGCTTCCTTCCCATCTCCTTCTAGATTGTAAGCTCTTGCAGGCAGGGCCCTCTCCCCCTCTATGTCAGTTGGCAAGTTACTCTGCTTAATGGTCAACAGCCCCATATTAGTCTTATATATTGTTTCCTTTACTATATGTAAAGTTCCCTGGAGCCAAGGGCACTTCATCAATAAATAAATTAATAATAATAATGGCAGTCCACCTATTCTAACAATGTACATGTCTTAGGAGCAAAAAAAATGCAATGGTATATCTGCTTACCCATATAAAGTGCTGTGACCGTGCCACGTGCCCCTACGTACGGTTCGCCGATGCTTTTGTAAAAGGGCCTTTGTCAAGCAGCCCCTTAACAAAGGCACCAACGGCATATGAGGCTGGAATATGAAGTCGACATATGAGGTTGACAAATAAGGTCAATATATGAGGACTGTATAAGAGGTTGGAATATGAGGAAGAACAATGAGGACCAGCTATGAGACAGAGATATGAGGCTAGGATATGAGGGCTAAATTCTGGTCACAGAGGGGGCAGGGGAGCGGCATTTATGCGACATATATGGCATATCTACAGATAACAATACTCCTTCAAGCAATATACAACATTAAAGCCAATTAAAGACACAAGCCAATCATATTCTGGACACAAGTCCCATAAATTCCAAAGCATTCCCTGCCGGAGCCCTGGAGATCATTTAGCGAGTAATCATCTGTTTAATGGCTTCCTTCAGTCCAGGGTTACCATAGATGAGAAGAGCGGGAAGGATTGTGGTATTTGAGAAAAGGAAAATCACACATAACCAGTAACCTATGTCCAAATATGAAAATACATTCAGCATACTAAGGCTCATACAAAGAAGAAGCAAGACATAGAAAACCAGGAGCCCTATCATAGTCTGGATGGCCGCTCCATAATCCCTCACACGGGTGTTTCCTGAAGTCGTCGTCATGTTCTTCTGAATCTGATGGTTGTACAGGCTGAGGAGTCCAGCGCTGCCAATGGTTGTCATTATGATGACCAGGAACGGCAGAAAGTTTAGAAGCAGGACAATGAGAAATACATTTACACTCTGTGCATTGATTTTGTCAATAAACTCAGACATAGTTATGGATGAGTTCCTTTGGTTTGTTGATATATTGGAAATAAGCATAGATAGAAACCCTTCCCCAAGTGACACAACTTCTGCCATTATTATCAACCACAAGACAACTGCATCAATCCTTCTCTTCAGTGTTGTGAGGACTCTGGGCTGGGAAGGGACAATCTTCATGAAGTAGAAGACACAAAGTACAGCGCTCAGCCACAAACTGGATGTGATGCTGTACATGGTCATGTAAGAGAGAGTGTGAATCAAATAGGTCTTGGTGAGGAGTTCCGGCCATAGGAAACCAATGATAAAGTTGGAAGCTAAGAAAAAGGTGAAGCTTATGTTGGACACGTTCAGAGGGATCAGGATCTTGACGTAGGTCATCATATTCTTCTTTTGAAATCCGATAACAGAAAGGAAAATTATTATAAAGAAGCTAAAGAGAAACCCGACAATGACTTCAAGAAGGATTATAACTAAAAGAGTCTCTGTTTTGGAATCCATGTCAGGAACTGAGGTTACACCAGGAAGATCTGACAGCACAATGTCTTCTCAACTTATCTTTAATGTTATTTAGATGGTGAGGGCTCAATGTGCTCCCAGCTTTGTCTGTCCAAGTGGTTTGGTTAAGTTGAAGACCCCGGTTATCAGCTTAGGACATCTAGGCAATTCTGCTTTCGGTTTTCAAAATGAAGGACCCGTACTTTGTCTCCAGTATATATTCAGTCTGGATTCACCTTATTTTCTTTTTCCTAGTTTGAATATATGCAAAACTGGAATTTGTGCCTAATTCTTAGATGACCTAACGTTGATGTAAATTTCCCCCAACATCTATTAGGTTTGGTTCCTCAGTATTTCACATACAGCAGTATATCTATCTCTCTTCTCTGTAGGGGAAAGAATGATAAAAATGTATTATTTATTTTACTCTTTGGATTTTATAATTTATAATTTAGAAAATTATCCCATGAACAATGAAAAGATAAGTAGATTGTGTGTAATCAATATTATTAATATTATTATTATGGTTTTTGTATAATTTACAAATAATTATTATCTCGTTTAGTTGAATTCGCATTTGTAAATATTTATTTTATTTTTTCTTTGCAAGTAAAGAATGAAGTGATGAAGCAGATCGGATCCTTGGATTTGGTTTCACAGACATCACTTGTCAAGGAACACATACTGTATATAGAGTATTCCCCATATAAGGGGGATGAGAAGGCTTCTTAGTCTCCTCACCTGGCTGAGGAGAAATGTAAATTGGAAAGATATAGATTTACTTTCAGCCGACGTCAACAGCGTTAGGTTATAATAACAACATATCATATGACCGGCGTCAAGTATCTCGGCTGATGTGAGTTCACTGAGGATTTGCATAAGACATTTTCTTAGCTCCTCAATATTTGTACTTAATGGTCAAACAATTAAAATTTTCCTGTAAGTTAAAGCTCTAGCCCAAGCTACTCAAATGGTAAAAGAATTTGGTGATTATTTTTTAACAGTAAATATTTAATAAGGTTCCATAATAAAACATACAAACAGTAAGTGATACTATGAGGGAGAACACCCCACAGAAGCATATATCACATGTTAAGAAATTGCAGCATCTACAAGTATCAGGTTTTGTACAACCTACCAAGAAGGGCAATCAATTAACAATAATTAACAACAACAGTTGAGTAAAATAGTAAGTAAAACAAGTTGCAGGCATGGAAGCCATAAAAGTTAGTACTCTACTGTTTGTCAGGAGTATAAAAGAAGAAGGGAGAAACAAGTCAGAAAAGGAAAGAAGCGAGGAACTTGCGAGTATGATGATTTAAGCTTTAGTACTACCTTGGAAAAAAGGGCAATATTCAGAGAAAAAAACAGCCACAAACTCATTATTGCACTTTAATAGTTTCCATCCCGCACATGTCTCGAAACATCTACGTTATAGTCAGTTTATCCGCCTCCGCCGTAATAATACAGCTTATTCTAATTTTGCTGAACAGTCATGTGAATTGATGCAAAGACTGAGAGACAGAGGTTACACTGAACAATTGATAAAGGATATGTTTTTCAGGGCAAGCTCTAAAAATAGGGAAGAACTTATTTTCAAGCGTGGAAACGTCCAAAAAAGTAATTTGACCCGAGCCGTCTTCTAGTTTGAATATAGCCCGATGGCCAATACCATCAGACAAGCTATAAGGAAAAATTGGCATATTGTACAAGCTGACACTGACCTACGAGTCCGCACAGCAGAACCACCATTAGTTTTGTTCCGTAGAACCCGTAATCTCAGGGATGAACTAATAAAAGTCGTATCCCTCAGAGACAATCTCATTGGATCCAACAGAGTCTCCTGAAAGGGAATTTTAAATGAAAACACTGCTCTTTCTGTAAGCAGTTTATTGACTCCGGTTCTATCCAATTGGGTTGTATCAATCATGTTATATCTGACTTCATTACATGCAATTAGATTTCGTTGTGTATGCAGTGATCTGCCCATGCCAGCTATTTTACATTGGTAAAACCATCCGCCCCCTGTTCCATAGGTTTCGTGAACATCTAGCCTTGATTAGGACAGGAAAGGGTTGCCCCCGCCTCATCTCTCACATACACATAATCATAACCATAACATGCTCAGTTTTATTGGTCTCCAGAGGATAATGCATACAGATGGAGGTCTGGATCGACACACGAGACTCCTGCAGGCAGAAGCAAAATGTATCATGTGAAATGGAGCAATGGGTGCTCTAGGTCTGAGTGATCGAAATTATCTATCTTCTTTTCTCTGACCGATAGGTGAATAATATCCTGTCTACTTTGGTAATAGTAGTATATGTTTTATGTACCATTTCTATGTATCACTATGTGCAATATTTTCTATTCTGTATTGTGTTGTATATGTTAATGAATGTAATTTCAACTAGCTATTGTGATTGGCTAAGGGGAGTATTTAGACAGGGCTCCGTCTACTCCCAGCATGCCTTGAAAAAGCGTGTTCGCACGCGAAACCAGCGCTCATCGGCGTTCTGGTCCTACTCGCATACTGACCTGCTATGCTACAATAACGAAGAACTTTTAACTGCAAAACTTACCCAGTGCCGTGGCTTCATTTCTTCTCCTGCAATATTCAGAGCTTCGCTTTTCGAGGGATTTCATTCATAGTTGCTATAATTGGAAAATTGATGTACGGTTGACATTAGGGAGGGGAGGGTGGTAATAGGTGAAGAGAGAAACAAAAGAATGTCATCCGCAAAAGCTGAGCATTTGTAATGACACGGAGACATGGAAAGCTCCCTGATATCTGTATTCTGACGGATTGCATTGAGTAAATGTTCCATGCAGAAGACATAGAGGAAAGGAGACAGGGGGCATCCTTGCCTAGTGCCATTACGGATCTCGAATGGAGCGGATAGTTGGCAATTAAGACATATCTGGGCCTGAGGACAATGATATAGGGGTCATTATTCGTTGGAGCATTTGTGGGCCAAGGCCAATTTGTTTTAGAATAGCAGTTAAGAACTCCCAATCCACATGATCGAAAGCTTTCTCTGCATCCAGGGAAAGCAAAAAGAGCGGTATTCGATGTCGACGAGCATAATGTACCGTGGAGAAAGTGTTGTCTATCGCCTCCCTGCCGCGGATGAAACTGACCTGATCCGGTTGGATTAGGGTGTTCATGTGTTGAGCCAATCTGTTTGCAATGAGTTTTGCAAAGAGCTTGGCATCAGAATTAATTAAAGATATGGGCCAGTAGCTAGGGTAGAGAAGTGGGTCTTTCCCATCTTTTGGAATAACGGTAATAAAGACACAGAAAAGATTGGGGCAAGGGAGAGTTTTCAGATATATCATTAAAGGCCACAAGGAGAGGAGTGATCAATTCTACCCTGAGGACTTTGTAGAATTTGGCAGAGTATCTATCAGGCCCTGGGCTCTTACCAGCCAGCATTCAAGAGATAGCAGACTCCAATTCCTCAGGGGAGAACTGAGTCTCCAGAGAGGCGATGACTTCCGGGGGGGGAGAGATGGTTGATCCTTGAATGGTGCAGAGGAACTTACTAGCTGTGGCTGAAGTGTGTTTTGATGTGGTACGCTTTCTGACCGTTTGCCAAGGTTCTGAATGATCAGACGTAACAATTTGAGCAGGAGTTAAGGAGGATTGTACAGCAGCTGGAGTTAGCGTGGAGGTATATACAGCATATTCTGCATGAACAGGAGGAGCAGGCTGGCAGGAATTAATGGATTGAGTGGTGAGTCCTTGTGATATAAGAGGGACAGTAATTAGGGGAAGTTGCAACTTCAAAGTGTTAGAAAAAGAGACAGCTGATGAATAAGACATAGCAGGTGAGGTGGCTTCCTGGACAGCTGCATTATCGGCAGGCATATTGGGGGGCTGCATTGAGGGAGCAGTAGCGCTTCCTCTTATCATTTGGGAACTCAATTCCGGGAAGTCCGTTAGCTGGGGCGCGTCGGTGTGGAGCACATGTACCCTCTGTAATGGCGTTGCACTGGTGGCGGTTGTCAGAGGCTGGGTACCATCGGGAGTCTTAGGCAGTAGATCAGAGTATTGCTTGGCTGAGGTTTTTGTGGGTGTGACAGCTGCAGCCATCTGTGAAGCAGCGAGTTCAGCTGCAGTACACGTCACGTGCGCCAGCTCTGGGAGGACAGGTGCAGGAGGCCGCGCTGTGTTCGGAGCAGCAGGGTCATTGCTTAACGGGCAGAGGAAGCGGAATATCTGTCCGGAAGGATTCACGGTAACCTGATTCTTCTGTTTTTTAAAGCAGGATCTGCCTCCCATACCTGGGTCAGAGGCCTGTTATTTCTCCGGTTCAGCAGGAGCTCTTATAGGGGGCCAAGCCACGTCCCCCAATTGGGTGATCATTATGTGTGACATCTTTATTCAGACAGTCTTCTATCCACTGTATGACATTGTGTGGCAACGGGGGGGTTTGTCTTTAATAAAATGTGTGGTAGCTGTAACGCCTGCAGTTCTCTTCTACCAGTGTTCTGTATCTCCTGGTAGAGATATCCGCTGGTTACTTCTCACCACCGCACCCCGGTTATGGATTCATTCTCCTAAAAATATCTGCCTGTCTCAACCTCTTGAAAGGCCACCCGACACTTTAGACATTCAAAGATATGTTGATAACTGGCACATCCACCTTTATTTGCACTACTTTTTTTCATAAAAGATGGCTGGACCTAAGGGCACCCTTACCCTCTTACTTGGTATGTCTACCTAACAGGGGCATTATCTACCTACTGGGGGCTCCTACATAATAAGAAGGATCATCTAACTACCAGGGGCTTCTATCTAATATGTAGAATTACCTACTGGAGACATCTACAGTGAATAAAAAATATATATATTTGATACACTTGCTGATTTTGTACCTGAAAGGGGCCTGATTGGTCCTGAAATGCATTGTATGTGAATATTATAGGAGCTTCCTGTTTATCCTTAAGGAGGAATGTGGAGTTTTGTTGGATTCGGTTAACCCTTGGAGAGTTTGGGGAGGAACAGCAACCTTGTGTGACCTGGAAGTTTTTATCAATCAACGATATGTGAGTTGTGATCACATTTGCAGAACTCAAATAGGTGATTTTGTTTAGGTTTTAACCATTACTTCCTCTAAGAGAAGGATTCACTCAAGGGGGCGCTCTGCTTTTTGCTTGGTGTCCTATGAACTTTCCACCATAGCCCAGACCAAAAAGCTGTCCAGGGATGTCAGGGACAAGATTGTACACCTACACAAGCCTGGAATGGGCTACAAGCAGCTTGGTGAGAAGTTTTCTACAGTTGTTGCCATTATTCCCAAATGGCAGAAATACAAAATATCTCTCCATCTCCCTCAGTCTGGGGCTCCATGCAAGATCTCACCTCATGGAGTCTCAATGATCATGAGAACAGTGAGGAATCAGCCCAAAATTACACAGGAGGATCTTGTCAATTATGTAAAGGCAGCTGGGCCCACAGTCACAGAGAAAACAGTTGGTAAGACACTTCTCCCTCCTCTTGAGAAGACCTCAGAAGAGTCAACCAGCCCACAAGGGCCGTACTATCCTCTGAAACCACACAACCCCTGGAGACAGTGAGAACTTTTGCTTGTTGACACGACTGCTTCCAGGGATACCTATCGGGGTTTTCAGGCTTGGCTCGCTCATCTCTGGTCTTAATTTAATAACAATACGGTTGTATAATTTTTTTTTCAAACCCTAACTGTCAGGATTCAGCAGGCTGGTGGTGGATCCTCTGTGTCAGCGAGGGATTGGCGTGGACCGTACCGGAGGACCGGTTCTAAGTTGCTACTGGTTTTCACCAGAGCCCGCCGCAAAGCGGAATGGTCTTGCTGCGGTGGTAGCAACCAGGTCGTGTCCACCGGTAGCGGCTCAACCTCACTGACTGCTGAGACTGGCGTGGGACAGGAGGACTAGACAGAGGCGAGGTCAGACGTAGCAGAAGGTCAGGGCAGGTGGCAAGGGTGCGTAGTCAAGGGTAACGTCAGAAGGTCTGGAAACACTGGTAATGGCACACACAAAACGCTTTCTCTAGGCACAAGGCAACAAGATCCAGCAGGGACAGGAAGGGGAAGTGGTTATTTATAGTGTGGAGGTGGTTGACAACTGATTGGGCCAGGCACCAATTAGTGGTGCACTGGCCCTTTAAATTTCAGAGAGCCGGCGCGCGCGCGCCCTAGAGAACGGGGCCACGCGCGTCAGTTTGTGACAGCCGGGGAACGGGACAGGTGAGAGGATTGGGATGCGACCCGCGAGAGGGCGCGTCCCGCTACGCGGATCGCATCCCCGCCGGCAGTCACAGTGCAGTGCTCCCGGTCAGCGGGTCTGACCAGGGCGCTGCAAACAGGAGAACGCCGCGGGCGCTCCGGGGAGGAGCAGGGACTCGGAGCGCTCGGCGTAACACTAACCATTGAGAAAATTGTGTTTCTGTTGAGCAGCGATGCATAAACTGTATACGCTTACATTCACAGGGTGAAGGGCACAATACTTTGCCTTGACCCAGGTGCTGCCAACCCACTCTAAACCACTAATTTATTATAAGCTTATATCTGTCCCACTGCTTCTGGAAATTGGTACTGAGGAGACGTTGTGACCATCGGGCAGACAATGATATCACCATGTGAAGTCTACAGAAAATAAAGACATCCTTCTTTCAAAGACTACCTGTAACCCCCTCGTCTGTGTTTTCAAGCTGCATTCTGATAGGACAGGAGTGAGCACAGAACAGTGCTAGTCCTGCCCTCACTTCCACATGCCATCAACATTGAAAATATTTTATGGCATGAGGAAAATGAAGCATTAAAAGGAAGAAGGATTTGAACCTGGTGAGGTCTATATATTCCTTTTTGTCTTACTTATATAAATACCAATGTTGTACACTCCATAATTATAAGGAAAAGTGCTTGTTAACCAGAGCTTCATTGGTGGATAAAGTTTTTGCTTATCTAGGTAACATAGAGAAGTTTGTCAGGTTGAAAAAAGACAAGAGTCCATTGAGTTTCTCTACATCTATATATGCTCTGCATCCCTCCTTAATTTTACAGGACACTATCCATAGAGTCCCCCAATGCTGGGATGAGCATTGTGAGCTATACAGTATACAGCCATCCATGAAGACAGCTATATACTGTATAGTGTACGGACCAGTTCATTTACCAGTCCAGGTTCCTGTACCGTCTTACTTCTCCTGAAGCTCTAGTGACATCATGATAACTATGGAAGAAACAATCTAATAAAAAAGAGAGGGATGAGGCACACCACGATATGGAAGGACGCTAGTGTAGTATCCACTAGTACCTGTATGCAACACAGATGGCAATCCTCTATATGACCAATGAAAGACCCTGTGTAGTGCAGCAAATCTAAGGTATTGTAACCAATAGTTAAAACACAAAGGAGCGATATAGTGCACTCACCGCATGGTACACGTATTCAATCCTGGATGCTCAGGGTCCGGAAGACGTCCATGGATGTAGTAGAGGTGCTCGGAGGCTACACCGGCCATTTCACATGGTAATCCCTGCTTATTCTGGCCTCACAGGCCAGAAGAAGCACGGATTACGGCGTGAAACGGCCGGCGTAGCCTCCGAGCGCTTCTACCACATCCATGGACGTCTCCCGGACCCTGAGCCTCCAGAATTGAATATGCGTACCACGCGGTAAGTGCACTATAACTACGGAAGAGACTGTAAAGGAACCTAGATCGGGTAAGTGATGCTTTTGACATTCAGCTTTTTTAACATGTTTTTATTTTATTACATATAAAAAAAAAAAGCAGTGTATACACGGCCGGCATAACTTAGGAGGTGCTATCCCATCCTGAGGAGGATGCCAATATGTACAAAAACATTTTGTGTTTTTTTGTTTTTTTACTCCTTTCAGATTCATGTATGCAGTGGATTACATCGGATTTGGTGGACTACGTCAATGACCAAGGTTGTTTTAAAATGGCTAACGAGGGTTTGTGTCTGTTTACAACTTAAAAGTGGCAAAAGCCAAACTGGTTAGGTGGCACAGGGGTCCACACTATGTCTTGTATGTATTAAGTTTGATAACAATGGGAAAGCTGGAATAGTTTCAGCTAATGAACAGAAGGAATGGGCGGCGTATACTGTGAGCAGCAGAAGAGAGAATAGTCCTGCGCAAATATCCTGGACCATTAAATCACTTGTGGTGAGATATGTGAAGAGGAGTAGACGCAGGATAAGGAAGACATCTATGTGTATAGTGCACATGGACCACCGTTACTTCAGCAGCTTTTAGGCTTCAGGGGTCGGCCCCATTGAGAGGTGTCTGGGAACCTGGGATGAGCTCGAAGACCAGACTGCACTGTCAGGGTCCGGACTGGTATGCGGTGAGGACACGGGAGTGGATCCTTTGTGTCAGTGAGGCGATGGGGAACCAGGGGAACAGAATCTAAGGGGTTACTGGTTTTCACCAGAGCCCACCGCAAAGTGGGATGGACTTGCTGCGGCAGGTAACCCCCAGGTCGTTACACCCGATAGCGACTCAACCACACTGACAGCTGAGATAGGCGCGGTACACAAGTACAAGGCAAGGTGAGGTCAGACGTAGCAGAAGGTCAAGGCAGGCGGCAAAGGTTTGTAGTCAGGGGCAACAGCAAAGGGTCTGAAGACACAGGCTAGGGATACACACAAAACGCTTTCTCAGTGCACTAGGGCAACAAGATCCGGCAAGGACAGGAAGGGGAAGAGGATTTTTATAGGAAATGGAAGTGATGCACTGATTGGGCCAGGCACCAATTAGTGGTGCACTGGCCCTTTAAATTTAATAGATCCGGCGCGCGCACGCACCCTAGAGAGCGGGGCTGCGCGCACCGGGACGGAACTGTAGGAAGACTGGGCAGGGGAGATGATCGGGATGCGACCCGTGGGCGGGCACGCGGATCACATGCCTGCTGATGACACTAGAGCTGCGCTCCCGGTCAGCGGGTCTGACCGGGGCGCTGCAAACAGAGGGACGCTGCGAGCGCTCCGGGGAGGAACAGGGACCCTCCCCCTCTTTTTGGAACCCAGAAATTTACGAATTAGTTCCTTGTCAAGGATATTGGCCTCGGGTTCCCAAGACCTCTCTTCGGGACCACAATTTTCCCAATGAATAAGAAAAAATCTTTTACCTCGGATAAACTTGGAGGCGAGGATCTCTTTCACAGAGAAGACATCAGAGGATCCAGAGACAAGAGCAGGAACAGTGACCTTGGGAGAATAGAGGTTAAGTATGAGAGGTTTGAGAAGAGAAACATGGAAAGAGTTGGGAATATGAAGAGAAGAAGGAAGATGGAGCTTGTAGGAGACAGAATTGATTTGATTTTTGATTTTAAATGGCCTGAGGTACCGAGGACCAAGCTTGTAGCTAGGGACACGGAAACGGATGTATTTGGCAGAGAGCCACACTTTGTCATCGGGGGCAAAGACAGGAGGAATTCTTCTCTTTTTATCAGCATGTCTCTTCATGCGAGATGAGGCCAGCAAGAGAGATTTTTTAGTTTCCTTCCAGATAGAGGAGAAATATTGTGTCAATTCGTCCACGGCAGGAACACCAGAGGAAGTGGGAATGGGGAGGGGGGGAAGTGGATGACGGCCGTAGACCACAAAAAATGGAAATTTGGAGGAAGACTGAGAATTTTTGAAATTGTATGAGAATTCAGCCAAGGGCAGAAGGTCGACCCAATCATCTTGACGGGAGGAGACAAAATGTTGCAGGTAGTCACCAAGAATCTGGTTCACTCTTTCCACTTGTCCATTGGATTGAGGATGATAAGCAGAAGAAAAATTTTATTTGATTTTTAATTGACTGCAGCGTGCTCTCCAAAATTTTGAGACAAATTGAATGCCTCTATCAGAGACGATATGCGCGGAGACAAAAAATTTGCAGAAAAAATTGTTTTGCCAATTGTGGCGCAGAAGGAAGACCTGGAAGCAGGACAAAATGAGACATTTTGGAAAAACGATCAACGACCACCCAAATGACAGTGTTGCCATGTGATGAAGGTGGGTCAGTGATGAAGTCCATAGCTATATGGGACCATGGCTGTTCAGGCACAGGCAAAGGAAGGAGAAGACCAGCAGGCTTCTGGCGTGGAGTTTAGTCACATGCACATATTGTACAGGCGCGTACGAAATCGGTCACATCTTCTGGCAATTAACTGTATGGACTTTTTGATTCCAGCATAACCAGCCGGATGGGAGGAATGACCCCATTTGAGAGTCTGGAGGCAAAGACGTTGAGGAACATAAGTTTTTCCCGGAGGAATTGGCACTAGGGAAGCAGGAGCAGAGAAGATCAGACACTCTGGAGGTATGAAGTGCTGAGGAAGAGCTTCGGATTCTGAGGCATCGGTGGAATGTGATAGAGCATAAGCTCTGACATTCTTGTCCGCAGGTCGAAAATGAATTTGAAAATTTAAACTGGCAAAAAGCAACGACCATATAGCCTGTCGAGGATTTAACCGCTGGGCGAATTGAAGATAAGATACATTTTTATGGTCTGTGTAGATGGTGATGGGATGAAGGGATCCTTCCAGAAGATGTTTCCACTCCTCAAGTGCCAATATGGCCAATAGTTCACGGTCTCGTATAGAATATTTTTTTTCAGGAGGAGAAAAAGTTTTGGAGAAAAATCCGCAAGTGACGTTATTTCCCTTAACGTTTTTTTTAAAGAAGGACAGCTCCGCCTCCAACTGAAGAGGCATCAACCTCAAAAGAAGAAAGGCTTCAGAGGATCTGGCCTGGACAAGACTGGTGCAGAGGTGAAGACGGCCTTAAGGCGATTGAAAGCTTCATCCGCTTAGGGAGGCCAGGACCTCGGATTCGCGTTTTTCTTAATCAGTGCCACAATAGGCGCAACGATGGTAGAGAAGTGGGGAATGAACTGACGATAGTAGTTGGCGAATCCGAGGAAGCGCTGGATAGCACGAAGTCCAGAGGGGCGAGGCCAATCCAACACCGCAGAGAGTTTGTCAGGATCCATTTGAAGACCTTGACCGGAAACTAGGTATCCCTGGAAAGGAAGACAGCTGCGTTCAAAAAGAAATTTTTCAAATTTGGCGTATAGATGATTTTCACGAAGGTGCTGTAGCACTTGACGGACATGGAGCCGATGTTCCTCTAGGTTGGAGGAAAAAAATAGGGTATCATCTAAATAGACAACAACGCAGGTATACAGTAAATCCCCAAAAATTTAATTAACAAAATCTTGAAAGACTGCAGGGGCATTGCAAAGTCCAAATGGCATGACGAGATATTCGAAGTGGCCATCTCTGGTGTTAAAAGCGTTTTTTTCACTCATCACCTTCACGAATTCTGATGAGGTTATAAGCGCCCCTAAGGTCAAGTTTAGTAAAACATTTTGCTCCGCGTAGACAATCAAAGAGTTCCGAGATGAGAGGTAGAGGATAGCGTTTTTTTGCTGTGATTTTATTAAGGCCACAATAGTTTATGCAAGGGCGTAGAGATCCGTCTTTTTTGGCAACGAAGACTTCCTGATGAAACCTCTCTTTAGATTCTCCTGAATGTATTTGGCCATGGCCTGAGTCTCTGGAGCGGAGAGGGGATAGATTCTGCCACGGGGCGGTGTGGTACCAGGGAGCAAGTCAATAGGGCAGTCGTAGGGTCTGTGCGGTGGTAAGATTTCCGCCTGCTTCTTGCAAAAGACGTCAGAATAGTCCTGATAGACCTTAGGAAGGCCAGGCACTGGTGTGGCGATGGGGACGTGGCTGGTAGGTACAAACTTAAGGCAGCGTTTGTGGCAGGAAGAGCCCCAAGTTTTAATGTCACCAGTGGTCCAGTCGAGGGTGGGAGTGTGACGCTGGAGCCAGGGCAAGCCAAGATGAATCTCAGAGGTACAGTTAGGCAATACAAAGAATTCAATTTTTTCTTGATGGAGAGCCCCAACGGTCATGAGCAGGGATTCAGTGCGGTAACGCACGGTGCAGGCCAGATTTTCTCCGTTTACAGACGAAATGAAGAAAAGTTTGACGAGACGGGTAACAGGAATATTGAATCTGTTGATGAGTGAGGCTTCAATAAAGTTTCCTGCTGAACCAGAGTCCAGGAAGGTCACTGCAGAGAAGGAAGAATTAGCCGATAGAGAAATCCACACTGGTATAGTCAGACGTGGAGAGGATGAATTCACACCTAGTAACACCTCTCCCACGTTAACTAGGTGCATGTGTTTCCCTGACGCGGAGGACGAATAGGGCAGTCCTTTAGGAAATGTTCGGCACTAGCACAGTACAGGCACAAGTTTTCATTTCTGCGGCGAATCCTCTCTTCTTGGGTCAGGCAAGACCGATCCACTTGCATAGCCTCCTCGGTGGGAGGCACAGGAATAGGTTGCAAAGGACTCTGGAAGAGAGGTGCCAAGCGATGAGACTGCTTAGTGCGAACAAGATCCTTTTCTTGGCGAAGCTCCTTGCGTCTTTCAGAGAAACGCATATCTATGCGGGTGGCCGAATGGATGAGTTCAGACAGGGTAGCAGGAATTTCTCGTGCGGCCAGAACATCTTTGATGTGGCTGGATAAACCTTTCTTGAAGGTCGAGCAGAGAGCCTCGTTGTTCCAGGCGAGCTCATAGGTGAGGGTGCGGAACTGTATGGCATATTCACCCACTGAAGAGCTCCCTTGAACAAGATTCAGAAGGGCCGTCTCGGCTGAGGAAGCCCGGGCTGGCTCCTCAAAGACACTTCGTACTTCGGAGAAGAAGGACTGAATGGTAGCAGTGGCAGGATCGTTGCGGTCCCAAAGCGGTGTGGCCCAGGACAAGGCCTTTCCAGATAACAAACTGACCACAAAAGCCACCTTAGACCGTTCTGTGGGGAACTGGTCCGACATCATCTCGAGGTGCAGGGAACATTGGGACAGGATCCCACGGCACAGCTTAGAGTCCCCATCAAATTGTGAGGAAGACACAGGCGGATTCTAGAGGTAGAATCGTCAGCTCGCAGTGGAGGAGATGATGGAGCTGGCGGAGGAGATGGTGGACGCTGTGGAGGCAGAAGCTGCTGGAACATGGTGGTCAACTGCGACAGCTGTTGTCCTTGTTGTGCGATCAACTGAGACTGCTGGGCAACCACGGTGGTGAGGTCAGCAAGACTTGGCAGTGGCACCTCAGCGGGATCCATGGCTGGATCTACTGTTAGAGTCCGGACTGGTATGCGGGGAGGACATGGGAGTGGATCCTCTGTGTCAGTGAGGCGATGGAGTGGGCTGTACCAGGGGAACGGAATCTAAGGGGTTACTGGTTTTCACCAGAGCCCATCGCAAAGTGAGATGGACTTGCTGCGGCAGGTAACCCCCAGGTTGTTCCACCCGATAGCGACTCAACCTCACTGACAGCTGAGACAGGTGCGGTACACAGGGAAAAGGCAAGTCGAGGTCAGACGTAGCAGAAGGTCAAGGCAGGCGGCAAAGGTTCGTAATCAGGGGAAACAGTAAAGGGTCTGGATACACAGGCTAGGGATACACACAAAACACTTTCTCAGGGCACTAGGGCAAAAGATCCGGCAAGGACAGGAAGTGGAAGAGGGTTTTTTATAGGAAATCGAATAGATGCACTGATTGGGCCAGGCACCAATTAGTGGTGCACTGGCCCTTTAAATTTAATAGATCTGGCGCGTGCACGCACCCTAGAGAGCGGGGCCGCGCGCGCCGGGATGGAACTGTAGGAAGACAGGGCAGGTGAGAGGATCGGGATGCGACCCGCGGGCGGGCACGTCCCACCGCGCGGATCGCATCCCTGCTGATGACACTAGAGCAGCGCTCCCGATCAGCGGGTCTGACCGGGGCGCTGCACACAGAGGGACGCAGCGAGCGATCCGGGGAGGAACAGGGACCCGGAGCGCTCGGCGTTACAGGCACCAGATACAGAAAAAGGGATCAGCGGACACAGAAGCTCCTGGGACTCGGGACACTGCCGGTCACACAGTGGGGAGGTTAGTAGAGTTGGGTGTAATCCATCAAAGAGAAGGTAAGTCGGCACTGCCTCCATATACAGAGGGAACATACCTCACAGTTCTACACCTAACTTCCACCAGCTTCACTGTACATCCGTGGTGCTCAATCCAGAAAAAACACCAAAATAGCAATAAAGGATAATAGATGGCACTCACTAGTATTCAGGGTCCAAATGCCATTTATTCAAACAGGCCATCGATACAAGCATAGCCAATGGGCCGTTTCACGCTATCCGTAGCTCTTCCTCATGACCTCTGACAATGAGGAAGGCCATGAGGAAGCGCTACTGATAGCATGAAACAGCCCGTTGGCCATGCTTGTATCAATGACCTGACTGTTTGAATAAATCACATTTGGACACTGAATACTGGTGAGTGCCATCTATTATCCTTAATTTCAGAGTTGGGTGTAAGATTTAGGCAGCAGCCTATAGGGCCTATTACACAGGACAATTATTAAAGGGGTACTCCGCCCCTAGACATCTTATCCTCTATCCAAATGATAGGGGATAAGATGTCTGATCCACTTGGGACCCCCGCGATCTTGGCTGCGGCACCTCAGACATCCAGTGCACGGAGCATAGTTTGCTCTGTACCGGATGACTGGTGATGCGGGGCAGGGGCTCGTGACGTCATGGCTATGCCCCCTCAATGCAAGTCTATGGGAGGGGCCGTGACGGCCGCCATGACCCCTCCCAAAGATTTGCATTGAGAAGGTGTGGCCATGACATCACGAGTGGGGCGCGGCTGTGACATCATGAGCCTCCGGCGCAGCACCTGACTCTCTAAACGAATGCAGAGTGCAGCAGGTACCCAGCAGTGGGATACCCGCGATCAGACATCTCATCCCCTATCCTTTGGATAGGAGATAGGATGTCTAGGGGTGGAGTACCCCTTTAAGTGTTCAAAGGAGAATGATCATTCATCATACAGGTCAAGAAGCTCCAGATGTAACCACCGCACTCTTTTTGTGTGAGGTCTGTAGTCCTGTATGCATCACTGTTCAGTGTAGAGGAGCAGGGAGTCCAGTCTTTGGCAGGAGTCCCTGCTCTTGTTCATCCTTTTCAAAGCATTCTATGCTGATGGGCTAACATGCGTGTGTACAGGAGCAGGGACTCCTGTCAAAGGCTATCCTCCTGGCTCCTCTATACAGCACTGAATACCTTGCCCATCAATTAATGTTTGCTGAGTCAAAGAGAACCGGTCTCAGCCAATGTGCAGTATGTTCTCCAGGCTGGGTGGTCTCCCACAAATATACCGTAGTGAGCAGTAGTTTTACTCTGGGCTCTAAAGGTGAGGGCATCGGTCTGGGATCTGCCGGCAAAACCTAAAACTAAGTTGTCTTCTGATGTTGTACCTTTTCTGCCAGTGGAGTGAGACCATGCATTTTGCCCACCAAAGGCCATATAAAAGCCATATCAGAAAGGTGTGTGTGCGCGGGGGGGGGCGTGGGATGATATGAAGACAGAAATAATCAATGAGTCCCGAGCTGGAGATGCTCATGAAGAGTGTCTTAGCTAATGGAAAGCAAATAATACAATTAATAAACTCAGGGCCACAAGAATATAAGGAGCATCATTTTATTCAGGATTACATACACCAGTCCAGTGAGGGTGCCCGTATACACATCTTCCCACAACCTTGCAAACCTTCCTATATCATTCTATTTTTTTTAATACTTTAAACATACAAATAGCACATAGTACACAATCATATATTATACTAATTAGTTCTCCCTTCTTGCCCTTAAAGGGGTACTCCCCTGGAAAACATTTTTTTAATCAACTGGTGCCAGAAAGTTAAACAGACTTGTAAATTTGGTAAATTTTCCATCCCCTCTTTTTTTATTTATTTTTTTGCTTGGTCTGCATTCTGCCCCTTCCCCTCAGCCCAGGCCTATATATTTATCAGGAAGCTGCATTAGGGCCCTATTCCTCCTGGTAGCCTCCCAGTCTCATACCGGGAGCACATGGTAGGTGAGCTTTTTACATCTGTTTCTCCTTGTGCTGTGATGTTTGGCATCCGTTACTGCGCCGGCACTGTGTATGTGGGGAGGCGTGGCCCAGGGACTGGTTTGAGTGGCATTAGGGCTGCTCTGCCAGTTGGGTCATTCCCCCTGTGGGCACTGGTGTTCCGGCGGTGGTGGTCGCCGCTCATTGCTGCAACATTTTATGTTAGGGATGCTAGGGACCCACTACTTACAGGTGGCCGTGATGTGGCTAGTGGGCTGCACTTCATGATCATAAAGTACAATAACGACTTATTTGTTTAATAAATGTAGCTGAGAAGCATTAGATCTTTGTGCATGTTGTGGATGTGTGACCATGTCTGTTTTTTCTCAAGTATAATTCAGACTTGTAAATTACTTCTATTTAAAAATCCTAACCCTTCCAGTACTTTTCAGCTGCTGTATGCTCAACAGGAAGTTCTTTTCTTTTTTAATTTCCTTTCAGTCTGACCACAGTGCTCTCTGCTGACACCTCTGTTCATGTCAGGAACTGTCTGAAGCAGGAGAGGTTTGCTATGGAGATTTGCTCCTGCTCTGGACAATTCCTATAATGGACAGAGGTGTCAGCAGAGAGTTCTGTGGTCAGACAGAAAGGAAATTCAAAAAGAAAAGAACTTCTTCTGTAGTATACAGCAGCTGATAAGTGTAACGGGTCATGGCAGGTGGTGGATCCCCTGGGCCTGTGTAGATGATGACATGAGCCGTGCCAGGGAGCGGAGTCTAAGGTGCTGCTGGTTTTAACCAGAGCCCGCCGCAAAGCGGGATGGTCTTGCTGCGGCAGGCAGCACCCAGGTCGCTACCCCTGGCAAGACTCATCCACACAGGTGGCTGGGAGGTGGCATGGCACAAAAGGAAACTGACAAGATGTGGTCAAGGTAGCAGTAGGTCAGGGCAGGCAGCACAGGTGCAGGGTCAGATAAAGGAACAAGGAACAGGTACAAAGATAACAGAAACACAGTAGCTTTCTCTAGGGCACAAAGGCAACAAAGATCCAGCAGGGAACAAAGGAAGGAGCAGATACTTAAAGACAGGTGCAGGTTTAAACACTTAATTAAATCAGTACTGGCCCTTTAAATGTAAAAGCTCCGTGCGCACGCGCCCTAGGAGGCGGGGGCACGCGTGCCGGGGCTGCGAGAACAGGAGGACCAGGGAGGTGAGTGACGGGCTGGGATTTGCATGCGGGCACGTCCTGTGATGCGAATCCCAGCCCCGCCGGCAGTGGGGACATGACAAGAGAGCGCTCTCGCCCAGTGTGTCTGGTAGGAGCACAGATGTTACAATCAGTACTGGAAGGGTTAAAAATTTTAAATAGAAGTAATTTAAAAATCTATTAAAAATATATAAATTAGGGCTCAGGGTTTAGGACGAATGGACAAATTATATGGTATATTAAAATATATATTTTTTGATATACTAAGATAATGATAATATAATAGTGGCGTCTACGTCTCACAGGGCCCTTGTGAAGGCGCAGCACCAGCTATTAATACCTAGGATATTAACACTTCCCAATATATAATATAAATGCGTTAAAATATGTTAAAATGTAATGAGATATATTAAGACACCATACAATTAAAAGTTCATATAAAGTCTCTGATTGAAAAATAGACTGTACAGGGGGGGGGGGGGATGTCTAAGTAGGAGAGTACAAGTTCATCCACAATATCTGTAACCAGTAGCAACCCTATAAAAGTTCTTGTTAAATGTCAGTAATCAAAGTCAATAACCATATAGTGATGGTGCCCGGCAGTAATGCAAATTCACCGAAATTTCGGTGAAAAAACTAGTGTAAAAATCAAAGAAGACCATTCAAATCTGACACATGGTTGCAAAGTGTCAGATGACAAGATTGAAGAAATGTTAGTTGAGTCTGCACTATCTTTAACTAGTTCAGCTGTTGGTAGTGTAGCTAAGACAGCTCTACAGAAAAATTACACCCCAGCTTTAACAAGGTCTTTGAATGACAGTTTCACTAAGACATATGTTAAATGGTTAAAAAGACTTAAAAATGGTAAGTTAGAAAAGACAGAGCTTAGAGAAATTAAAGGTTTAATGGAATTGTTTAATACTTTATTTATGAATGAAGTAATTAAACCAAAGATAGCAATTGGATAAAACGGTTTTAAATCATCTTAAGTATAGATTATATGGTAAATGATTTTTGGCTAGTATAATGGATTTTGGCAATATTATGTAAAAAAAAATGTTAGTTATGTTATATGTTAGTGAGGGATTAATTAATGTTATATGTTTTTACTCTTTGCTAAATGTTTATGGTAAAAAGTTAAAATATATATAATCTATAGAGTAAGACAGATTAGTTATGTATATCTGTGTATAGCTATTTAAATATATATATTTCCCAGGATTGCATGTTTCTACTCGACTCCCAAGATACACAAGGGGTACCCTCCCCTAAGAGGTAGACCTATAGTGTCTGGCATAGACAATCTTACCCAGGCACCGAGTCAATATGTTGACTCGGTCCTGAGGCCTTTTGTCTATGCCTTGCCTTCCTACGTCCGAGATACAACTGACGTAATGAAGAGAATTGAAGATCTAAAAATGGAGGAGGGAGCGTTTCTGGCATCTTTAGATGTAGAGGCGCTCTACTCCTCCATTTCCCATGAGAAGGGAATTAATGCTGTTGAATTATTATTGAGGAGTAGAGGGACACAGTATCTCGAACATAATCATTTTGTCATATTATGGCTTCGGTTCATAGATGATGTGTTCATTATCTGGAATTCTACTGAGGATGACTTTCAACAATTCGTGAGCACAATCAATAGGAATGACCTGGGACTTGTATTTACAAGTACGATCCATAAAAGTAATCTTGAATTTCTTGACTTAAACATCTCTGTACAAATAGACGGTTTTATACACACATCAGTGTTTAGGAAGGAGACTGCAACAAATACCCTGCTTCAGTGGGACAGTTGTCATCCCCTCCCACTGAGGCAGGGTATTCCGACAGGTCAGTATCTGCGAATGCGCAGAAATTGCTCAACTATTGAGGAATTTCAGGTTAAAGCAAACTAATTGAGGGAAAGATTGAGAGCTAAGGGGTACCCTAACAAGACCCTAAAAAAAGCTTATAAAAGAGCTTTGAGTTCACAGAGGACGAAATTACTTACACCCAAAGAAAAAATAGATGCTGACAATGTCCCAAGGATCATTGGTACCTTCGATGAAAAGTCAGAAAAAATAAAAAAGATCTTTGATACATATTGGGGCATATTGTCAGCAGATAAAAATTTGGTGGACTTGATTCCAAAAATACCCATAATTACATATAGACGCGGTAAAAATCTAAAAGACAGACTAACCCATAGTTATTTTGAACCAGAACTACAGAATGAAGGATGGCTTGGTTCGAGTAAACCAAAGGGCACATACCCGTGTGGGAGGTGCTGTGTATGTCCCCTGATTCTTAAGAGCAAAAACTTTGTGAGTGCCCATACAAAAGAGATATTTGACAATTGTCACTTTGCGAACTGTGACACGAAAGGCGTAGTATACTTATTAACCTGTGGATGCCCTCGTAATTATGTAGGGAAGACATTTAGAACTTGGAAAAAAAGACTACAGGAACACATAAGCGATATCAAACATGCCAGAGAGACACCGATAGGCAAACATTTTGCAGAATTTCTTCAGAGTGATACTCAGTCTTTGAAGGCAAAAGTTATAGAAGTAATACCATCACCCAAGAGGGGAGGTAGTTGGGACATATTACTGTTAAAAAGGGAAGCGGAATGGACGTTCAGACTGCAGTCTGTTAAACCGTGCGGTCTGAATGATTCCATTTCCTATACATGTTTTATATGAGTTCCACCCTGTTTCTGTTCAAGATAACAAATTGTAGGGTCCCCATCTTAATATAAACTCTTAAACTTTATTACCATAATCATTAGTGGGGTAGTGTTAGTGCTAATTACTACACTACACTAATTGTGATGTGGTACTATCACTGCTATATATATACACATTTTTTCACTTGTTTGTATATATTGAAGTAATATTCTGCAATATGTTTTCAGCTATCTAACGTCATTCACTACTATAGTATAGCCTCATTGTAGGTTGATTCAATTCTTTCAATACAATCTTCTTGCATTAACCTAAGTGTCCCACAATGGGACTGATAGCTGTAATAGTTAAACTGTGAGCCGAGCCTAGCCAGCAATAATTCAGAATGAGGTTTGGAACGCATACCTCCTGAAGGTAATACTGAGATCCTCTTTGCACATGACCCGGGATACACCTGGTCATCACTGTGCTATGGACGTCACGAAATTGTAGGCGTGGTGGTGATTGGTTTTCCTGGGTCATGTGGGGAGGAATCACCAGGTATAATATAATGTTAGTTAATTAGTTCTAGTACGGACGCCATCAGAGCCGCACACATAGTGCTATTGCACCATTCTTGTTACGCCGAGCGCTCCGGGTCCCCGCTCCTCCCCGGAGCGCTCGCTTCTCTCTCGCTACCGCAGCGCTCCGGGCAGCTCCACTGACCCGGTGCGCTGCGATACCGTCTCCAGCCGGGATGCGATTCGCGATGCGGGTAGCACCCGCTCGCGATGCGCGTCCCGGCTCCCGTACCTGACTCGCTCTCCGTCTGTCCTGTCCCGGCGCGCGCGGCCCCGCTCCCTAGGGCGCGCGCGCGCCGGGTCTCTGCGATTTAAAGGGCCACTGCGCCGCTGATTGGCGCAGTGGTTCCAATTAGTGTGTTCACCTGTGCACTCCCTATTTATACCTCACTTCCCCTTCACTCCCTCGCCGGATCTTGTTGCCATTGTGCCAGTGAAAGCGTTTCCTTGTGTGTTCCTAGCCTGTGTTCCAGACCTCCTGCCGTTGCCCCCGACTACGATCCTTGCTGCCTGCCCTGACCTTCTGCTACGTCCGACCTTGCTTCTGTCTACTCCCTTGTACCGCGCCTATCTTCAGCAGTCAGAGAGGTTGAGCCGTTGCTAGTGGATACGACCTGGTCACTACCGCCGCAGCAAGACCATCCCGCTTTGCGGCGGGCTCTGGTGAAAACCAGTAGTGACTTAGAACCGATCCACTAGCACGGTCCACGCCAATCCCTCTCTGGCACAGAGGATCCACTACCTGCCAGCCGGCATCGTGACAGTAGATCCGGCCATGGATCCCGCTGAAGTTCCTCTGCCAGTTGTCGCCGACCTCACCACGGTGGTCGCCCAGCAGTCACAACAGATAGCGCAACAAGGCCAACAGCTGTCTCAACTGACCGTGATGCTACAGCAGCTACTACCACAGCTTCAGCAATCATCTCCTCCGCCAGCTCCTGCACCTCCTCCGCAGCGAGTGGCCGCTTCTGGTCTACGACTATCCTTGCCGGATAAATTTGATGGGGACTCTAAATTCTGCCGTGGCTTTCTTTCCCAATGTTCCCTGCACTTGGAGATGATGTCGGACCAGTTCCCTACTGAAAGGTCTAAGGTGGCTTTCGTAGTCAGCCTTCTGTCTGGAAAAGCTCTGTCATGGGCCACACCGCTCTGGGACCGCAATGACCCCGTCACTGCCTCTATACACTCCTTCTTCTCGGAAATTCGAAGTGTCTTTGAGGAACCTGCCCGAGCCTCTTCTGCTGAGACTGCCCTGTTGAACCTGGTCCAGGGTAATTCTTCCGTTGGCGAGTACGCCGTACAATTCCGTACTCTTGCTTCAGAATTATCCTGGAATAATGAGGCCCTCTGCGCGACCTTTAAAAAAGGCCTATCCAGCAACATTAAAGATGTTCTGGCCGCACGAGAAATCCCTGCTAACCTACATGAACTCATCCATCTTGCCACTCGCATTGACATGCGTTTTTCCGAAAGGCGTCAGGAGCTCCGCCAGGATATGGACTTTGTTCGCACAAGGCGTTTTTTCTCCCCGGCTCCTCTCTCCTCTGGTCCCCTGCAATCCGTTCCTGTGCCTCCCGCCGTGGAGGCTATGCAGGTCGACCGGTCTCGCCTGACACCTCAAGAGAGGACACGACGCCGCATGGAGAATTTCTGCCTGTACTGTGCCAGTACCGAACACTTCCTGAAGGGTTGTCCTATCCGTCCTCCCCGCCTGGAAAGACGTACGCTGACTCCGCACAAAGGTGAGACAGTCCTTGATGTCTACTCTGCTTCTCCACGTCTTACTGTGCCTGTGCGGATATCTGCCTCTGCCTTCTCCTTCTCTACTATGGCCTTCTTGGATTCCGGATCTGCAGGAAATTTTATTTTGGCTTCTCTCGTCAACAGGTTCAACATCCCAGTGACCAGTCTCGCCAGACCCCTCTACATCAATTGTGTAAACAATGAAAGATTGGACTGTACCATACGTTTCCGCACGGAGCCCCTTCTAATGTGCATCGGACCTCATCACGAGAAGATTGAATTTTTGGTCCTCCCCAATTGCACTTCCGAAATCCTCCTTGGACTACCCTGGCTTCAATTCCATTCCCCAACCCTGGATTGGTCCACTGGGGAGATCAAGAGTTGGGGGCCCTCTTGTTTCAAGGATTGCCTAAAACCGGTTCCCAGTACCCCTTGCCGTGACTCTGTGGTTCCCCCTGTAACCGGTCTCCCTAAGGCCTATATGGACTTTGCGGATGTTTTTTGCAAAAAACAAGCTGAGACTCTACCTCCTCACAGGCCTTATGATTGTCCTATTGACCTCCTCCCGGGCACTACTCCACCCCGGGGCAGAATCTATCCTCTGTCCGCCCCAGAGACTCTTGCTATGTCGGAGTACATCCAGGAAAATTTAAAAAAAGGCTTTATCCGTAAATCCTCCTCTCCTGCCGGAGCCGGATTTTTCTTTGTGTCCAAAAAAGATGGCTCTCTACGTCCTTGCATTGACTACCGCGGTCTTAATAAAATCACGGTAAAGAACCTCTTATCTCTGAACTCTTTGATCGCCTCCAAGGTGCCCACATCTTTACCAAACTGGACTTAAGAGGTGCTTATAATCTCATCCGCATCAGAGAGGGGGATGAATGGAAAACGGCATTTAACACTAGAGATGGACACTTTGAGTATCTGGTCATGCCCTTTGGCCTGTGCAACGCCCCTGCCGTCTTCCAAGACTTTGTTAATGAAATTTTTCGTGATCTCTTATACTCCTGTGTTGTTGTATATCTGGACGATATCCTGATTTTTTCTGCCAATCTAGAAGAACACCGCCAGCATGTCCGTATGGTTCTTCAGAGACTTCGTGACAATCAACTTTATGCCAAGATAGAGAAATGTCTGTTTGAATGCCAATCTCTTCCTTTCCTAGGATACTTGGTCTCTGGCCAGGGACTACAAATGGATCCAGACAAACTCTCTGCCGTCTTAGATTGGCCACGCCCCTCCGGACTCCGTGCTATCCAACGTTTTTTGGGGTTCGCCAATTATTACAGGCAATTTATTCCACATTTTTCTACCGTTGTGGCCCCTATAGTGGCTTTAACCAAAAAAAATGCCAATCCCAAGTCTTGGCCTCCTCAAGCGGAAGACGCCTTTAAACGGCTCAAGTCTGCCTTTTCTTCGGCTCCCGTGCTCTCCAGACCTGACCCATCTAAACCCTTCCTATTGGAGGTTGATGCCTCCTCTGTAGGAGCTGGAGCGGTCCTTCTACAAAAAAATTCTTCCGGGCATGCTGTTACTTGTGGTTTTTTTTCTAGGACCTTCTCTCCGGCGGAGAGGAACTACTCCATCGGGGATCGAGAGCTTCTAGCCATTAAATTAGCACTTGAGGAATGGAGGCATCTGCTGGAGGGATCAAGATTTCCAGTTATTATTTACACCGATCACAAGAATCTCTCCTATCTCCAGTCTGCCCAACGGCTGAATCCTCGCCAGGCCAGGTGGTCTCTGTTCTTTGCCCGATTTAATTTTGAAATTCACTTTCGGCCTGCCGATAAGAACATTAGGGCCGATGCTCTCTCTCGTTCCTCGGATGCCTCGGAAGTTGAACTCTCTCCGCAACACATCATTCCTCCTGACTGCCTGATCTCCACTTCTCCAGCCTCCATCAGGCAAACTCCTCCAGGGAAGACCTTCGTCTCTCCACGCCAACGCCTCGGAATCCTCAAATGGGGTCACTCCTCCCATCTCGCAGGTCATGCAGGCATCAAGAAATCTGTGCAACTCATCTCTCGCTTCTATTGGTGGCCGACTCTGGAGACGGATGTCGTGGACTTTGTGCGAGCCTGCACTGTCTGTGCCCGGGATAAGACTCCTCGCCAGAAGCCCGCTGGTTTTCTTCATCCTCTGCCTGTCCCCGAACAGCCTTGGTCTCTGATTGGTATGGATTTTATTACAGACCTACCCCCATCCCGTGGCAACACTGTTGTTTGGGTGGTCGTTGATCGATTCTCCAAGATGGCACATTCATCCCTCTTCCTGGTCTTCCTTCAGCGCCTCAGTTGGCTAAACAATTTTTTGTACACATTTTTCGTCTTCACGGGTTGCCCACACAGATAGTCTCGGATAGAGGCGTCCAATTCGTGTCAAAATTCTGGAGGGCTCTCTGTAAACAACTCAAGATTAAATTAAACTTTTCTTCTGCATATCATCCTCAATCCAATGGACAAGTAGAAAGAATTAACCAGGTCTTGGGTGATTATTTACGACATTTTGTTTCCTCCCGTCAGGATGATTGGGCAGATCTTCTACCATGGGCCGAATTCTCGTATAACTTTAGAGTCTCTGAATCTTCCTCCAAATCCCCATTTTTCGTGGTGTACGGCCGTCACCCTCTTCCCCCCCTCCCTACTCCCTTGCCCTCTGGTTTGCCCGCTGTAGATGAAGTGACTCGTGATCTTTCCACCATATGGAAAGAGACCCAAGATTCTCTTTTACAGGCTTCATCTCGCATGAAAAAGTTTGCCGATAAGAAAAGAAGAGCTCCCCCCATTTTTGCTCCAGGAGACAAGGTATGGCTCTCCGCTAAATATGTCCGCTTTCGTGTCCCCAGTTACAAACTGGGTCCACGCTATCTTGGTCCTTTCAAAGTCTTGTGCCAAATTAATCCTGTCTCTTACAAACTTCTTCTTCCTCCTTCTCTCCGTATTCCTAATGCCTTTCATGTCTCTCTTCTTAAACCACTCATCATCAACCGTTTCTCTCCCAAATTAGTTTCTCCCACTCCTGTCTCCGGTTCTTCTGACGTCTTCTCAGTGAAAGAGATACTGGCCTCCAAGACGGTCAGAGGAAAAAGGTTCTTTTTGGTGGATTGGGAGGGCTGTGGACCTGAAGAGAGATCCTGGGAACCTGAGGACAACATCCTAGACAAAAGTCTGCTCCTCAGGTTCTCAGGCTCTAAGAAGAGGGGGAGACCCAAGAGGGGGGTACTGTTACGCCGAGCGCTCCGGGTCCCCGCTCCTCCCCGGAGCTTCTCTCTCGCTACCGCAGCGCTCCGGGCAGCTCCACTGACCCGGTGCGCTGCGATACCGTCTCCAGCCGGGATGCGATTCGCGATGCGGGTAGCGCCCGCTCGCGATGCGCGTCCCGGCTCCCGTACCTGACTCGCTCTCCGTCTGTCCTGTCCCGGCGCGCGCGGCCCCGCTCCCTAGGGCGCGCGCGCGCCGGGTCTCTGCGATTTAAAGGGCCACTGCGCCGCTGATTGGCGCAGTGGTTCCAATTAGTGTGTTCACCTGTGCACTCCCTATTTATACCTCACTTCCCCTTCACTCCCTCGCCGGATCTTGTTGCCATTGTGCCAGTGAAAGCGTTTCCTTGTGTGTTCCTAGCCTGTGTTCCAGACCTCCTGCCGTTGCCCCCGACTACGATCCTTGCTGCCTGCCCTGACCTTCTGCTACGTCCGACCTTGCTTCTGTCTACTCCCTTGTACCGCGCCTATCTTCAGCAGTCAGAGAGGTTGAGCCGTTGCTAGTGGATACGACCTGGTCACTACTGCCGCAGCAAGACCATCCCGCTTTGCGGCGGGCTCTGGTGAAAACCAGTAGTGACTTAGAACCGATCCACTAGCACGGTCCACGCCAATCCCTCTCTGGCACAGAGGATCCACTACCTGCCAGCCGGCATCGTGACAATTCTTTGAAATTAAGGAGACTAGCCTAATGGTCCCTGAAGATTTTAGCTAAAGAAACGCCGCGTTGGACCCCCTAAGTGAGATGGAGTCAAATTATGGACCTCTCATGAAAGAAAGTTATCATGCCGCCATCTGAAGCTAAAGCGGGATACTGATTACTGTCGGTGCAGGATCGAGATCCAAAGCTGTGTGCCCACAGCGGATGAAGTATGAAGCACTGAAAATTGACACAGCAGAAAATCCGCAGCTAAACCAGATAAGTGTGACCACAACACTACAATAACAATATGTGGTTTATATGTGCAGGCACATTTACCAACACTAGTATGCATACTACACCATAAGGATCAATATTGAAATATTGGTGATCCTATAAATTTTGTTGCCGGAACTATCGTGACACTTCTGATGAACAGTAATATTGTTTCTGCCATAGTAATTTGGAAGAGGATCCATTACTGAATGCTATATAATATACTCTACAGCTGAAACATTGATGCTGGAATAAGAGTTATGAGGTGTTTTAAGTATAATATTGATACATCGACACTTCCACTTGTGAATTGGCAGTGGTAATGTGGTGCTCAAGAGCAGACTGGACTGTTGATGAGGATCTATATAGACTATGATTTGATCTTTACCGCACAATGTGGACAGTGGTCTACGTTATCATCTCATATCATAGGAGAGCTGCAGTACCGGTCGCAATTAATGCACGTCTAATGCATGAGATATAAACATATGCTGTGCCTTGATTGAGTACTGTATCCTTTACGAATAGTTTGAGCTGAATATTCTGGTACCCTGCACATTTGAAGATATTTAGAGTGGTTCATGGTGAAGTATTCTTATCGGAGACTTTGTGCTTCTGAGGAATAATATTGATCAACATCTTGTGTGAACTGCAACTAATGAAGATTGTTCTATGCATCCTATGTGAACTGCTACATATTTTCTGAATTGTCCAGTTAGAGTTCTACATATATGAACTGTGCCGTTGGGGCTACTACATATTCAATCGGATTCTTTGGACTACATGATGGCCCGAAACTATTGGATTTTTGAGTATAATATATATTTAATATTTTTTCAATTTTTTCTAGTTCAATTTACTTCTATTTCACTTTTTTCACCATAGTGATTTTTTTACAGTTTATAATAATTAAAAGCTATATTTTAGAGGTTCCCTTTTTGGTCTATCAGTTTGTGTGTATATATATATATATATTACTATTGATATGTTTGTATGCATATACATTATTAATAAGATAGAGAAAGATCATGTTTCTTTGAAACAGCTGCAGGGTTATAATTCAGAGACCACCGTCATATGTTGTTATTATTCTGCAATAATAATGGAATATGTAACTAATGGATATCTGCTTTTATCTCTTAGTAGAAGTAAATGTTGGAAAACAAATAAAAGTTATTTTGTCCCAAGGATATGGTTAACAGAGATGCAGGACAAGAGCTGATAGTGGTGTGACTAACCCTAACTTCAGGAAAAATAAAGTATTGTATGTACTTACATATATAATTGCATCTTGTATATGTTTAAAAAGCATGAAGAATAAAGTTATCCATTTTGCTCTGTAAAGTAAAGCTGGGTTCACACTGTGGTTGACCACAGTTTTAGGTCCGGTTGTAAAAGCGCATACGGCGCAAAAATGAGCCGACCGGACCGAACGTTTCACTCCGGCCGGCTCATTGAAATTAATGACATACGGGAGCGCATACGGTGACATACGGGAGCGCGAGCTTTTAGCTCCCCCCTGCCGTATGCGCTCCCGTATGGAGAAAACGTAGTGTGAACCCAGCCTAAGCATGGTTCTTCTCTGTCTCCTCCATTTAAGTAACCTTGAGTCCATGTGTCTGGCGCCATTGTAACTGCACGTGGTGTGTGTAAGTGAAACCTTGGGTACGAGCATTTGTTTGGAATGTGTGCATGTATCTGTAATTGATAGGACCATGTGTGACCATATGTATGGTTAAATAAATTAAGGAATGTGTCAAATGAAAATATGACCAGTATAAGAATGTAACAATTATAAAGTGTTAATATCCTTAATAGCTGGTGCTGCGCCTTCACAAGGGCCCTGTGAGACGCAGACACCACTATTATATTATCATTATCTTAGTATATCAATAAATATATATTTTAATATACCATTTAATTTGTCCATTCGTCCTAAACCCTGAGCCCTATTTTATATATTTTTAATAGTTCATTTTTATGACACCTTGGGTATAGGTGTTAAAATTGGGTAGCCCTGGTTATTTTAGCGGTTAGATTGACAAGAGCCTCTCCAACTCTTTTTGTAATTTAAAAATCTGTTTAACTTTCTGGCATCAGGTGATTTAAAAAAAAAAAAAAGAAATGTTTTCCAGTGAAGTACCTCTTTAACCCCCCAACCTAAACCATCTGCCCCCAAAAAATACATCATTTGGAGCATACATTCCCCTATCTATGTCCTCTGCGCCCAAGATCTTTCAAAAACTTTCTCTCTTTTTAAATCCTATAGACCCCCACTTTTTATTATCTTTAACTCTTGAGATTAAATTTTACCAGGTGAGTCTTTGGCGAACCATCTCCTCAAAATTATAAGTTTAGCGAGGAAAAATAACTTTACAAATAATTCATTATATTTCCCATATGCACCTAAGATAACTTAGAGCCATCCCCTTAACCTTAATCTAAAATTTACTTTCCAAAATCCCCAAAAAAAAACTCTTGACTAAAGTTACGGATCTTGGGGCACTCCCAAATCAAACGAAAGTACCGTATTTATCGGCGTATAACACGCACTTTTTAGGCAAAAATTTTTAGCCTAAAGTCTATGTGCGTGTTATACGCCGATACACCCCCAGGAAAGGCAGGGGGAGAGAGGCCGTCGCTGCCCGCTTCTTTCCCCCTGCCTTTCCTGGGGTCTAGAGCCCTGCTGCCGGCCCTTCTCTCCCCCTGGCTATCGGCGCCGCTGCCCGTTCTGTCCCCCTGACTATCGGTGCCGGCGCCCCATTGCCGGCGCCGACAGCCAGGGGGAGAGAAGGGGCAGCGGCACCCATTGCAGGCGCCGCTGCCCCGTTGCCTCCCCCCATCCCCGGTGGCAGAATTACCTGTTGCCGGGGTCGCGCTGCTGCAGGCCTCCGGCGCGCGTCCCCTGCGTCGTTGCTATGCGCTGCACGGCGCGGCGCATGACGTCAGTGCGCCGCGCCGTGCATAGCAACGACGCAGGGGACACACGCCAGAGGCCTGCAGCAGCGCGGACCCGACCCCGGCAACAGGTAATTATGCCACCGGGATGGGGGGGAGGCAACGGGGCAGCGGCGCCGGCAATGGGTGCCTCTGCCCCTTCTCTCCCCCTGGCTGTCGGCGCCACTTCTCTCCCCCTGGCTATTGGCGCTGGCACCGATAGTCAGGGGGACAGAACGGGCAGCGGCGCCGATAGCCAGGGGGAGAGAAGGGCCAGTAGCAGGGCTCTAGACCCCAGGAAAGGCAGGGGGAGAGAAGCGGGCAGCGACGGCCTCTCTCCCCCTGCCTTTCCTGGGGGTGTATCGGGGTATACACGCGCACACACGCACCCTCATTTTACCATGGATATTTGGGTAAAAAACTTTTTTTACCCAAATATCCTTGGTAAAATGAGGGTGCGTGTTATAGGCCGGTGCAAGGTATACCCCGATAAATACGGTATGTTACTTGATCCGCCCCACATTTAGGACAATTATGCTTTCCGCTACAACCCATTTTCCACAGTTGCTTTGGTGAATAGTACAACCTATAAACAATCTTTACTTGGGTGTATTGGTATTGTTTATTTGAAGAACATTGCACCGTATTCCAGAGGACCTGTTTCCAAGTCTCCCCGTCAATTGCCCCAATTTCCTCCTCCTATTTTTCTTTAATTTTTATTTGAAATTTCTGTGAAATTATGTGAAATTCCATTGCCCAAGATTTTCTATATCCTTCACATATGCTGAGTGACTACATCAGTGACTCTGAGAAAATCTAATTTATGTGACTATTTTTACACCAATCACTTAGTATGTGTTCTATATGAGAAATGTACAGCACAAAACTCAACTACAGAAACAAGTTCACAAAATACATGTTCATACCACCAAATTTCTCACCCCCATATTTCAGCCTCCCATCCTGTAACCCAAGGATAAAGCTGCTATATAGTGCAGCTCGTATAAGTGAAGGACAGAAGTGCTGAACCAGGAAAACTTCATTCTATATCACAAGCATTCTGTTAGCCCGAGAGTCATTACCATGGACAGTCAGGGCAGGTGTGCGGTCACTACCATGGACAGTCAAGGGGCAAGTGAGCGGTCACTACCATGGGCAGTCAGGAACAAGTGTGTAGTCTCTACCATGGACAGTCAGGGGAAGGTGTGCGGTCACTACTATTGACAGTAAAGGGCAGGTGTGCGGTCACTACTATGGACAGTCAGGGACAGGTGTGCGGTCCCTACCATGGACAGTCAGGGACAGGTGTGCGATCACAACCATGAACAGTCAGGGACAGGTGTGTAGTCTCCACCATGGACAGTCAGGGGAAGGTGTCCGGTCACTACTATGGACAGTCAGGGGCAGGTGTGCGGTCACTACTATGGACAGCCAGGGGCAGGTGTGCGGTCACTATCATGGACAGTCAGGGGCAGGTGTGCGGTCACTATCATGGACAGCCAGGGTCAGGTGTGCGGTCACTATCATGGACAGCCAGGGGTTGGTGTGTGGTCACTACTATGGACAGCCAGGGGAAGGTGTGGGGGTCAATAATATGGACAGCCATGGGTATTTGTGCGGTCACTAATATGAACAGCCACAATCTTAATTCCCTTCATATCTGAGTAGTGGATTCTGTAATGTGCATCAATTCCAGCTGTAAATGATGAACATTGTGGATGTTAATCGGGTCAGAAGTTTTAACAGAATAAATGACGCGCTCACATTTCCCATCAAATACCTAAACTAATACAGACCCCAGACCAGACCTCCTAAACTAATACAGACCCCAGACAAGACCTCCTAAACTAATATAGACCCAAGACCAGACCTCCTAAACTAATAGAGACCCAAGATGAGACCTCCTAAACTAATACAGACCCAAGACCAGACCTCCTAAACTAATATAGACCCAAGACCAGACCTCCTAAACTAATATAGACCCAAGATCAGACCTCCTAAATTAATATAGACCCAAGATCAGACCTCCTAAACTAATATAGACCCAAGACCAGACCTCCTAAACTAATAGAGACCCAAGACCAGACCTCCTAAACTAATATAGACCCAAGACCAGACCTCCTAAACTAATACAGAACCAAGCCCAGACCTCCTAAACTAATACAGACCCCAGACCAGACCTCCTAAACTAATACAGGCCCAAGATCAGACCTCCTAAATTAATATAGACCCCAGACCAGACCTCCTAAAATAATATAGACCCAAGACCAGACCTCCTAAACTTATATAGACCAAAGACCAGACCTCCTAAACTAATATAGACCCAAGACCAGACCCCCATGGTCTGGGGCCCTGAGGGGCCCTGAGAGGCCATTTAGCAAGTAAAGATCTGTTTAATGGCTTCCTTCAGTACAGGATTACCATAGATGAGGAGTGCAGGTAAGGATGTGGCACACAAGAAAAGGAAAATCACACATAAGCAGTAACCCAAGGGTAAATGTGAAAATACACCCAGCACTATAAGAATGCTACAGAGTAAGATGGTAACGTACAAAGCCAGGAGCCCTATCATGGTATAAATGGCCGCTCGATAGTCTTTAACTCTGGTGCTTCCTGATGTCTTCATGCTCTTCTGAATCTGATGGTTGTAGAGTTTGAGGAACCCAGCGCTGCCAATGGTTGTCATTATGATGACCAGGAATGGCAGAGAGTTCAGAATCAGGACATTCGTGACAAACGCTTTCTGAGTGCTGGTACCTGATGTCACTTCAGACAGAGATATCGATGAATTCCTTTGGTCTGTTTGTGGACGGAGAGGAACCATCGATAAGAAGCTTCCACCAAGTGACACAACTTCTGATGTTATTATTAACCACATGACGACTGCACCCATCCTGCTCTTCAGTGTTGTGAGGACTCCGGGCTGAGAAGATACGATCTTCATGAAGTAGAAGACACAAAGTACAGCGCTGAGCCACATATAGGACGTAATGCTGTACATGGTCATGTATGTGATGGTATGATGTACAGAAACATTGCCGTACAGTTTTGGCGACAGAAAATTTGTGTCAAAGTTCAGAGATAAAATAATGGAATAACATATATTGGACATGTTCAGAGGGATCAGGATTCTGCTGTAGGTCCCGATGTTTTTCTTACGAAATTCCTTAAGAATAAGACTAACTATTAATAAGAAGCTGGAGAGGGACCCGATGGTGGCTTCCAGAAGCAATATGGCAAAAAATGCCTTTTCATATGGAGAATCCATGTCAGGAGCTCACTTGACACCAAGGAGCTCACGAGACACCAAGGAGCTCACGAGATACCAAGGAGCTCACGAGACAACAAGGAGCTCACAAGACAACAAGGAGCTCATGAGACAATGTCTTCCCAATCGTCTCTGATGAGATGAAGATGGTGACGGCTCATGTGCCCGGACTGCAGACAAGACCCTGATTGTCATCTGACTAGGATGTAACACTTTCCTTTCTCCACATGAAGGACTTGTGCTTTGTCTCCAGTAAATATTCTGGATTCACCTCATTTTCTTAGTCTGACTTTGAAAATATGTAAAACTGGGATCTGTTTCCTATTCTTAGAGCATCTATGGTTGATGGATCTGCAGCTTTGGTAGCTCACCAGATTGTGTAGAGGAGCATACTGTAAATTTTCTCTTTACTATACTATATTTCCAGAAATTATATCAAATAAGGGTAAATGGTGAGGGGAGGGGCACCGCTCGCACTAAATCCAGAACACAAACCCAATACACAGGATTATAGTGCGGGTGAACCTGGGTAAAACCTGAGAAATGGCCCCTGTTGCTAGTAGGCAAATGACCTCCTTTGCACATTTGAAGCGGAGCCTGGGGATAAAGTTTACTTTGAGATACAAGTTCCGCATGCGTGGTGGAATCTATGCAGTTTCAGAATATATCCTATAATGTTGTGACATTGTATACTGTATAATAAAGCAGCCTGCAGGTTTCTATGTGAAAATACAGGATATCCTATAGTAACAGCTGTGACTCAAGGGAACTACAAGTTGCAGCATGTGCAGATAAACAGGAGAACTGCACATAGTATCACAGTTTTCTGCCATCTTGCAGTATACTTTACCACACCGGTGTGCCGAGCTTCCCTGCCCCCGCCCCATATGTCGCACTATGTCCGTCCATCTTATAAATATTTGTAATTCTACACTCTCACATTCTAGTGACTTGAGGGCTCTGTATAGCGGCTCCTGCCCCCTGATAAGAGGAGGTTACATACATACTAGTTATGGCAGCCATATCTCAGAGACGGCAGGAACGTATCTGTTCACTCAGGTTTCCCCGTACTATAACCCTGTGTATTGGGTTCAGTGCAGGTGAACAAGGTGTTGGTGTCCCTTTAAAGGGGTACTCCACTGCTAGACAAAGGATAGGCAATAACATGACTGATCGTGAAGGTCCAGACTGCATCGTGAGGGTGCATGGAGTGAACTCTGTTCTGTGCCGGTTGAATGGCGATCACAGCCGCCAAGCCCCCTCAATTCATGTCTATGGGAGGAGGTGTGACGGCTGCATCCGAAGGCACAACTCCCTGATGTCATAATTAGAGATGAGCGAATCAAAGTTGACGAACCCGAATTCGTTACGAATTTTATGGAAACTTTGCTTAATTAAACTCCATTTTACATCGTTCAAGGCTATTGGGGACCTAAGATGGCGGATCCACATGTGAGTACATGGGGCAGGGGATTATGGGAGGGCGGGAAACAGCGGTGGGAATGTAGGTAGGCGGGCTGACCCTGAACCACATGTGAGATGCAGCCTATCAGTGTTCACTGACCCCTGTGATGTCACAGCCCCTATATAATCGGCGGCCATCTTGCCTCTCTTCATTTCATCTATGCAGTCAGATAGAGAGGACGGGACTGTGTGTGTGTGAATAGCTCATACCACAGCGTTACACTGCAACTGCTAGTCACATCAGCATTAGGGAAAGGCAGGAGTGCAGAGTGCTGTGCTGTTACTCTGAGAAGGATCATTGATTGCTAAACCTCCTATTCACGTTATTGAGCATTGCAGCAGAGAGGGGCAGATAGCTGTCAGCTGCCTCATACACATCTCCAAGCTGCCGGAACTTTATCCACCATCTTATCTCCTCATTTTTCAGCCCAATTGTGTTTATTTTTTTTTTTGCTCCACAAATCTTTTGCTGCTCAGAATTGTGTGACAGAGTGCAATTTAGGGTTTAATCCTTGAATTTTTTTTTGTGGTGCTGCACTGTTGGATCCTGCTGCTGTTCAGAAATATGTGATTGTTCGGTGGACTGTAGTGCATTTGTACAATTTTTTACCTGTTAATCTGTCAAGGGGCTACATACTGTGCAAGTCCAAACAATACTATTCACCGGCTGTTTTTTTTTTTAAATAGTTTTTTCTGCGTATAGTTAGGCATATTACTGCCCTCATCAGTGCATACCGCATAGGTACATCCAAGTATTGTACCATTTAGTACCTGTTAAGCTGTCAAGGTGCTCCATACCGTCAAAGTCCAAACCATAGTATCCACCTGCTGGTATTTTACAAAAACACAGATTTTTTTCTGCATATAGTTAGGCATATTACTGCCCTCATCAGTGCATACCGCATAAGTACATCCAATTATTGTACCATCTAGTACCTGTTAATCTGTCAAGGGCCTACATACTGTTCAAGGACAGCCGTAAGTAATCACCTGCTGCTGTTCTAGACAAATACTGTTTAAAGAGTAGTGTAGCGTATTGTAATACCCTCATAAACGCACTAAGTATGTCAGACAGAGAAGTGCCAGGACGTGCAAAGAGGATTGGCAGAGGCCTAAATACTTCAGGCAGAGTTGGCAGCAGACTTGGGGCGAGTGGCAGCAGGAGTCGCAGCAAGAGGCCTGAGCTCCCGTTATCAGCCAGCAGTCGTATCTCCACCAGCAACCCATCTGCCGTCGTCGATTGGTTAACACGGTCATCCACATCATCACAAGTGACATCTGACACCCCCAGTCAACAGTCGGTGGGTTCCTCAGACACAACCCTCAGTTGGTATGGCCCGGGAGCAGTCCCTGTCCTCCCATTGCCTTTGCTCTATGCTGTTCCCTCTACTAAAGAAGTATCTTATGCTGTGGGTTCAGCTCCACTATTTACTGAGGACGATCTAATACAGGACAGTCTGCAGCTACTGGACAGCCAAGAAGGGGAGGAGACATGCGCCGCTTGCTCCGCTAGCTGGCCAAGTAGTGATGCGGAGAGTGACGTGGGTGGCGGTGTTGCAAGGGTTCAGTGTCCTGAAACAGACACTGTTGGGGAACCTGAGGAGGACATCAGTGACGTGCACACACATGTGGATGATGATGAAACCGATCACAATTGGGATCCGGGTGCAGAAGGGGCTTCATCATCATCAGGAGAAGAGAGTTGCAAGTTGCCCTTGAGGCAGCAAGGCGGTAGCACGGTTGGCAGTCAGCGTGGTGGCAGTAGTGGAAATTAAGGAGCCAAACGTGCCCGGGGGAGACCACCTGCTTCGCGGCAGCTTACCTTTCCAAGAGGTAGTGGAACAGGGGTTCCTGGAGACTGCGCCAGTAGCAGTCAATTAGTGCGGACTGCGGGTGGGAAAATCAGCTATTCAGCGGTGTGGAAGTTTTTCATAAGGCATCCAGAGGAGGTTCACGTAGCCACATGCAAGATCTGTTGGCAGACGGTGAAGCGTGGCCAGGGTCCCAATGTCGGCACCACGGCCCTGCGTCAACACATGCTTCGCCACCATAAAGCGGCCTGGGAGAACCGTGGCTCCGATGTAGAGGTCCAGCCTGCTGCATCACCCAGTGGCAATCCGCTCCCTCCTTCATCCAGGCTCCATGAAGGCCGAAGCTGTGTGTCAAACCCTCCTTCTGTCGCTCCTGCTTCTTCAGCTTTTAGTCAGCCATTCCGCCAACAATCCATCGGCGAAGCCATGTCCAAGAGACAACAGTATGCGCCCACTCATCCAACGGTGCAGAAGTTGAATGTGGTCCTGTCCAAGTTGCTGGTGTTGCAGTCCCTCCCTTTTCAAGTGGTGGACTCTGCACCTTTCAGAGAATTGATGGTTTGTGCCGAGCCGAGGTGGAGAGTCCCAAGCCGTCATTTCTTTGCGAAGAAGGCAGTACCAGCCCTGCATAAGTTTGTACAAGAGAAGGTGGGCCAGTCCTTGAGCCTGTCGGTGTGTTCAAAAGTGCATGGCAGCACTGACGTGTGGAGCTGTAACTATGGGCAGGGACAATACTTGTCTTTTACGGCCCACTGGGTAAATGTGGTTCCTGCACAGCCACAACAGCAACTTGGACAGGTCACACCGCTTCCTCCTCCACGCTCTCGCTCCCTGGCAGTTGGTCCTGTTACAGTGTGCAACGCCGCCTCCTCATCCTCCACCGTGTCCTCGGCCTCCGCTGCACGTCCAAATCTCGGTGGCCCTTCATCGTACCATGTGTGTAGGGCACGGAGGTGTCAAGCTGTTCTTCACATGGTTTGCCTTGGCGAATGGAGTCACACAGGGGAGGAACTGCTAAAGTTAATTCGTAAAGAAATCCGAGTATGGCTTACTCCACGAAATCTGGAAATGGGAACCATGGTGACCGACAATGGGAAGAACATTGTGGCCGCGTTGCGACAAGGAAGTGTGAACCATTCGCCCTGCATGGCACACGTGTTGAATCTGGTTGTCAAGCACTTCCTCAAGTCTTCACCCCATTTGCAAAACATCCTGAAAAGGGCAAGGAAACTGTGCATGCACTTCAGCCACTCATACACTGCCAAGCACACCTTCCTTGAGCTGCAGCATCAGAACAGTATCCCACAACATAGTCTTATTTGTGATGTTGCCACATGTTGGAATTCCACCCTCCATATGTTGGACAGACTATACGAACAAAGAAAAGCCATCACCGATTTCTTGATGATCCAAGCAGATAGGAGTACTCCCCTGTGTAACTTCAATGTGAACCAGTGGCAGCTCATACGTGACACCTGCCGTTTGCTGAGGCCCTTTGAGGAAGCCACATTATTTGTGAGGCACCTGGATTATGCCATGAACGACTACAACACATGATTGAAACCATGGCTGGTCATGGCAATGGAAACGTTGCGCCTACATCTCAAGGCTACATGAGCCCTGTGGGGGCTTAACTGGAGGAGGAGGATGATGAGGGGCAGAGCGAAGCACAGTTTAGGTTGGATGAGATTGGCGGTGTTTTTAGTCTTCGGACAGGAGAGGAGGAGCAGGAGCAGCCAGAGGAGCTGGAGGGTTATGAGGAAGTTGAGACAGAGGACCCAGACACACCGTGGCAGTATGCAGTGGAGATGGAGGCAGGTAGTCCCTCCGAGTCACTGGGGCAAATGGCACGATGCATGCTCAGTTGCTTGCGTAGTGACCCCCGAATTGTCAAAATTCGTCAGCGGAATGACTTATGGATCTCCACCTTATTAGACCCTCGCTACCGTCCCTAAATGGGGGCCTTTTTTACACCCACTGAGAGGGAGGACAAACTGGCCTATTACAGAGAGATTCTACGTAGTCAGTTGGCTGATGCCTATCGGCCACATGGTCCATCGACTCGCAGGTCTGACTCGAGGGCCCCTCTGCGCTCACCTTCCACTGCCATGGCACCATGGGGAGGGGAGGGGTGGCAGGAGCAGTAGCAGCTCAATCAGCAGCAGCCTGAGTCTACAGTCGCTGATCATAGCTTTCTTCACCCACATAGTGGAGCAACTCATCAGCAGCAGGTAGACATGGAGCAGGACCTGAACCAGCAGGTGGTGGTATACCTTGACGTGGCCATGCCAACAACCATTGCAGATCCGCTGGACTTCTGGGCAGCCAAACTTGATTTATGGCCACAACTAGCAGAGTTTGCCCTGGAAAAGCTGTCCTGCCCGGCCAGTAGTGTGCCATCAGAACGGGTGATCAGTGCGGCCGGGGCCATAGTCACCCCAAGGAGAACTCGTCTGTCCACTAAAAATGTGGAGAGACTGACGTTTGTCAAGATGAATCAGGGATGGATCAGCCAGGATTTCCAGCCACCAATGCCAGATGCCTCAGAGTAGATTGACCAAGCTGCTACACCAACATTTCCCAATTATGGTTGGTTATGAAACACACACTACTTGACTTCATGATGCTTCTGGGCTTGGGCCTTTAATTTTAGGATTTTTGAAATACATACATACATGCTTAATTTAAATTTCAACATTTATGGTGCAATGTATGGGGTTATTAAACACTCTTGGGTAGTGTTTTTTTCAAATTTTATGATAATTATCACAGTAATAAACTTGAATTTTCCTCAATAATAACCATTACACCATTGAACGATTGTTGCGTGTGATTTTTTAAGTAAAATTTAAAAAAAAAAATACGCAGAGGGATGAGCTCTGCTTCTTTATTTCATAACATTTTTTTTATAGAAGAATGTCTTTTGGTGGTCCACTGTCCTGCATTATAGAGTCTTCTGGACTCTTGGATATGGGCTTGTTCTTAAACAAAGGTACAAAAACCATAAATGGCAGGACAGGGATATGGAGATGTGTTACGCCGAGCGCTCCGGGTCCCCGCTCCTCCCCGGAGCGCTCGCTTCACTCCCTCCGCTGCAGCGCTCCGGTCACGTCCTCTGACCCGGGGCGCTGCGATCCCGCTGCCAGCCGGGATGCGATTCGCGATGCGGGTAGCGCCCGCTCGCGATGCGCACCCCGGCTCCCCTACCTGACTCGCTCCCCGTCTGTTCTGTCCCGGCGCGCGCGGCCCCGCTCCCTAGGGCGCGCGCGCGCCGGGTCTCTGCGATTTAAAGGGCCACTGCGCCGCTGATTGGCGCAGTGGTTCCAATTAGGGTTTTCATCTGTGCACTTCCCTATATTACCTCACTTCCCTTGCACTCCCTTGCCGGATCTTGTTGCCTTAGTGCCAGTGAAAGCGTTCCTTGTGTGTTCCTTGCCTGTGTTTCCAGACCTTCTGCCGTTGCCCCTGACTACGATCCTTGCTGCCTGCCCCGACCTTCTGCTACGTCCGACCTTGCTTCTGCCTACTCCCTTGTACCGCGCCTATCTTCAGCAGCCAGAGAGGTGAGCCGTTGCTAGTGGATACGACCTGGTCACTACCGCCGCAGCAAGACCATCCCGCTTTGCGGCGGGCTCTGGTGAAAACCAGTAGTGGCTTAGAACCGGTCCACTAGCACGGTCCACGCCAATCCCTCTCTGGCACAGAGGGTCCACTACCTGCCAGCCGGCATCGTGACAGTAGATCCGGCCATGGATCCCGCTGAAGTTCCTCTGCCAGTTGTCGCTGACCTCACCACGGTGGTCGCCCAGCAGTCACAACAGATAGCGCAACAAGGCCAACAGCTGTCTCAACTGACCGTTATGCTACAACAGTTGCTACCACAGCTTCAGCAGTCATCTCCTCCGCCAGCTCCTGCACCTCCTCCGCAGCGAGTGGCCGCTCCTGGGATACGCTTATCCTTGCCGGATAAATTTGATGGGGACTCTAAGTTTTGCCGTGGCTTTCTTTCCCAATGTTCCCTGCATCTGGAGATGATGTCGGACCTGTTTCCCACTGAAAGGTCTAAGGTGGCTTTCGTAGTCAGTCTTCTGTCCGGAAAAGCCCTGTCATGGGCCACACCGCTCTGGGACCGCAATGACCCCGTCACTGCCTCTGTACACTCCTTCTTCTCGGAAATCCGAAGTGTCTTTGAGGAACCTGCCCGAGCCTCTTCTGCTGAGACTGCCCTGTTGAACCTGGTCCAGGGTAATTCTTCCGTTGGCGAGTATGCCGTACAATTCCGTACACTTGCTTCAGAATTGTCCTGGAATAATGAGGCCCTCTGCGCGACCTTCAAAAAAGGCCTATCCAGCAACATTAAAGATGTTCTGGCCGCACGAGAAATTCCTGCTAATCTACATGAACTTATTCACCTAGCCACTCGCATTGACATGCGTTTTTCTGAAAGGCGTCAGGAACTCCGCCAAGATATGGACTCTGTTCGCACGAGGCGTTTCGTCTCCTCGGCTCCTCTCTCCTCTGGTCCCCTGCAATCTGTTCCTGTGCCTCCCGCCGTGGAGGCTATGCAGGTCGACCGGTCTCGCCTGACACCTCACGAGAGGACACGACGCCGTATGGAGAACCTCTGCCTGTACTGTGCTAGTACCGAACACTTCCTGAGGGATTGTCCTATCCGTCCTCCCCGCCTGGAAAGACGTACGCTGACTCCGCACAAAGGTGAGACAGTCCTTGATGTCTACTCTGCTTCTCCACGTCTTACTGTGCCAGTGCGGATGTCTGCCTCTGCCTTCTCCTTCTCTACAGTGGCCTTCTTGGACTCTGGATCTGCAGGAAATTTTATTTTGGCCTCTCTCGTCAACAGGTTCAACATCCCGGTGACCAGTCTCGCCAGACCCCTCTACATCAATTGTGTAAATAATGAAAGATTGGACTGTACCATACGTTTCCGCACGGAGCCCCTTCTTATGAGCATCGGATCTCATCATGAGAGGATTGAACTTTTGGTCCTCCCCAATTGCACCTCGGAGATTCTCCTTGGACTTCCCTGGCTTCAACTTCATTCCCCAACCCTGGATTGGTCCACTGGGGAGATCAAGAGTTGGGGGTCCTCTTGTTCCAAGAACTGTCTAAAACCGGTTCCCAGTAACCCTTGCCGTAACTCTGTGGTTCCTCCAGTAACCGGTCTCCCTAAGGCCTATATGGACTTCGCGGATGTTTTCTGCAAAAAACAAGCTGAGACTCTACCTCCTCACAGGCCTTATGATTGCCCTATCGACCTCCTCCCGGGTACTACTCCACCCCGGGGCAGAATTTATCCTCTCTCTGCCCCAGAGACTCTTGCCATGTCCGAATACGTCCAGGAGAATCTAAAAAAGGGCTTTATCCGTAAATCCTCCTCTCCTGCCGGAGCCGGATTTTTCTTTGTGTCCAAAAAAGATGGCTCCCTACGTCCTTGCATTGACTACCGCGGTCTTAATAAAATCACGGTTAAGAACCGCTACCCCTTACCCCTCATCTCTGAACTCTTTGATCGCCTCCAAGGTGCCCACATCTTCACTAAATTGGACTTAAGAGGCGCCTATAACCTCATCCGCATCAGAGAGGGGGACGAGTGGAAAACGGCATTTAACACCAGAGATGGACACTTTGAGTATCTGGTCATGCCCTTTGGACTGTGCAATGCCCCTGCCGTATTCCAAGACTTTGTCAATGAAATTTTTCGTGATCTGTTATACTCCTGTGTTGTTGTATATCTGGACGATATCCTAATTTTTTCTGCCAATCTAGAAGAACACCGCCAGCATGTCCGTATGGTTCTTCAGAGACTTCGTGACAACCGTTTTTCTCCCAAATCTGTTCCTCCCACTCCTGTTTCCGGCTCCTCGGACGTCTTCTCGGTCAAGGAAATTTTGGCTGCCAAAAAGGTCAGAGGGAAAAATTTTTTTTTAGTAGACTGGGAGGGTTGTGGTCCTGAAGAGAGATCCTGGGAACCTGAGGACAACATCCTTGACAAAAGTCTGCTCCTCAGGTTCTCAGGCTCCAAGAAGAGGGGGAGACCCAAGGGGGGGGGTACTGTTACGCCGAGCGCTCCGGGTCCCCGCTCCTCCCCGGAGCGCTCGCTTCACTCCCACCGCTGCAGCGCTCCGGTCATGTCCTCTGACCCGGGGCGCTGCGATCCCGCTGCCAGCCGGGATGCGATTCGCGATGCGGGTAGCGCCCGCTCGCGATGCGCACCCCGGCTCCCCTACCTGACTCGCTCCCCGTCTGTTCTGTCCCGGCGCGCGCGGCCCCGCTCCCTAGGGCGCGCGCGCGCCGGGTCTCTGCGATTTAAAGGGCCACTGCGCCGCTGATTGGCGCAGTGGTTCCAATTAGGGTTTTCACCTGTGCACTTCCCTATATTACCTCACTTCCCTTGCACTCCCTTGCCGGATCTTGTTGCCTTAGTGCCAGTGAAAGCGTTCCTTGTGTGTTCCTTGCCTGTGTTTCCAGACCTTCTGCTGTTGCCCCTGACTACGATCCTTGCTGCCTGCCCCGACCTTCTGCTACGTCCGACCTTGCTTCTGCCTACTCCCTTGTACCGCGCCTATCTTCAGCAGCCAGAGAGGTGAGCCGTTGCTAGTGGATACGACCTGGTCACTACCGCCGCAGCAAGACCATCCCGCTTTGCGGCGGGCTCTGGTGAAAACCAGTAGTGGCTTAGAACCGGTCCACTAGCACGGTCCACGCCAATCCCTCTCTGGCACAGAGGGTCCACTACCTGCCAGCCGGCATCGTGACAAGATGTTGTGCCTACATCTTACGGCCACATGAGCCCTGTGGGTGCTTGTGAGATTATATCCTTTGTACCCACACGGCGGGGTCCGGGACGCAAATTTGGATTAAAATTTAAAATAAAAAAATCACACATTTCAATGGTTTTCTCATGCTGCAGCCAACTCTGGCTGCGTCATTCTGGTAATATATAGAGAGCACTCGCTGTCCTAAATTTTCGTTAAAATTTTTCGGCAAAAATGTTTGTCTTTTTTATTAGTGATTGTGAAGCTTTGGTGAGTACTCATGCATCAGACAACTCCAGGCTGTGTCATTCAGGCATTATATGGTTTAATGATGGTTTTGCTGGGCCTGGCTCTGGGAATTTCAAATTTTCTCATAGGTAGCACCGGCTATCCAAAAGTCTTCTTCATAAATTTCTACTATTGTTGTATTTTTTGGGAGGGATTGTGAAGCCCTAGTGTGTACTAATGCATCAGCCAACTCCAGGCTGTGTCATTCAGGCAATATATAGGTAGCACCCACTGTCCTAAATATTCTTAAATTTTTTTCAAAAATGGTTGTTTTTTCTTTGGGATTCTGAAGCCCTGGTGTGTACTCCATGCTGCTTCCTGCTACACTCTGTCAACCCGTTGGTCCTGTGACAGTGTGCTACTCCGCCTCCACATCCTCCACTGTGTCTTAAGCCTCCACTGCCCGGACAAGTCTCAGTGGCCCTTCAGCATACCATGTGTGCAGGTCACGGCGGTGTCACATTGTTCTTCACATGGTTTGCCTTGACGAGAAGTCTTGGAAACAATGGCCGGTCAGGGCAATGGAGACGTTGCGCCTTCATCTCACGGCCACATGAGCCCTGTGGGGGCTTGTTAGATTTGGTCCTTCGTACCCACACGCTGGGGTCCGGGACACGCAAAGGTTGTTTTAAATTTCAAATAAAAAAATGATGGCGCTGCTGGGCCTGGATCTGGGAATTTCAAATTTTCTGGTAGGTAGCACCCGCTATCCAAAATCTTTTTCAAAAATGTCTAAAATTGTGGTGTTTTTTTGGGGGGATTGGTAAGCCCTGCTGTGTACTCGTGCATCAGCCAACTCCAGGCTGTGTCATTCAGCCACTATATGGTGTCCTCATGCTTCAGCCTCATCCAAGCTGTGTCATTCAGCCACTATATGGTGTCCTCATGCTGCCAACACCTCCACACTATGGCATTCAGCCACTATATGGTGTCCTCATGCTGCCAACACCTCCATGCTGTGCCATTCAGCCACTATATGGTGTCCTCATGCTGCCAACACCTCCACGCTGTGCCATTCAGCCACTATATGGTCTCCTCATGCTGCCAACACCTCCACGCTGTGCCATTCAGCCACTATATGGTGTCCTCATGCTGCCAACACCTCCATGCTGTGCCATTCAGCCACTATATGGTCTCCTCATGCTGCCAACACCTCCATGCTGTGTCATTCAGCCACTATATGGTCTCCTCATGCTGCCAACACCTCCACGCTATGTCATTCAGTCACTATATGGTCTCCTGACACTGATGCCACCACCAGGCTCTGTCATTGTGCTGCTGTGCAGCAGTGATTCTAAAAGCGATGCCGGTAATCTGCATGTTATTCTGAATAACAGTATTATTTCACTACCCCAGCACACTCCATATGCCTGTTAGTACACAGCAAAGTGTTCTATACCCCTATAGAGGCTGTATGTAGGCTAGAAATAGCCTTTTTTAATATAGATTCGCCGCGAAAAAATTTGGATCAAAGCAATTCGGAAAATTCGGAAAATTCGGCGAATCGGCCGAATCGAGTTTTTGAAAAGTTCGCTCACCTCTAGTCACAATCACGGAGGCCCCAGGCAGTGCCAGCCCGGAAATCCTGTGGATATGGGATAACATGTTTAGGGGCAGAGTACCCCTTTAAAGTAGAGCCTAGGTGTCTGGCAGCTTGTAGACTGGGTTTGTAGCCTGGAAAGCACTGAGGTTCTATGGAGGAGTACACATACTGTATACAGATGGTCCTCAGATATAAGGAGGTGCGGACAAGGCTTCAGTCTCCTGACCTGGATGAAGATAATTGCACATTGTGTAGATATAGATTTACCTTCAGCAGACGTTAACAACATTAGGTTAGAATAGCATAGGATCACATGACCGGCGTCATGTATTTTGGCTGATGTGAGTCCTCTGGGGAGTTTACATTTTATTTGCTTTACAGTCATTATGCTTAGTGATGAAAGAGTCAAAGCAGGACGAAGTCATCCATTTCTGGTCTGTGGTCTCAAGTTCTCATATCACCTACACCCTGGGTGATCAGTGGGGTCCACAAAGGCCCCCTGCTTACCATTCATCATGGGCATCACCAACAGGGTGGCAGTCATGGTGTTTACCAGCAGATGAGGGGGCAGCACTCTTCTATATGTTCTTTAATGTTCTATAGACATTAAAGTTAAACTACAGCCCATCCCCCAACCATACAAATATTAAGAATGGTAGTGATTGGGTCATTGGGGATCCAGGGGTTAAGGCTGGGTTCACAAATTTAGGTTTTAAACTTGCAGTTATTGAATACAAAGCCAGGAACCGATGATAAATGAAGGAGATGTATAGAGGGAATAGTGAGAATTCTCCTCTTTCAAATCCATTCCTGGCTTTGTATTCAATAAATATAATTAAAAACCTAAATGTGTAAACACAGTCTAATGGGAAGATATCTATGTCCCTGGTGTCCAGTGATTTTATAACCACTTCCAGCTCCAGCGCTCTCTGTGCCCAGTCATAGGTCTACAGCTTGACTGAGAATTTAAGAAACCCATAAAATAGAGAGTCAGGGGCAAGAGTCACTTACAATCACATGGACAGTCAGGGGAAGGTGTGCGGTCAATAACATGGACAGTAAGGGGCAAGTGTGCGGTCACTATCATGGACAGTCAGGGGTAGGTGTGCGGTCACTATCATGGACAGTCAGGGACAGGTGTGCGGTCACTACCATGGACAGTCAGGGGCAGGTGTGCGGTCACTACCATGGACAGTCAGGGGCAGGTGTGCGGTCACTATCATGGACAGTCAGGGACAGGTGTGCGGTCCCCTATCATGGACAGTCCGGGACAGGTGTGCGGTCACTATTATGGACAGTCAGGGGCAGGTGTGCGGTCACTACCATGGACAGTCAGGGGCAGGTGTGCGGTCACTATCATGGACAGTCAGGGGCAGGTGTGCGGTCACTATCATGGACAGTCAGGGACAGGTATGCGGTCACTATCAAGGACAGTCAGGGGCAGGTGTGCAGTCACTAGCATGGACAGTCAGGGGCAGGTGTGCGGTCACTACCATGGACAGTCAGGGGCAGGTGTGCGGTCACTACCATGGACAGCCAGGGGCAGGTGTGCGGTCACTACCATGGACAGACAGGGGCAGGTGTGCGGTCACTACCATGGACAGTCAGAGGTAGGTGTGTGGTCACTACCATGGACAGTCAGGGGCAGGTGTGCGGTCACTACCATGGAAAGTCAGAGGTGGGTGTGCGGTCACTACCATGGACAGGTGTGAGGTCACTACCATGGACAGTCAGGGACAGGTGTGCGGTCACTACCATGGAAAGCCAGGGGTAGGTGTGTGGTCACTACCATGGGCAGTTGGGGGAAGGGGTGCGGTCACTACCATAGACAGTCAGGGGCAGGTGTGTGGTCACTACCATGGAGAGTAAGGGGCAGGTGTGCAGTAAATACTATGGACAGCCAGGAGTAGGTGTGTGGTCCCTACCATGGACAGCCAGGGGTAGGCGTGCGGTCACTACCATGGACAGCCAGGGGCAGGTGTGCGGTCACTACCATGGACAGTCAGGGGCAGGTGTGCGGTCACTACCATGGACAGTCAGGTAGAGGTGTGCGGTCACTACCATGGACAGTCAGGGGCAGGTGTGCGGTCACTACCATGGACAGTCAGGTAGAGGTGTGCGGTCACTACCATGGACAGTCAGGGGCTGGTGTGCAGTAACTACCATGGACAGCCAGGGTCAGGTGTGCGGTCACTACCATGGACAGTAAGGTACAGGTGTACAGTCACTACCATGGACAGCCAGGGGCTGGTGTGCAGTCACTACCAGGGACAGTCAGGGGCAGGTGTACAGTCACTACCATGGACAGTCAGGGGCAGGTGTGCAGTTACTACTATGGACAGTCAGGGGTAGGTGTGTGGTCACTACCATGGTCAGTCAGTGGTAGGGGTGCGGTCACTACCATGGACATTTGGGGGAAGGGGTGCGGACACTACTATGGACAGTCAGGGGCTGGTGTGCAGTCACTACCATGAACAGTCAGGTACAGGTGTGCGGTCACTACCATGGACAGTCAGGGGCAGGTGTGCGGTCACTACCATGGACAGTCAGGGGCTGGTGTGCAGTCACTACCATGGACAGTCAGGGGCAGGTGTGCAGTTACTACTATGGACAGTCAGGGGCAGGTGTGCAGTTACTACTATGGACAGTCAGGGGCAGGTGTGCAGTTACTACTATGGACAGTCAGGGGCAGGTGTGCGGTCACTACCATGGACAGTAAGGGTCAGGTGTGCAGTCACTACCATGAACAGTCAGGTACAGGTGTGCGGTCACTACCATGGACAGTCAGGGGCAGGTGTGCAGTTACTACTATGGACAGTCAGGGGTAGGTGTGTGGTCACTACCGTGGACAGTCAGGAGTACGTGTGCGGTCACTACCATGGACAGTCAGCGGTAGGGGTGCGGTCACTACCATGGACATTTAGGGTTAGGTGTGGGGCCAGTACCATGGACAATCAGAGGTAGGTGTGGGGCCACTACCATGGACACTCAGGGGAAGATGTGGGGCCACTACCATGGACAGTCAGGGGTAGGTTTGGGGCCACTACCATGGACAGCCAGGGACAGTCCTTCACATAAACAGAATACAGAATAAATTACACGTTCACACTTCCTATCAATGACCACAGAATTTACAATAGGAGATTCTAATGCAGATGTGAACAGAGCCCTACTCCTCCAACAATACAACATATAATATGCACACACAGACACTAACCTTAGACCCTAGAACATGCACCTAAAACAAAATCACACAACATACCAGATCCCCTAAACTAATACAGACCATAGACCAGACCCCCAGAGTAATACAGACCTCCTAAACTAATGCGGACCCTAGAGAAGACCCCAAACTAATACAGACCCTAAAGCAGACCCCAAACTAATACAGACCCAAGACCAGACACCTTAAACTAATACAGGCCATAGACCGGACCCCTAGAGTAATACAGACATCTTAAACTAATACGGACCCTAGAGCAGACCCCAAACTAATACAGACCCTAAAGCAGACACCAAACTAATACAGACCCTAGACCAGACCCTAAACTAATACAGACCCTAGACCAGACTCCCTAAATGTGTGCAGACCCTAGAGCAGACCCCAAACTAATACAGACCCTAAAGCAGACCCCAAACTAATACAGACCCAAGACCAGACACCCTAAATTAATACAGACCATAGACCGGACCCCTAGAGTAATACAGACCCCAAACTAATACAGACCCAAGACCAGACCCCATAAACTTATACAGACCATAGACCAGACCCCATAAACTTATACAGACCATAGACCAGACCCCAAACTAATACAGACCGAAGAACAGAACTCCTAAACTAATACAGACCACAGACCCCCTAAATTAATACAAAGTCCAGACAATACACCTATAATTATGCAGACCCTAGACAAAACACCTTAACTAATACAGACCAGACCCCAAACTAATACAAACACAAGGCCAGACCCCTAGAGTAATATAGACCCTACCCCCCTTAAACTAATACAGATCCTAGACTGAACAAAAAACTAATACAAACTCCAGACCATCTAAATTAATACAGACCCTAGACTGGACCCTAAACTTATAAAAAACCCAGACCTGACCACTAAACTAATACAGCCCCCAGACCAGACCCTATAAACAAATACAGATCCTAGACCAGACCCCCTAATCTTATACAGACCAGACCCCATAAACTAAAACAGACCCCAGACCAGACCTCCTAAACTAATACAGCCCCCAGACCAGACCCTATAAACAAATACAGATCCTAGACCAGACCCCCTAATCTTATACAGACCAGACCCCATAAACTAAAACAGACCCCAGACCAGACCTCCTAAACTAATACAGACCCCAGACCAGACCCCCTAATCTTAAACAGACCAGACCCAATAAAGTAATACAGACCCCAAACAAGACCCCCTAATCTTAAACAGACCAGACCCAATAAAGTAATACAGACCCCAGACAAGACCCCCTAAACTAATAGAGCCCCCAGACCAGACCCTATAAAGTAATACTGACCCAAGGCCAGACTTCCTAAACCAACACAGACCCCCTAAAAAATACAGAACTGTTATATGTTATTCAGTACCTCATCCTGACCATGTACATGTCATTTTTATGGCTTTATCACCGATATTTCACTAAAAAATTACATATTACAGCCGCTCAATGTCTTTTCCATCTTCTCAAAGGGAGGAGGTGTGTCCCTCTCTTGCCTGCACTGTGATGACTCCTCCTCCCTCACTCTCAAGAGCCTTGCAGCCCTGCTCTGTAACCCTTTCCTCTCCGGTTTTATGCTCTACACACACACACACAGTGATTATTGGAGATTGCCTGTACTCTACCACCAAAGACAATATGGTGAGTGTATAACTTACATCTTCCTATGTCATTCATGTGTGTCATCCTTTGCCAGTCCTGTAATGCTGGGACTTGTAGTTTTTGAATAGTTGGAGGTACAGTATTTGAATAACTCTTTTTTTTGCAGCAGTGTCGCCTTCAGCTGTGTGCCTACAGCTTTTGCAAAACTACTACTCTCAGCATGCCCAGACATTCGTTAACTGTGGTAGTTTTGCAACAGCTGGAGGCAAATGCTTGGTAAAACTCTGTGTTACAGCAGTGTTGTGCCGGCTGTGTTCCTCCTGCAGTCTTGTCCATCAGCCATCTCGTGTCCATGACTCCTGGACACACTCATGCTGCTGTGGGACTCATCAGTGTCCCAGGAGGTTTGGGAGTTTTCTTTAATAAAACATGAATTTTTGGGGATCACTGCAGACGCTATACGTTGTACTCAATAAGAACACAGTATGCAGTGAGCTCCCCCTGGTGGTAGATGTAGATTTATCTTTAAAGGGGTATTCCAGGATTACAAAGAAACAAAAAGATGATTTTGTGCAACAAAACAGCACCACGCCTGTCCATGGGTCGGTGCCCCCCAACCAAGGTGCCCTCAGCTGCTGCAAAACCACAACTCTCTGCACGCCCGGACAGCCAAAGGCCGTCCGGGCATGCTGGGAGCTGCAGTCCTGCGACAGCCAGAGGCAGCTCAGCCATGAAACACTGACTTAGGCTGTGGGCAACATTGCAGCTCAGCTCCACTAAAGTAAATGGAGCCGAGCCGCAACACAACACAGCCTGAGGACAGCGGTGGCGCCGCCTTTAGTAGAAAACAGCTAAGTTTCTGCAATTCTGGATCACCCCTTTTTATTAATTCCTTTATTTTTATATCCATACAGTATAAATTGGTTCACATAATACATATTACATTTACCCCCCTGCCTGTGTGGAAACAAAAAAAATAAAAAACTACAACGATTAGTTATTTAAACATGACCAGTTGAGAAGTTCCAGGCCATAGTTCCTGTTTATTACTGTATAATCGCCCACTCTACCATTTACCCCATTTACTCCATACCCTCTCAAACTCTATTTGTTTCTTCTTTGATTTACCTATTCTAAATATTTTGTAACTTTTAATCCTCTCCACCAGGCGTAGCCACTGTTCAATTTATGGGGGGTTATGGTCAAACCATTTCCGTACTATCAAGTATTTAGCAAGCGTTACTACTTTTAACAGGAGATCCTTCAATCTCCCCAAATCATTCATATCTTCCAATATTGCCGACCTAACAACCAAACTTATTCTCATCCTAAACCTTTTCCCCACACAGTCCTCTATATGCCCCCAAAAACCTCTCACCTTTTTACAACTTCATATCAAATGTATAAAATCTGAACACTTTGGAGTCGCCTACAGCCGATCAACTCAAAGAACATTGGGAAATAATACAGTCTATAAACAATCCTTAACTGTAAATACTGGAACTTTTTATTCGAGGACCCCAACACGACATTATTCAGGACTTTCTCCCATGTAGGACCTTCCAGGGGGCCTATATCTTGTTCCCATTTATTTTTAATCTAGATGGAATATAGATGTTTCATGTATTAAACCTTTGTAAACGTTCCTTAGGGACTTCATTGTGCTCTGTGGTTGCATAATATATGTGAAAAGTTTATGTGTTCTTATAATAAATTTATCTCTATCACTAGTGTATCTATCCGCTTCCTTTAAAAGGGTATTCCGGGCAAAAACATTTTATCCCCTATCCAAAGGATAGGGGATAAGATGTCTGATCGCGGGGGGCCCGCCACTGAGACCCCCGCGATCTCCTTGCAGCACTACCATTCTACCTCCGGGTTTCCGGGACTGGGGACATGATGCCATGCCCCCTCAATTCATGTCTATGGGAGGGGGCATGACGGCCGTCACGCCCCCTCCCATAGACATGAATGGAGGGGGCGTGGCGTGACGTCACGTCCCCAGTCCCGGAAAACCGGAGGTTTCCAAAACTGGAGACGCAGCTCCCGCATAGAATGGGGGTCTCAGCAGCAGGCTCCCTGTGATAAGAATTCTTATTCCCTATCCTTTGGATAGAAGATAAAATGTTTTTGCCCAGAATACCCCTTTAATTGAAGGTAGAAAAATTCCTTCCTCTCACCAATATTATATTCTACCCTCAGTGAATCAAAGGGTCTCAAGTCCCCCTAATCATAAAGCTGATGTACAAATTCATTACCCCTTTGAACCCAAAATTGCTTTTCCAAACCTCTATTAAATTCACTAATTTATAATTCCCCCAAATCTTCGTGCATCCAAAACTGTGTCTTATTCCACAAATATGTTTTATTTCATTCCAAACTTTATATCTCAAATATTGAGAAAAATTTTGATGAGTGCTCCCTCGTTTGTGACTCTAAAATGTCAAAAATATTTATATAGTCCCTTGAGTAAAAATTTATCATAGGCTCCAAGATACAATTCCTGGTGCCTTGCTTTATATCCTGTAGTTTTGCCCTCAGGAGATAAAATCTAAAATTCGGTAATGCCCATGCTCCTTTCCCTTCTGGAAGAGTAAGAGCGGAGTATTTTTTTCTTGCTCAACCTCGTCCCCATATTAATCTATTGAGAATTGCTTCTAGACCTTAAAACCAAGAGTCCGGTGCCCACACTCGAGCGGCCCTAATAACATACAAAATCTGCGGTAAGAAGATCATTTTTAGGGCTGCCACTCGATCTGCCTGTGATCACGGTAATTTACACCATATATTTACTTTTTTCTTGATTTTTTCCTTCAAAGGTTTAATATTTGCGTCCATATGTCGGGCCATCGTAGGTCGGGGGGGATCACTGTATTATCAATATAATATCTGCACCTACGCATTAACCCTCTAAAGCCCACTGGCCATGGGAATGTTAACCATAGCTGCATTTTTTTTTGTTTCTTTGCTCCATTAACCCTGGCAAGGCTACTGTTGTATTATCAATATAACACCTGTGTTACGCCGAGCGCTCCGGGTCCCTGCTCCTCCCCGGAGCGCTCGCGGCGTTCTCCTTTCTGCAGCGCCCCGGTCAGACCCGCTGACCGGGAGCGCTGCACTGTCATTCACGATGGAGATGCGATTCGCATAGCGGGATGCGCCCGCTCGCGAATCGCATCCCAAGCCACTTACCCGTCCCGGTCCCCGGCTGTCATGTTCTGGCGTGCGCGGCTCCGTTCTCTAGGGCGCGCCAGCTCTCTAAGATTTAAAGGGCCAATGCACCAGTGATTGGTGCCTGGCCCAATCAGTCTAATTAGCTTCCACCTGCTCCCTGTGTATATTATCTCACTTCCCCTGCACTTCCTTGCCGGATCTTGTTGCCTTGTGCCAGAGAAAGCGTTAGTGTTGTCCAAAGCCTGTGTTCCAGATCTTCTGCTATCCTCATTGACTACGAACCTTGCCGCCTGCCCCGACCTTCTTCTACGTCTGACCTTGCCTCTGTCTAGTCCTTCTGTCCCACGCCTTCTCAGCAGTCAGAGAGGTTAAGCCGTTGCCGGTGGATACGACCTGGTTGCTACCGCCGCAGCAAGACCATCCCACTTTGCGGCGGGCTCTGGTGAAAACCAGTAGCAACCCTAGAACCGGTCCACCGACACGGTCCACGCCAATCCCTCGCTGACACAGTGGATCCACATCCAGCTAGCCGAATCCTAACAATGGGATATCTGAGCTGTTTGTAGAAGAGACATATTCTGCCCCATATGGTAATAAATGCAAGAGGCCGATACTCAGGGACATCACCTCCACCACCACGATCTGCCTGGAGACAATGGAGCTGATCTTCATCTTCACCCAAGGAATGAAGAGCCATTGGAAGGGAACAATCTTAATGAAATAGAAGAAGCATTGGAGACTGACGAGCCATGTACATGAGCACATACAGTACACGACCGCCATGGGCAATAAAGGACTCTTCTGAGACATTCTTTAAGGTTCAGGTTGCAGGATGTTGGTGAATTCATTGTAAGTCACCACAGTGGTGAAAAATAAGCCGGTGAATTTCAGAGCAACCTGGATCTGATCTTTAGTGTCTAACTTCTTTGTTCAACCAATCAGATCGCTTCTTTCATTTATAAAGAGGCCTGTGAAAAAGAAAAGAAGCAATCTGATCGGGGGGGGGGGGGGGGGGGGGACTGCCATGTTTTAGGGGGAATTAATGCCTCTTTGGATGGGAGGTTACTACCCACTTGTTGGGAAGGGATCACTGCCTGCTTGTGAGGGGGTTATTGCCTACAGAAGGAGAGGTTGGACATTACTGCCTACTGGGAGACCTACCTAACCGCTGTGGGAGACAAATTTAATTGGGGACCTACATAAATCTAGGTAAGTGTGAACATATCCGTATTTAACAAAAGAAAAACTTTGTTTAGGTCTTGGAACATGGCAAAAAAAAAATTCAAGTTGTTCTCTTATACCTAACATAATACAATTTAAAAAGACATTAGAAAAATTGCATGAATTTAGAATCCCTGAAATCGTACTGACCAAGAAAATCTAATAATAAATAATATTTTTTACCACATCATCAGTGGCAAGAATTTAAACCTGAATACCTGAATTCTTGTTCATTATTTTCTCCCCCCCCCAAAAAAAATAAAAAAAAATAAATAAACAATAAATTAATAATAATAATAATAATAATATGTCATTAATAAGTTGATTGAACCACAAAATATTGCCATTTTAAAATACGGTGATGTGGGGGGGGGGGGGGGTCTGTGCTGAACTTTAAGGGTAAGTTAAAATTATTGAGTTAAACAATGAATCAGTGGCTCAGAGGGCAGGTGAACTGTCTTTCAAGGAGCTGATTCCATAAGGTTCTGCGTTCGATCTCCATATGATGATAGAAATGTTTTTTTAAGTAGTTTTACAGATATGAGGAGGAGCCACATAGAGGGATTTGTTTCACTTCTGTACACATTGCCAGGATGCCAATTCTGATGCTTTTCCCTAAATTGTATAATTTTTTTAAAGACTTATAAAAAACCATTGCTTCTTCACCTTCCAGGGACAGAACTTGTTCCTACTCCTAAAAAAAAGAAAATTTTTAGACCACTTGTAAAAATCCATTTCTTCTTTTGATACCTCAGTGTGAATATATACTGGCAGACATCTACCTCCAAAAAGGGCGAATTTCTAAAAAGTATAAAAGAACTGCTGGTGCGTTGTGTTTTTTATTCAACCTGTTAGATATCACCAGGCACCCTCTATTTACCTTTAGCCATACATATTTCTGTAACTTTGAAACTTACTTTGCTCTAAACACAGCTCAGAAGTCTATAGATATCCTCCTATGTTACCTATAAGTGTAATATGGGGCTTTAGGGCTCTTAGATGGTGTTAGATCGTCCTACCTGCTGAAAAAAATCTATTGAAAAGTTCACTCATCTTTACTATTCTGCTGACCCCCAGATACTAAAATTGTAGGGTCCCACAGGGGAACATAAAGGGCAGCCAGCCGCAAAGCCATCTGTGGCCTTTATCAACTGCATTTAAAATGATGTTGAAAAAGACTACAAGCCGGAACGTGTTCTCTGTTTTATGAACACTTGATAAGCTAAACAAACAAAGCATTTATAAAGAAGTGTTGTGTGCCGGGACCTTCCTTACTGTAAAAGACTGATAAAGTCCACACTGCACCGAACCTCAACCCAAGTACCCACCGATTCTTCCTTTTGGCAAAACCATCTGTGACTACAATAGAGACTTTGCCCTGGGGACAACAACCTTCAGCTGCTAAATGAGCCTAAAAAATCTGCTAGACCATTAAACAAGTTGTTAATTACCCCGGGTTACCACATGTCGCCGGAAATTTGACAGTAACTTAACCTTAAAACCACTTTAACCCCTTAAGGACCCAGCCATTTTAAACCTTAGGACCCGGCCATTTTTTGCACATCTGACCACTGTCACTTAACATTAATAACTCTGATGCTTTTAGTTATCATTCTGATTCTGAGATTGTTTTTTCGTGACATATTCTACTTTAACATAGTGGTAAAATTTTGTGGTATACTTGCATCTTTTCTTGGTGAAAAATCCCAAAATTTGATGAAAAATTTAGCATTTTTCTAACTTTGAAGCTCTCTGCTTGTAAGGAAAATGGATATTCCAAATAATTTTTTTTTATTCACATATACAATATGTCCACTTTATGTTTGCATCAGACACCAGAGGCACCAGAGGCTTCAAAGTTCAGCAGCAATTTTACAATTTTTCACAAAATTTCCAAACTCACAATTTTTCAGGGACCAGTTCAGGTTTGAAGTGGATTTGAAGGGTCTCCATATTAGAAATACCCCACAAATGACCACATTATAAAAACTGCACCCCCAAAGTATTAAAAATGACATTCAGTCCTTCAGCGTTTTAACCCTTTAGGTGTTTCACAGGAATAGCAGCAAAGTGAAGGAGAAAATTCACAATGTCCATTTTTTACACTCGCATGTTCTTGTAGACCCAATTTTTGAATTTTTTCAAGGGGTAAAAGGAGAAAATGTATACTTATATTTGTAGCCCAATTTCTCTAGAGTAAGGAGATACCTCATATGTCTATGTAAAGTGTTCGGCGGGCGCAGTAGAGGGCTCAGAAGGGAAGGAGCGACAAGGGGATTTTGGAGAGTACGTTTTTTTTTTAATGGTTTTTGGGGGGCATGTTGCATTTAGGAAGCCCATATGGTGCCAGAACAGCAAAAAAAAAAAAACACATGGCATACCATTTTGGAAACTAGACCCCTTGAGGTATGTAACAAGGAATAAAGAGAGCCTTAATACCCCACAGGGGTTTCACAACTTTTGAATATGTTAAAAAATCAAAATAAAATTTCACTAAAATGTGTGTTTCCCCCCAAATTTCACATTTTTGCAAGGGTTAATAGCAGAAAATACCCCCTAAAAATTGTAAACCCATCTCTTCTGAGTATGGAGGTACCCCATAAGTTGACCTGAAGTGTACTATGGGTGAACTACAATGCTCAGAAGAGAAGGAGTCATATTTGGCTTTTTGAGAGCAAATTTTGCTCGGGGGCATGTCGCATTTAGGAAGCCCCTATGGTGCCAGGACAGCAAAAAAAAAAACACATGGCATACCATTTTGGAAACTAGACCCCTTGAGGAACGTAACAAGAAATAAGGTGAGCCTATATACCCCACAGGGGTTTCACGACTTTTGCATATGTAAAAAAAAAAAATCATAACAAGGGGTACAGTGAGCATTTACTGTCAGATCTTTGGAACAGTGGGCTGTACAAAATTTTTTATTTGCACAGCCCACTGTTCCAAAGATCTGTCAGACACCTGTGGGGTGTAAATTCTCACTGCACCCCTCATTACATTCCGTAAGGGGTGTAGTTTCCGAAATGGGGTCACATGTGGGGTTTTGTTTTTTTTGCGTTTGTCAAAACCGCTGTAACAATCAGCCAGCCGTGTGCAAATCACCTCAAATGTACATGGTGCGCTCTCCCTTCTGGGCCTTGTTGTGCGCCCCCAGAGCACTTTGCGCCCACATATGGGGTATCTCCGTAGTCGGGAGAAATTGCATTACAAATTTTGGAGGGCTTTTTTCCCCTTTACCTCTTGTCAAAATGAAAAGTATAGGGCAACACCAGCATGTTAGTGTAAAAAATTAATTTTTTTACACTAACATGCTGGTGTAGACCCCAACTTCACCTTTTCATAAGGGGTGAAAGGAGAAAAAGCCCCCCAAAATTTGTAAGGCAATTTCTCCCGAGTACGGAGATACCCCATATGTGACCCTAAACTGTTGCCTTGAAATACGACAGGGTTCCGAAGTGAGAGCGCCATGCACATTTGAGGCCTGAATTAGGGATTTGCATAGGGGTATTCTACGCCAGTGATTCCCAAACAGGGTGCCTCCAGCTGTTGCAAAACTCCGAGCATGCTTGGACAGTCAACGGCTGTCCGGCAATACTGGGAGTTGTTGTTTTGCAACAGCTGGAGGCTCCAATTTGGAAAGAGTGGCGTACCAGACGTTTTTCCTTTTTATTGGGGAGGGGAGGGGGGCTGTGTAGGGGTATGTGTATATGTAGTGTTTTTTACTTTTTCTTTTATTTTGTGTTAGTGTAGTGTAGTGTTTTTAGGGTACAGACACATGGACGGGGGATTACAGCGAGTTTCGCGCTGCGAGTTTGAGCTGACGCGCAAAATTTGCTGCATTTCAAACTTGCAGCCTGATACTCACTGTAAGCCCCCTGCCCATGTGAATGTACCCTGTACATTCACAGGGGGAGGGGACCTCCAGCTGTTGCAAAACTACAACTCCCAGCATGCACAGTCTATCAGTGCATGCTGGTAGTTATAGTTTGCAACAGCTGGAGGCACACGGGTTGGGAAACACTGAGTTAGGAAACAGACAATGTTTCCCAACCAGTGTGCCTCCAGCTGTTGCAAAACCACAACTCCCAAACATTCTCAGGCATGCTGGGAGTAGTAGTTCGGCAACATCTTTAGAGCCAGATGTTGCCGAACTACAACTCCCAGCATGCTTGGAGTTGTAGTTTTGCAACATCTGGAGGACTACAGTTTGCAGACCACTGATACAGTGGTTCCCAATCTGTGCCCTTCCAGATGTTGCAAAACTACAACTCCCAGTATGCCAAAACTGTCCAGGCATCCTGGGAGTTGTAGTTCTGCAACATCTGAAGGGCCAGATGTTACAGAACTATAACTCCCAGCATACCTGGACAGTAAGGGCATGCTGAGGATGTGTAGTTTTGCAACATCTGGAAGGGCACAGTGGTCTCCAAACTGTGGACCTCCAGAAGTTGCAAAACTGCAACTCCCAGCATGCCCAGATGCCAAGGGCTGTCTGGGCATGCTGGGAGTTGTAGTATACAGTGTCCCAATACAGCAATGCATGTCACTTTACGGCGACGTGCATTGCTGTAAAGGGCCCGACCGCGGCTGAAGATCCACTCACCTGTCGCCGCCGCCGCTGTCTTCACGCCGGGATCCAGGTCTTCAGGGAAGTGGTAAGTACCGGGGCCGGGCCCCAGCACTCCCCCGTCCCCCGCCGCGTCCTCTGGTCTTCCTCCCATCCTCTCCGGACTTCAAGGGGCCGGGCAGGGCGGGAGGAAGTAACCGCCCCCCCCCCCCCCCCTGGGATTGGTCGGTTAGTTAACCGACGGATCGCAGGGGATCGGAGGAGGTGGCCGGCTTGCCACCTCGCTCCTAGTCTTCAGCATGGTCCTGGCTGTCTGTGACAGCCGGGATCATGCAAAATTACCAGGCGGTCGGGTCCCAGAGACCAGATCAGCCCGGTAACACCGCAGATCGCAAGAGCGATTTCCCTTGCGATTTGCGACGATTGCCGACTTGGGGGGCCTACATGGCCCCCCTCGGCGTTTGCCCTGGATGCCTGCTGAAGCATTTCAGCAGGCATCCGGTTCCGATCTCTGCCTGGCGCACTGCAGGGACCGGAAAACACCAGGACGTACGGGGACGTCCTGTGTCCTTAAAGTTCAGGGTGCGGGGACGTCCCGTACGTCCTGGGTCCTTAAGAGGTTAAAGCCACTTAAACACATTACTAGGTGACCATAGAGGGTTTATTATACATGGTTTTACAGGGGTTTTCAGGGCTATTGTATTGACCGTTCATATAAAATGTGTTTGAAGCAAACCAAACTTTTTCAAAAAGCTCTAATCTGCTTTCTAGGAATATAGTCAGTAGCCTCAGACTTTGGGTCATGACAGATCTCTAAGTCTGATAATGTTTTATCTAGGCTCATCAATCCCATCAACCAACAATATGCTTTTATTATTCACACAGGGACAAACATCTACAAAATATAAGACATAAGATACATATAGATATACTTTACTATATACAGTAACCCCCCGACATGCGATGGCCCCGACATATGATCAAATGGGCATACGATGGCCTCTCAGAGGCCATCGCATGTCGATGTAAGCATCGACATACGAAGATTTTATATGTCGGGGCCATCGCATTAACTGCTATTCGACAGCGCAAAATGCTTAAGCTTCTGTCGGATAGCAGTTTAAGCATCCCGGACAGGTTCACTTACCTATCCCCGCTGCTCTGGGTCCACTTCGCGATCTTCCGGCGTTTTCTGCATCTTCTCTGGGGTCCGAGCCTCGATTTCTGGCACCTTTATTACGTCGTGCGCATGCCGTCCCGGGGCCGCAACGTAATAACGTCACCAGAAAGCGAGGCCCGGACACCGGAGAAGATGCGGAAAAAGCCGGAGGATCCCGAAGAAGAAGCCAGAGCATCGGGACAGCATCGGGAGCCCCTGGGACAGCATCAGGAGCTGTGAGGACGCGGTCCGGAGTGGCGGGGACAGGTCAGTATAACTTCCTATACTTTACATTGCACGGATCCCTCAATATACGATGGATTCGACAAACGATGGGTCGTTTGGAACGAATTACCATCGTATGTTGAGGGACCACTGTACTTTATATATCATCATCCAAACAAATCCATGAGAGTCAGTGTAGGCCTCATCTGCCCCACAATGAGCACTGGAGGCATCCACCAGCCAACATTCATGATGACCAGAAGATCCAGTCCTTTGTCCAATCAAAGATCCTATTGGTCCATAGTAAAGATTGACGCTCATTATCTGGTTCTACAGTTTTCTAAGTTAAGGCGGAATCTTCTGTCTCATTCATGGAAGGTTCATGAAAAATTTAACTCGACCAAACTTAGGCCAGAAGGTTCAATGACCATCACTTTGATTTTCAAATCTCTTTCCTTCTGATATTTTTGCAGAACGTTAGAATAATGAATGTCGGTAACTTTAGTGAGTTATAACCTGGTGGACAGATCTGTATACTTGATGATGTTTTATCTAAGATGGTCAATCCTGGTTTATCTTTCCTCTCATTTATTGCCGACAAATTTTACACAACCAAACACAGTCCAGCAGGTAACTGATAGATGGTTCCTGTCCCACCGACCATCACTCTGAATGAAAAGTCATAGGACACATAGGGCCATCATACAGGTTTCGGAGACCAGGTCACTAAGCTAAACTGGAATCTACAACATCTTCTGTGGTGATCCTAATGTCTACTTCCATTATGTAGAAGGATAGATGATAATTCATGTCAGTATCAGTGATGAATTGTGATATGTATGATGTGTATATGAGGAGCAGAGATAATAGAATATGAGAAGATGGTTTCCAATGGGACAAATCTTTACTGACCTGATCCTATAGTCCGGGCTATAAAAATTAAGACCTTTCTTGGTGCTTCCTTCAGTTTGGGATTCCCATAGATAAGAAGAGCCAACTGGACCGTGGGGAATGAAAATAGCAATATCATGCCTATCCAGGAGCCCCAGGTTGGGTCAATTATGTTCAGCGAAAAAAGGAACACTGTAAGAAAAGTGAGTGTATAAAGCATCAGGAGACCGGTCATGGTCAGCACAGCAGATTGATAATCCTTCACATTGTTGTTGATATTCTCAATGTTCTTCCTCATCTGATCATTATAATATTTGAGTAGTGAAGCGCTGACAGTGGTGGTCACTATTGTAAGGAAGATTGGCAGACAATTGAGACTCAGGGCAAGTTCATTGAATGTGACCTTCTCTCTTATTGGGTCTTTCATTTTTTCGGCTCGGCTTTCAGTTGAGTTATTTTCAATAGAATTTTCTTGTGAAATAAGAATTGAGAGAAATCCTCCTCCTAGAGACAAAACCTCTGCTGTCAATAAGAACCCCCCAGTTATTGTGCTTGTCCTGTTCTTAAGCTTTGTCAGGATCCCGGGCTGGGAAGGAATGATCTTCAAGAAGTAGAAGATGGAAAGCGTGCAGGTGAGCCAAGACATGGATGTGACGCAGTACATGGTCATGTAGTAGATCATATATATATAATACGTTACGTTATTCAAGTGTGGCCACACGTTTGGGATGAGTAAATTTGTTGACATAATGAAGGTTAAGCACATGTTAGAAACACTCACAGCCATCAAAATCCTGTTGACCATGGGAATCTTTTTCCTTTTGGTGCCAGTAACAGAAAGACAAATGATTGTGAAGATGCTGCAGGACAAGTCAATTATGGCCTCAAGAAGTAAGACAGCAAGAACAGCCTCAGGAATAGGAGAACTCATGTTGGGAGGTGGTAGAATCAGCCACCATTGGGATTAGAAGTGTTTGTCTTCAGTTTCTCTTGTTCTTATACTGGGATTGAAGTGAAGATGGAGTAATGGAATATTATAATGGGCTTTCTTTGAATAAATTCAAACTACAGGTCATAATGCAGAAGTCTAATGTGTCATGTAAATGTAGATGTACATGATGTATGGAAATACTGACCCTTGTCACGAATCATCTGTAAAGATCGATCACCTTTCCTCTAATTCATATTCTTTCAGTCACTAAGTAAAGAAAAAACAAAACAAAAAGTCAATAGAAAGATGTCTGTATGTGGCCCAGATGACTATCTAGCTTTCATGTACAAGGTAAAACCCATAATATATTGCTGACTATCCAATGTATACATGAGTATTCTGACTTTCATGACAGCAGGTGTAGAGGGGAGAAGGATCAGGCATGTTGGGTTTTATTGTGCTCGATCCTTTGTTTTTTCAGGGGAAATAAGTAGCTGCAGAAGGTTTGTGGTCAGGGGCTTTGTAAGGTGTATGGGGGGGGGGGGGTTGATCAAGAGATAAGGTGTATGGATGGAAACTAGTAGCCAGGAGCTATCTAAAGTGGGGAGTCCGGGGGGTCAGGAGATCTCGAACGTGTATGGGAGGAGTCTTGTGGCCAGAAGCTATCTAAGGTTTATAAGACGTGTCTGGTGGCCTGAAGCTATGTTAGGTTTATAAGACGTGTCTGGGGGTCAGGAGATATCTAAGGTTTATAAGACGTGTCTGGTGGCCAGAAGCTATCTAAAGTGGGGAGTCCGGGGGTCAGGATATATTGAACGTGTATGGGAGGGGTCCTATAGACAGAAGCTATTTAAGGTGTATGAGGGAGTCTGGTATCCCAGAGCTATTAAAGGTGGTTAGCCACTATAAAGGGCCAAAGAGTTTTAGTAAAATCTTCCATTGTTCTCTTCTTCACTTAATGAGCTCAGAGAAGGTTAACCGTTTGTTATGCTATTCAAATTATGTTTTTTTTTTTTTTTGCTACCTTGGACAACACAAGTTTTTCCATGAGGTTCTGAGGAAAATGTTTTCATAAAATGTTATTGACTGAACCAGGAACAGAACCTGCAGAACAAATCTCGGACAGTGTGAACATTTTTTGCAGCTAATTTAAAGATATATACAGAAATAACTTCTAGGAAATACTAAATATATATATATATATATATATATATATATATATATTTATTTGTGGTCGTTGCTACATGACTGATATGCGTAAGACCCTAGTAATAACCTATCTACCAACTCTTACCTCAACTAAGCAGTCTGAAATGTGCCATAACTGCGGCGTAAAGAATATGCCTGAAAAAGAGGGCAAAACCCGGATTTAAACAAACATTTGTTTATTCCAAAATTACAGAACTAGAGACTGGAATGCGCTAGCCATTTCTTTGCGAGGGTTAGGAATATACTGCATGTAGCATCCGGATTTCCAACGTCCTAATTTCTTGATCACATGGGCTGGGACTCCGTTCTTAGAAGCGGCTGTTGCTGCGCCAATACGGAAGGAATGACCGTATAACGAAGTCGGGTCTCCTCCCAGTGACCTGACCAAAATGCGTACATTTTTGATGAATTGAGAAGTAGTTACATAGTTAGTATGGTTGAAAAAAGACATACGTCCATCAAGTCCAACCAGGGAATTGAAGTGAAGGGTGTAAGGGGATAAGGGAAAGGGATGGGATTTTATATTTCTTCATAAGCATTAATGTTATTTTGTTCCATGAATGTATCTAACCCTGTTTTAAAGCTGTTAATTGTTCCTGCTGTGACCAGTTCCTGAGGTAGACCGTTCCATAAATTCACAGTCCTCACGGTAAAGAAGGCGTGTCGCCCCTTGAGACTAAACCTTTTCTTCTCCAGACGGATGGAGTGCCCCCTCGTCCTTTGGGGGGGTTTAACCTGGAAAAGTTTTTCTCCATATTTTTTGTATGGGCCATTTATATACTTATATACGTTTATCATATCCCCCCTTATACGTCTCTTCTCAAGACTAAACAATTGTAACTCCTTTAATCACTCCTCATAGCTAAGATGTTCCAGGCCCCATATTAGTTTAGTTGCACGTCTCTGCACCCTTTCCAACTCCGCAGTGTCCCTTTTATGAACAGGCGACCAAAACTGAACAGTATATTCCAGGTGAGGCCGTACCAATGCTTTATAAAGGGGGAGTATTATGTCCCTGTCCCTTGAGTCCATGCCTCTTTTTATATATGATGATATCCTGCTGGCTTTGGAAGCAGCAGCCTGACATTGTGCTATTCTGTAGTCTGTGATCTACAAGTCCCCCAGATCCTTCTCTACCAGTGACTCTGCCAGTTTAATCCCCCCTAAGACATACGATGCATGCAGGTTATTAGTACCCAGATGCATAACTTTACATTTATCCACATTGAACCTAATTTGCCAAGTGGAGGCCCAGACACTTAGTCTATCCAAGTCATCTTGTAACTTATGCACATCCTCTATAGACTGTACTGTGCTACAAAGCTTGGTGTCATCTGCAAAGATAGAAACAGAGCTGTTATTACCATCCTCTATATCATTGATAAATAAATTAAACAACAGGGGTCCCAGTACAGAACCTTGGGGTACACCACTAATTACCGGGGACCAATCAGAGTACGAATCATTGACCACCACTCTCTGGGTACGATCCATGAGCCAGTGTTCAATCCAGTTACAAACTAAAATTTCCAAACCCAAAGACCTTAACTTACCTGTCAGATGTCTGTGAGGGACAGTATCAAAGGCTTTGGCAAAATCCAGAAACACTATATCCACATCCCCACCTCTTTATACAGAGCCCCCCTCTATATCCACAGCCCCCCTCTATATACACAGTCCCCCTCTATATACACAGCCCCCCTCTATATACACAGCCCCCCCCCTCTATATATACGGCCATTCCTCTGTCAAGGCTTCTACTCACCTCTTCATAAAAGCAAATTAGATTGGTTAGACAACTTCTATCCTTAGTAAATATTATCCCCAAACAAAAAGACAAAGTCCTTCAAACAATTTACCCACAATGCACGTTAGACTTACTGGTCTATAATTGCCTGGCGAAGACCTAGAGCCCTTCTTGAAGATTGATACCACATTAGCCTTGCGCCAGTCCCTTGGAACAATACCAGACACAGAGAATACCAGAGAATCTCTAAATATCATGAACAAGGGTACAGATATTACTGAACTTACCTCTTTAAGAACTCTTGGGTGTAGTCCATCCGGCCCTGGAGATTTGCTTACATTTACTTTACTTAACTTACCTTGTACTATCTCTACATTAAGCCAGTTCAGTACATTACGTGATGTGTTACCAGCACTGACCTGCACATGATGTGTTACCAGCACTGACCTGTACATGATGTGTTACCAGCACTGACCTGTACATGATGTGTTACCAGCACTGACCTGGCCAATGTCAGCTCCTTTTTCCATAGTGTATACAGAACTAAAGAGCCCATTCAGTAGCTTCGCCTTCTCTTGATCGCCCGTGACAACCTCCCCATTATCATTATTAAGGGGTCCTACTTGCTCTGTCCTTGTTTTTTTTTGTATTTATACATATATTGCTTTCTTTGGCCACCTGTCTCTCATTTAGAATTTTTGCTGTTTTTATTACATTTTTACAGATTTTATTAAGCTCCTTGTACTGTATAAATGTTATAGCTGACCCATCAGATTTGTATTTTTTGAAGGCTATTTCTTTGTTGTTTATTGCTCTTTTAACCCCTTAAGGACCAGGCCATTTTACACCTTACTCGTTTTTTGCACATCTGACCACTGTCCCTTTAAACATTAATAACTCTGGACTCTTTTAGTTATCATTCTGATTCTGAGATTGTTTTTTCGTGACATATTCTACTTTAACATGGTGGTAAATTTTTGTGGTAACTTGCATCCTTTCTTGGTGAAAAATCCCAAAATTTGATGAAAAAATTGAAAATTTAGCTTTTTTCTAACTTTGAAGCTCTCTGCTTGTAAGGAAAATGGATATTCCAAATTAAATTTTTTTTTTTCACATTTCCAATATGTCTACTTTATGTTTGCATCATACAATTGATGAGTTTTTACTTTTGGAAGACACCAGAGGGCTTCAAAGTTCAGCAGCAATTTTAACATTTTTCACAAAATTTTCAAACTCACTATTTTTCAGGGACCAGTTCAGGTTTGAAGTGGATTTGAAGGGTCTTCATATTAGAAATACCCATAAATGACCCCATTATAAAAACTACACCCCCCAAAGTATTAAAAATGACATTCAGTAAGTGTGTTAACCCTTTAGGTGTTTCACAGGAATAGCAGCAAAGTGAAGGAGAAAATTCACAATCTTCATTTTTTACACTTGCATGTTCTTGTAGACCCAATTTTTGAATTTTTACAAGGAGTAAAAGGAGAAAATGTATACTTATATTTGTAGCCCAATTTCTCTCGAGTAAGCACATACCTCATATGTCTATGTAAATTGTTCGGCGGGCGCAGTAGAGTGCTCAGAAGGGAAGGAGCGACAAGGGGATTTTGGAGAGTACGTTTTTCTGAAATGGTTTTTGGGGGGCATGTTGCATTTAGGAAGCCCCTATGGTGCCAGAACAGCAAAAAAAAAAAACACATGGCATACCATTTTGGAAACTAGACCCCTTGAGGAGCTTAACAAGGAATAAAGTGAGCCTTAATACCCCACAGGGGTTTCACGACTTTTGCATATGTAAAAAAAATATATAATTTTTTCACTAAAATGTGTGTTTCCCACCAAATTTCACATTTTTGCAAGGGTTAATAGCAGAAAATACGCCCCAAAATATATAACCCCATCTCTTCTGAGTATGGAGGTACCCCATAAGTTGACCTAAAGTGCACTACGGGCGAGCTACAATGCTCAGAAGAGAAGGAGTCATATTTGGCTTTTTGAGAGCAAATTTTGCTCGGGGGCATGTCACATTTAGGAAGCCCCTATGGTGCCAGAACAACAAAAAAAAAAAAAACACATGGCATACCATTTTGGAAACTAGACCCCTTGAGGAAAGTAACAAGGAATAAAGTGAGCCTTAATACCCCACAGGGGTATCACAACTTTTGCATATGTAAAAAAAAAATTTAATTTTTTCACTAAAATGTGTGTTTCCCCCCAAATTTCACATTTTTGCAAGGGTTAATAGCAGAAAATACCCAACAAAATTTGTAACCCCATCTCTTCTGAGTATGGAGGTACCCCATAAGTTGACCTGAAGTGCACTACGGACAAACTACAATGCTCAGAAGAGAAGGAGTCATATTTGGCTTTTTGAGAGCAAATTTTGCTCGGGGGGCATGTCACATTTAGGAAGCCCCTATGGTGCCAGGACAGCAAAAAAAAAAAAAAACACATGGCATACTATTTCGGAAACTACATCCCTCAAGAAATATAACAAGGGGTACAGTGAGTCTTCACACCCCACAGGTGTTTGATAAATATTCATGAAGTGGGATGTGAAAATGAACAATTTGTTTTTTTACACTAAAATGCTGGGGTTACACCAAATTTTTCATTTTCACAAGTGGTAAAAGGAGAAAATGTCACCGTAAGTTTGTAAATACATTTCTTTGGAGTAAGGACATACCTCAAGTCTGGGCGTAAACAGCTTGCACACTGGTCTGAGAGGAGCAGGTCACATTCAGGGGCCTTGAGCTTCTGCGTTGCGGCCTAAGGAGCCAGAACAGTGGGACCCCCCCTCAAGGGGCATTACATGGGGTAAATAACTGGGGTACACTAAATAACTAAAATGGGGTACAGTGGGACATAAAATTATAAAACAGGTTATGGTCCCAGAATGATGACCCAGAGCATAGCCAAAACTAAAAAATATGCCCGCCCCAAACCCTATGCTCTGAATCATCATTCTGGGAATGTGACGTGTGTGGCTGTCCCTAACCTGTTGCCTCAAATGCGCACCCTGCGCATGTGAGGCAACAAAAAAGTCCCCGATGATAGTGACTCAGTAACCCATGACCCAGAGAAAAAAATACCCCCAGAGGTCTCATCAGTTTTTTGTTTTTTTTTAGATGAGTTTTTTTGGGCAATTTAGTGGTTTTATGGTGTTAAAATTTGGAATGTACTCTGGACATGGTACATTGGGGTCAAATTATGGAAAATTAAAATGAAAAGGGAAAATTTAGTACTCCATGGAAGTGTGATACTCCCTGAAGCAGTTTTTAATGCAGAGGCCCGGATGATCGTAGCAAGTGTCACACTGAGTGGTGGTGTCCTTCCGAATCCCCCTCCTGTTACACACTCTGCATTTTTTCTGGGATCGTCCCTTCTTTCCAGTATGGGGGACTTCACCTGGAAAGTGTTGGTCTGGGACGATCCTGGCACCTATAACTCCAGTTCCTTGGGAAGTCCGGCCTGCTCTTTCCCGGTCGCCAAAGATCAGGACCTTTAGGACTTCTTCTTGGAACTGGAGGAATGTCCCTGTGTTGCCAGCGTACTGGAACAGTACAAAAGAGTTGTACATGGCAACCTGTACCATGTAGACCGCAACTTTTTTGTACCATACCCGTGTTTTCCGCATGGCCATGTATGGCTTGAGGACTTGATCAGAAAGATCAACTCCCCCCATATACTGATTGTAGTCCAGAATACAATCGGGCTTCAGGACCGGTGTTGTGGTACCTCGCACGGGGACAGGTGAGCTGCCGTTACCATGAATAGTGGTCAGCATAAGGACATCCCTCTTATCCTTATACCTGACCAACAACAGGTTTTCATGGGTAAGGGTACGGGACTCACCCTTGGGCATAGGTGTCTGCAGAAAATTTAGAGGGAGGCCTCTCTGGTTCTTCCGCACGGTCCCACAAGCGGACGTGGATCTGGCGGCGAGGGATGTGGTCTCCGCCGCCGTATAGGTGACTCAACATCAGTACTAGATGATGAGGAGGACGATGAAGAACACAGGAATGTTGGATCTTCATCGGTGGGGGGGGGTTGATGGCGGGGGTGGCGGGTGTGTGTGTGGGGGGGGGTGAGTATGTAGTGTGTGTGATTGGTGTAACTAACTGTATGGGGGGGAAAAAAGCGCTGCAGACAAAAAAAAATGGCCAAATGCAGCGCCCTGAATCCCTAATAGGGCCCGGGTCACACTAAAAAAAATTGTCGCGGACCCTTTAGGTCCTATTAGGGGGTCAGGGGGGGGAATTTTTGTTTTACTTTTTTTACTTTACTTTTAACTTTTTTTACTGGTTAACCCTACCTGTCCCTGGGGCTGTACTCTCTTCCTCTGTGAGGGGCTCCGATCTTCACAGAGGGGGGGGTACCTGGCTCCTTCTCGCAGCTCTGGCTGCTGAATGAACTCAGGGAGCAAGCAGAGCCGCGAGAAGGGGCCGTTAACCCCTCCCCTGCCGGCTGCTATTGGCCGGGCGATCCTGGGGGGGTGACGACATCGCCACCTCCCCATAGATACAGAGGGTTATAGGGGGTGTATCCTACACCCCCGATCACCTTGTATCTCCGGGTCAGCGGGTCCCGCATCACCGGAATCACCGAAAATCGCAAGTGTGAAATCACTTGCGATTTTCGGCGATTGCCTACATGGCGGGGTCTGATGATGGCATTGCCGCGGGGTGCCTGCTGATCGATATCAGCAGTCACCCCGGTCCGGTCCCCGCCCGGCGCGCGGCAGGGACCGAAATTCCCACGGGCGTACAGGTACGCCCTTGGTCCTTAAGTACCAGGGAGCAAAGGCGTACCTGTACGCCCTTGGTCCTTAAGGGGTTAACATCATTTGTCAGCCATGTAGGATTTAGTTTTAATGGTTTATATTTGTTCCCCTTTGGTATATATTTAGCTGTATAGTTATTTAGAGTTGATATAAAGATGTCCCATTTACCTTCTGTATCAGTATTTGACAACACCTCCCCCAGTCTATGTCCTGTAGTGCAGCTCTCAGCCCAGGGAAATTTGCCTTTTTAAAGTTATATGTTTTTGCCTTCCCCGTCTGTCTTTGTTTTCTACATTTTAAGTGAAAAGTAACTATATTGTGGTCGCTATTCCCAAGGTTTTCCCGCACAGTTACATTACCAACCAGCTCTGCATTGTTGTAAATGATCCGTTTTTTCCCCACTACGCACAAATGGTACCCTGTCAAAGTTAGTGGGCTGGATCTGAAACGGAGTAAAGGATCGTTAGTGGGTTGGATAGTTAGTGGGTTGGATCTGAAACGGAGTAAAGGATCGTCAGCCGACAAGTTAGCACAGGCATTCGACAATTCACAGAGGACTTTGACAGGGCACCATTTGTGCGTAGTGGGGAAAAAACAGACAACCACAGTTTGACCCGGAGAAGAGGTCTTGGTCTGACTGAGGGACAGTTCGGAATGGTCAGAGACATATGACAGCTGTTTGACTTTAAGAAAGGGTGCGTTTAGGGACCTAGCAGTGCACTCACCCGGTCTGAGAAACCCATAATAGGCAAGGTACATGGCTGCTTTCAACGTGAGGCTATCGTGAATACCCAATGGTGCGGAATCTAACAGGTCCGACAACTTCCTGAACATGTTGCCTTTAATCGGTTGTCTGACTGGGTTGCGAGGGACTTCTTTCTTAAGAATACCTTTCAGAGCAGACTTCACCAAGCAAGAAGAGAATATGGAGTAACTACAGGTATTGGTTAAGGATAAATGGTGTTGGATACCGGCTAGATAACTCTTAATAGTATTATGGGATAAATGCAGTGTGGTGTGGCAAAACCCGACATATGCTAACAAGAAGGGAACTGAACCTTGACTCCCTCAGCGTGCTTGGACCTGAATTTGGAGAATGAGTTCCACGCTGCACCATAAATTTTACGTGTATTTGCGGATAGGGAATCACTGACCAAACATTTGGCTATCCCAGGGGTCTGCAACCTTTAAGACAAAAAGAGCCACTTGGACCTGTTTTCGAAGAAGAAAAAAAAACTGGGAGCCGCAAAACCATTGCGACATTTAAAACAAATATAACACTGCATATATTGTTTCTTACCTTAATGCTATATATACAGGATCGTGCAGTCAGCTGTCAATCTGAAGAAAAAAAGGACTTTCACTTAACAATGTAAAATATATTAAGAGCTATAGGCCTGGGGTGGGCTTTTTTGGGGGCCCAGGCCTGGGGTGGGCTTTTTTTTGGGGGGCCCAGGCCTGGGGTGGGCTTTTTTTTTTTGGGGGCCAGGCCTGGGAATGGCTTTTCTTTTTTTTGGGCCCAGGCCTGGGTTGGGCTTTTTTTTGGGCCCAGGCCTGGCGTGGGCTTTTTTTGGGGGGGCCCAGGCCTGGGGTGGGCTTTTTTTTTGGGCCCAGGCCTGGGGTCGGCTTTTTTTTTGGGCCCAGGCTTGGGGTGGGTTTTTTTTGAGGCCCAGGCCTGAGGTGGGCTGTGGAAAGGGGGGTTAATGCACTGGGGAGAGGGAGTTAATGCTGCCGTGGGGTGAGGGGTTAACGCTACCGCTGCCATGGGGTGAGGGGTAACATAACCCCTCACCCCATGGCAGTGGCAGCGTTAACCTCTCGCCCCGCGGCAGCGATAACGCTGCCGCTGCCATGGGGTGAGGGTTTAAGTTACCCCTCACCCCATGGCAGTGGCAGCGTTAACATCTCACCCCGTGGCAGCATTAACGCTGCCACGGGGTGAGGGGTTAACGCCCAGCTGTCGAGTGAGTAATGTACATCACATACTCACCAGCTCCTCGCTTGGCGTCTTCCTCTCCCGGCGGCGCTCCTCGACTGAGGCGCAGGACGGCGACGTCACAGTCATGTGACGTTACATTGTCACATGACAGTGAGGATCCGCGCGGCCCCGGAAGAAGAGACTCCACTCCGATGGCACCGGGGCATGTAAGTAAAACCGACGATGCCGTGATGGCGGCTCACGGGCTCAGATCATTCCAGGACACTGCATTGTCCCGGAATGAAGGTGACGGAGCCGCGGCAAAGGTGTAAAAGAGCCGCATGCAGCTCTGGAGCCGCGAGTTGCTGACCCCTGGGCTATCCGAAGGTGCTGGTTCAATTCATGACTAGCAAATGGAATGGGGGAATTTGCGCCCCTATGGTGTCGGCTTCTGGCATCACCTGAAAGAAATGTGACAAGTTGTTCCTAGATAAGGCATCTGTTGCAATATTCTGAACTCCTTCAATGTGAGCACATGTGAAACTAAATATATGTTGTAGGGACAGCCAAACTAACCGCCTAGCCAAGCTCATGATGATAGGGCATCTGGACCTACCCTTCAATAGGATATCCACGGTAGCGGCATTGTCGGACACAAACAAAACTGTGGTTTTGTTCCACGCTGGCCCCCATAACTGAGCAGCAGCCACTATCGGGTACAGTTCAAAGGCTGCCGAATTCCTTATGAAACCTTCAATCTGGGTGATCTCAGGTGGCCAAGGGCCGGCGAACCAATGATTGCCCCAGATAGCGGTGAAACCCGTCGAAGAGGCAGCATCGGAAAAAAAACATGGGTGATTCGTTCCCAACACTGGTGATTCCCACATTGCCAAATCTGCTAAAGCTTGGTAATCTAGGTGCAGCAAACTGTTCTGCTGAGGAGCTGTTGGTAATAAAGACAAAAGGCGAGAAATGAATGTACGACCCTGGGGGATGATCTGCATAGCGAAATTTTGCATCCCCAGGATGGATTGTAATTCAACCTTGGAAATGTAGGGGCGTTCTCTAAGTCTATGTATGGCTGTTCTAATCCCAATGAGCTTAGCTTCAGGAAGTCTAGCCTCCATTTTCTGCGAATCAAGCTCAATACCCAGGAACGTGATGACCTTGGAGGGACCTTCCGTTTTAGCGGGAGACACTGGGCCCCTCAGAAGATCAAAAACTGCTCGAAGAACCTGTAGATCTCGAGGGAAGGTATTGGGAGACTCGATTAGCAGAAAATCGTCAAGATAATGAATGACGTGACTACACTCAAATCGGTTTTCTAGTACCCAGTGGAGAGCAGAAGCGAAGCGGTTGAACAACCATGGACTGCTGCGTGCACCAAAGGTAAGTTTGGTAGCGAAATAGTATAAGTTCTGCCAGCGAACACCATGCCACTGCCACTGCTGAGGCATGATTGGGAGGAGCTTGAAGGCATCAGATATGTCCGCCTTGGACAACAAAGCTCCCCGCCCCGTGCTCAGTATGATGACTATGGCCTCGTCGACAGAAGAATACTTAAGGGCAAATTAATCTGCGGGAATAAGAGCATTGAGACTCGGAATCGCGGAAGAATAGGGGGCGGACAAATTATAGATTAATCGCTTTTTATTGTTGAACTTGCCCATCGCTAACCCTATAGGGCTAACTCTCCATATGTCAAAAGGAGATTCTACAAACGGGCCAATGATAAACCCATTATCCAGTTCAGTCTGCATAAGGTTGGTGACTGAGTCTGGGTCTGACATAGCAGAGGCTAGATTACCGCACTCATGGGTCATCTGCGGCAGGGTCACGAAGCCGACGTGGAAACCATTTTGGAATCCTGCGACTAAGTGTCGGACATAAGGCTGGTCGGGGTGATCCTGCAGAAAATGCCCCAAGAGATCTGAATCCACCACCGCTAGTCAGCACTTCTCAGATTTTTGGCTGCATGCGGTCTTAGGATGAGCCCTAAAGCAAACTGAGCAGATATGAAGCAGACGGCAATGGTTGTAAGTGCAGGAGGTGTAGTTAAAATTGTTGCAAATTTGCGATTTTCCTAAATAGTATATGGGGAGTATATGGGGAGTAGTCTGGCTTGGGATTTTATGCCAAGCCAGACTACTCCCCAAAAGGAAAGTTTCTACCCATCTGCAGACAGCTGTTTCGTGGTTAAGCCCCTTAAGCTGCTCTCAGGCCTCTTACCCCAGCCAAGACAGATCACCCTGCTCTGTACTGACGAGTGGCAAAAACCATGAAACAGCTGTCTGCAGATGGGTAGAAACTTCCCTTTTGGGGAGTAGTCTGGCTTGGCATAAAATCCCGATCAGCCTTTTATATTCCTTAACAGGACCTAAGCTGATACCAGGGAACACTACCTGAAAAGGTGATGTAATGAGCTGCATATTAGAACTGTTAGACAGTATGAACATAAAGGCTTGTATCTCCATGTCAGAGTTTTCCTCTTGAATAATTTTGTATGTTGTACAATTTGACTTAATTTGGTTCTTGGGGCATCCAGCCTGTCATCTCTATGTCATAGAACCTTGTGTGTTATTTGACTGTAACAAAAGTTCAGAAGATGACACAGCAAATGCAAAAGAGTGCGTGCCAACAAGTTTTAAATAAATCCAATGCCCCACAGGCTGAACCTACAATGTATCACACTTGATTCAATTTGGCCATGTTGGACTAAAAAGACGTATTGCCCTGACCAGCCCTGATTCCCACAGTTCTAAAGATGCACAACACACCCTGGTCTTGTTATTTAGACAAGGAAGTACCAGCTCTGACAATCATTGGTCACATATTGAGGTGACTGAACTAAATCCGGGCTGGACAAAAACTTTGGTTCTGACTACAGGGTGGGCCACACCTTAATAAAATTAAAATAAATAAAAATTAACTTCCTGTTTGTGGCACATTAGTATATGTGAGGGGGGAAACTTTTCAAGATGGGTGGTGACCATGGCGGCCATTTTGAAGTCGGCCATTTTGAATCCAACTTTAGTTTTTTCAATAGGAAGATGGTCATGTGACACCTCAAACTTATTGGGAATTTCACAAGAAAAACAATGATGTGCTTGGTTTTAACGTAACTTTATTCTTTCATGAGTTATTTACAAGTTTCTGACCACTTATAAAATGTGTTCAATGTGCTGCCCATTGTGTTGGATTGTCAATGCAACCCTCTTCTCTATATACTGCTATATACTACTATATACACCACAGGAGAAATGCTAGCACAGGCTTCCAGTATCCATTTACACTGCTATATACACTATATACACCGCAGGAGAAATGCTAGCACAGGCTTCCAGTATCCGTTTACACTGCTATATACACTATATACACCGCAGGAGAAATGCTAGCACAGGCTTCCAGTATCCATATACACTGCTATATACTGCTATATACACTGCAGGAGAAATGCTAGCACAGGCTTCCAGTATCCGTATACACTGCTATATACTACTATATACACCGCAGGAGAAATGCTAGCACAGGCTTCCAGTATCCATATACACTGCTATATACTACTATATACACCGCAGGAGAAATGCTAGCACAGGCTTCCAGTATCCGTATACACTGCTATATACTACTATCTACACCGCAGGAGAAATGCTAGCACAGGCTTCCAGTATCCATATACACTGCTATATACTACTATATACACCGCAGGAGAAATGCTAGCACAGGCTTCCAGTATCCATATACACTGCTATATACTGCTATATACACTGCAGGAGAAATGCTAGCACAGGCTTCCAATATCCGTATACACTGCTATATACTACTATATACACCGCAGGAGAAATGCTAGCACAGGCTTCCAGTATCCATATACACTGCTATATACTACTATATACACCGCAGGATAAATGCTAGCACAGGCTTCCAGTATCTGTATACACTGCTATATACTACTATCTACACCGCAGGAGAAATGCTAGCACAGGCTTCCAGTATCCATATACACTGCTATATACTACTATATACACCGCAGGAGAAATGCTAGCACAGGCTTCCAGTATCCGTATACACTGCTATATACTACTATATACACCGCAGGATAAATGCTAGCACAGGCTTCCAGTATCTGTATACACTGCTATATACTACTATCTACACCGCAGGAGAAATGCTAGCACAGGCTTCCAGTATCTGTATACACTGCTATATACTACTATCTACACCGCAGGAGAAATGCTAGCAGTGGCTTCCAGTATCCGTAGTTTCAGGTGCTGCACATCTCGTATCTTCACAGCATAGACAATTGCCTTCAGATGACCGCAAAGATAAAAGTTTAAGAGGGTCAGATCGGGAGACCTTGGGGGCCATTCAACTGGCCCACGACGACCAATCCCCTTTCAAGGAAACTGTTCATCTATCACCATCTTGCTGGAAAAAATGTTTGTGTTCCAACAGTCTTGGAGGGATCTATCCAATGTGGGTTAGTGTCAGACCAATAGCGGGGGGTTTGTTTGTTAACTTCACCATTCACATAAAAGTTTCTTCATCACTGAACAAAATCTTCTGCGGAAACCGAGGTTCCTGTTCCAATTTTTGTTTTGCCCATTCTGAAAATTAAGTTCGCCGATCTGGGTCATCCTCATTGAGATTGGATAATGAAGAAAAAATTGGACGAGATCGGCGCCTTCTTGGAATGGATTGTGGAGAATAAAGGATAAAAACTAGCCCAGGTGTGTATCAAAAAGGCTGCTTTTATTTGGGGTGCAACTTAAAAGTTTCGAACCCGGGCCGGGTTCTTCGTCAGGCATTTGTATTACAAACACATGTGGCGCCAATATAAATATCCAATACAGCTGACCGCTACCGGGTCAAGGGGCCATGGTCAGCTGGAGGTGACAACTTAAAATTAGTATACAACAATAAAACTTACACAAAATTACCATATTCATAAAAGTAAGAGAGGCAAAACATTAACATGTAAAAGCTAAAAGTATTCAGGTATGAATAAAAGGTGTAGTGTTGGGAATTACTGTGTTTGATATCGGGGTTCCTGTCTGCTGTTGGGTCGGGTGGATATCACAAGTGGATCCAGGTGTGTATATTTAGCCAGTTGGTTAGCTTAATTAAGGAATAAAATTTTGTCTCATAATACATGTGTAACTTGTTTGAGTCGCATGATTGCACATTGGGAGATGGATCGCAAGGTTAAAAGGTCATGCGCATCCCAGATTTACCATACTTCAGCTTCGTTGTTTTATTCTTCGATATGTATAGTAAGTCAGGTCCTTTTGAGTTATGGTTGACATGAAGATTAGTATTTTCTGGGTGGCCCGAAGATATTTGGCAGCGCTGGAGAATTTGGTCCCGCTCTGGTCTGCAAATATCCATAACACAGGTCACTCGATTGCCATTGAAGGCGGATAGCATCTCTGGTTACTGGCTTCCGTAGGATATTTGGTTATTTTTTTGCTTATGGATACTTTTAATCTTCATCCGGTAACTATATATGATATTTTAAGCTGGATTTTAGAATAGTATATATAATATAATATATTATGTGTCACATTGTGTTTCACATTTTCTTTGAAAAGCATCTTAGAACCGGTGTATATTTTTTCTTTATACGGGGACGTCAGTCTTTTTTGCTGATGACATAGTGTTTCATTTTAGTTTGATACCTGTATGGCCTCTTATGCCCGGTGGGGACCTTCTTTTTTTTTCTTTTTTTTGAGGGATGTCGGTATAAGGTGCAAGTGAGCAGAATTATAGAGAGTTGTATTTATGTTTGGTCCTTTCAGGGTTAGATAATGCCTGAGGAGCGCTGGAGACCCTCAGTTACCATCCCACTTTGAGGATAAAAACCTCTGGGTAGTAAATTCTTGGCTGGGATATCATCTCAGCGGCAATGGTATGGTTGGGGAGAGATAGGTTAGGTAATTTGTATAATATAGAGATGTATAAAGGGGTTTGGTCAGACTGAGAGGGCCGAAAAAAATATAATTAAAAAAAAAATAATAATAATAAATAAAATTGTCACGATGCCGGCTGGCAGGTAGTGGATCCTCTGTGCCAGAGAGGGATTGGCGTGGACCGTGCTAGTGGATCGGTTCTAAGTCACTACTGGTATTCACCAGAGCCCGCCGCAAAGCGGGATGGTCTTGCTGCGGCGGTAGTGACCAGGTCGTATCCACTAGCAACGGCTCAACCTCTCTGACTGCTGAAGATAGGCGCGGTACAAGGGAGTAGACAGAAGCAAGGTCGGACGTAGCAGAAGGTCGGGGCAGGCAGCAAGGATCGTAGTCAGGGGCAACGGCAGGAGGTCTGGAACACAGGCTAGGAACACACAAGGAAACGCTTTCACTGGCACAATGGCAACAAGATCCGGCGAGGGAGTGCAGGGGGAGTGAGGTATAAATAAGGAGTGCACAGGTGAACACACTAATTGGAACCACTGCGCCAATCAGCGGCGCAGTGGCCCTTTAAATCGCAAAGACCCGGCGCGCGCGCGCCCTAGGGAGCGGGGCCGCGCGCGCCGGGACAGGACCGACGGAGAGCGAGTCAGGTACGGGAGCCGGGGTGCGCATCGCGAGCGGGCGCTACCCGCATCGCGAATCGCATCCCGGCTGGAGGCGGTATCGCAGCGCCCCGGGTCAGTGGATCTGACCGGAGCGCTGCAGTGAGGAGAGTGTAGCGAGCGCTCCGGGGAGGAGCGGGGACCCGGAGCGCTCGGCGTAACAAAAATAAATAATAATATAAATAATAAAACCTAAAAGAAGTTTGAAAATTAGATAAGATCTGTAGTTAGGTTAGATAATGGTTTCTACAATCTCATTAACACCACGTGGGGAAATTGTCTCAAGCTTGTACAGCCAATACACCTCTTTGAGTAACAGCCAATACACATTTTTTGAGTAACTCAAACCGGTTTGTGTATGTTTCTGGAATAGTATCAATGGGAGTTACTCTGATAGGTTCAAGATTAGTGGGGTGAAGTATGGAGCAATGTCGGGAGAGGCCATGTAGTTGGAATTTATTCTTTATATTTTGTCTGTGTTTATTGATTCTGCAGTGGATGGGTTGGATTGTTCTGACTACATACTGTAGGCCCCCACTGCAATCTATGAGATAGATGATGTACGATGACTGACAGATGAGTCTGTGTTTCAATTGGTATTTTTCTTTCGTTGAGTTGGACGTGATTTCCTTAACGTTGTGCTTTATTTCTCTGCAGCATTTGCACCTCTTCTGGCCGCATCTGAAGCTCCCAGCAGGTAAGATATCTTTGTTTTTTTTTTCTTTATGCTGGCGGATCTGGCTGGGGGCAGAAGATTTTTAAGGATAGGGGCTCTACGGAAAGTGATCCGTGGCTGGTTCGGAATTTTTCCTTTCAGGTGGAAATTATTCATTAGGATATGCCAGTTCTTTTTAAGTGCTGCCCGGATTTTGCCGGCAGAATCACTAAAAGTGGTGATGAAATTTGTCTTCTGCATTTCTATGTGTTTTTCCATTCCTTCTTTGCTGATGGATTTGGCTGAAACCAGACAGTTCTCTTGAGATTTGTTACAGACTTTTTTGAACGCTTGTTGAATGATGGGTTTAGGGTATTTATTTTCCTTGAATCGGTTTTCCAGTATTTTAGCTTCTTGAATGAATGTATGTTTTTCTGTGCAGTTTTTTCTTATACGCTGGAACTGGCTATAAGGTAAATTTTTTAACCATTGTTTATAGTGTCCACTGTTGAATTCCAAATAACTATTTACATCGACTGTCTTGAAAAATGTTGAAGTGACAAATTTGTTTGCATTGTGAGAGATGGATAAATCAAGGAAATACATTTTCTCTGAACTGGCTTCCAGTGTAAATTTTATGCCCCAATTATTGCTGTTAAGGGTGGTGAGAAGGGTATCTGTTGATTTGTGAGGACCATCCCAGATGAAAAACAGGTCATCAATGTACCTGCGGTACATGATGATGTGGGGTGTAAGAACAGGATTGCTGGTGATGAATTGGGACTCAAAGGCGCCCATGAACAGATTTGCATAGGCAGGTGCGACCTTCGAGCCCATCGCGGTCCCTTTGCACTGTTGATAGATTATTTTATTGTATGTAAAGTAATTGTTGGGAAGTATGAAATCCAAATCTTTGATGAGAAAGTTTTTTTGTTCAGGGAGTATTGTTTCATCCAAATCTAAAAATGTTTTAACACAGTCGAGACCCAGTTGGTGTTGGATATTGGTATAGAGAGATGTAACATCACTTGTGATTAACTGGTAGCTAGATTTCCATGGTGTGTTAAGTAGTGCCTGTATCAACTGTGTGGAGTCCCGTAGGTAACTGGGGAGAGCGGTCACATATGATTGAAGAAATAGGTCAATATAGTGTGCTAGGTTACTTTTAGATGAATTGGTGTTGGATATGATGGAATGTCCTCGTGGGTTATTTAATGATTTGTGGATTTTTGGTAAAAAGTAGAAATATGGTTTGTTTGCATTGTATGTTTTAAGGTATTTATCGAGGATAAAAATGAAGATGCTGCAGTAGCTGGAGTTTGGTGCCATTTGTGAGTAGCTAGTATCCGCCGAAGGGATGTTCGACTAATGCCACTCTCCAGTGACATGCGGCGAGTGCTACGCTTTGAGCTCTTGCTGAATGAAGCTAGGACAGCCACTGATGTTTCTTCATAGTGACAGATTTCATGTGTCAACATTTTGTCAAATCCAACACTGAACCAGTCTCACGATACTTATCAAGCAGTTTGCTAACTGTAGCATGGGAGATGGGTGGTCTTGTAGGGTGTCTTGCATTGAAATCTGCAGCAACGACCTGGTTACTGCGTTCACCAGACATCAATACAATTTCTATCCGCTCCTCACGTGATAACCTCTGCGACATGTCAATGGCTGTAAACAAAGAGAAACTTGTAAATAACTCATGAAAGAATAAAGTTACGTTTCTTGTGAAATCCCCAATATGTTTGATGTGTCACATGACCCTGTTCCTATTGAAAAAACAAAAGTTGGATTCAAAATGGCCAACTTCAAAATGGCCGCCATGGTCACCCCCCATTTTGAAAAGTTTCCCCCCTCACATATACTAATGTGCCACAAACAGGAAGTTAATATAACCAACCATTCCCATTTTATTAAGGTGTATCCATATAAATGGCGCACCCTGTACACTAGTTCTGACAGAGCCGGGTGTTATTTTATATCACATTTTATAGACTGCTCAGGTCAGGGACACTGTTTCCTCTCCCATGATGTCTTTCCTCAGCCTTACAGGAAGAACATGAGGATATCTTCAGGACAAGAAGAGTAGAAATATTTATTTTGACTAATGAAATAGAGATTCATGAGGGGTCTCAGGGTGTTTTTATTTTAATAAAGTTTTGCTAAAGTTTTTTTTTTTTTTCTTACTAAAAATATTATTTTTAAAATATATAATACAGGAGACAGACAGGAAAGAAATAGAAATTGGGGAAAATGTTGAAAGCATAAAACTCACAAGAATAATCTGAGGATACGCACAATCTGCATAGAAGACTCCCTGATAACATACATAAACAAGAGAGGGGTATTCCGGCTATATACATCTTATCCCCTATCCAAAGGATAGTTGATAAGATGCATGATCGCAGGAGTCCTGCCGCTGGGACCTCCGTGATCTCATTTGCAATGAATGCGAATATCACCGCGATTCTATCGCGCAAATCACTTCCATTTTACAGCGTCCCCGGCTGAAGGAGACCTAAAATGTCAGATCCACATGAGTACATGGGGCAGGGGATTATGGGAGGGCGGGAAACAGCGGCGGGAATGAAGGTAGGCGGGCTGACCCTGAACCACATGTGAGATGCAGCCTATCAGTGTTCACTGACCCCTGTGATGTCACAGCCCCTATATAATCGGCAGCCATCTTGCCTCTCTTCATTTCATCTATGCAGTCAGATGGAGAGGACAGGACTGTGTGTGTGTGAATAGCTCATACCACAGCGTTACACTGCAACTGCTAGTCACATCAGCATTAGGGAAAGGCAGGAGTGCAGAGTGCTGCGCTGTTACTCTGAGAAGGATCATTGATTGCTAAACCTCCTATTCCCGTTATTGAGCATTGCAGCAGAGAGGGGCAGATAGCTGTTTGCTTTTTTTGCTTCACAAATAATCTGCTGCTTAGAATTGTGTGTAGACTGTAGAAAAACCAGTGCACACCATTCCGAGTGCAATTCAGGGTTTAATCCCTGTTTTTTTTTTTTTTTTTGTGGTGCTGCACTGTTGGGTCCTGCTGCTGTTCACAATTACGCTTTTTCAGCCGACTGTAGTGCATTTGTCTGCCCTCATACATGCATAACACATGCCTACATCAAAGCAGTCTACTATTCTGTATCTGTAACAAGTCTAGATACAGGGAAAGTACTGGCAAAAGTACTCACCGGCTGGTGGTTTACAAAAATACTGAGTTTTTCTGCGTATTGTTGCACATTTTTCTGCCCTCATCAGTGCATACCGCATACATGCATCCAAGTATTGTACCATTTTGTACCTGTTAATCTGTCAAGGGGCTACATACTGTGAAAGTCCAAACGATAGTAATCACCGGCTGGTGTTTTACAAAAATACAGAGTTTTTCCTGCGTATTGTTGCGCATATTTCTGCCCTCAACAGTGCATACCGCATATGTACATCCAAGTACTGTACCTGTTAATCTGTCAAGGGCCTACATACTGTGAAAGTCCAAACAATAATACTCACTGGTTGGTGTTTTACAAAAATTACTGAGTTTTTAGGCTTATTGTAGCGCATTTTTCTGCCATTATCAGTGCATACCGCATATGTACATCCAAGTAGTGTACTATTTTGTACCTGTTAATCTGTCAAGGGCCTACATACTGTGAAAGTCCAAACAAAAGTAATCACCTCCTGGTGTTTTTCAAAAATACTGATTTGTTCTGCATATTGTTGCGTATTTTTCTGCCCTCATCAGTGCATACCACATACATACTGTCAGGATCCGGACTGGTATGCGGAGAGGACACAGGTGGTGGATCCTCTGTGTCATTGAGGTGATGGCGTGGGCCGTACCAGGGGAACGGAATATAAGGGGTTACTGGTTTTCACCAGAGCCCGCCGCAAAGCGGGATGGTCTTGCAGCGGCAGGTAACCCCCAGGTCGTTCCACATGATAGCGACTCAACCTCACTGACAGCTGAGACAGGCACGGTACACAGGGACAAGGCAAGAGCAAGGTCGGACGTAGCAGAAGGTCTAGGCAGGCAGCAATGGTTCATAGTCAGGGGCAACGGCAAAGGTCTGGATACACAGGCTATGGAACACACAGAAACGCTTTCTCAGGGCACAAGGCAACGAGATCCGGCAAGGACAGGAAGGGGAAGTGGGTTTTTATATGTTTAGCAGGTGTAGGTACTGATTGGGTCAGGCACCATTTAATGGTGCACTGGCCCTTTAAGTTTCAGAGAGCCGGCACGCGCGCCCTAGAGAGCTGGGCCACACGCGCCGGGATAGAACAGCAGGAGGACGGGGCAGGTGAGGTGATTGGGATGCGACCCGCGGGCGGGCGCGTCCCGCTGTGCGGATTGCATCCCCGCCGGTGATAACAGTGCAGTGCTCCCGGTCAGCGGGTCTGACCGGGGTGATGCACGCAGAAGAACGCCGCGAGCGCTCCGGGGAGGAGCAGGGACCCGGAGCGCTCGGCATAACAGTACCCCCCCTTAGGTCTCCCCATCTTTTTGGAGCCCAGGAATCTGCGGACAAGCTCATTGTCCAAAATGTTGACCTCAGGTTCCCAGGACCTCTCCTCAGGGCCACAATTCTCCCAGTCAATTAAAAAAAAATCTTTTACCTGGGACAATCTTGGAGGCAAGAATCTCTTTGACAGTGAAGACATCAGGGGAGCCAGAAACCGGAGCAGGAACCGTAACCTTGGGAGAAAAGCGGATAAGCACAAGAGGTTTGAGAAGAGACACATGGAAAGAGTTAGGAATGCGAAGAGAAGAAGGAAGATGAAGCTTGTAAGAGACAAAATTAATTTAATTCTTGATTTTGAAAGGGTCGAGGTAGCGAGGACCCAACTTGTAGCTAGGGACACGAAAGCGTATGTATTTGGCAGAGAACCACACTTTGTCCCCAGGGAGAAAGACAGGAGGAATTCTCTTTTTATCTGCATGTCTCTTCATTTGAGACAAGGCCAGTAGGAGCGACTTTTGAGTCTCCATCCAGATAGCGGAGAAGTCCCGGGTTACTTCATCCACGGCAGGAACTCCAGAAGAAGTGGGAATGGGGAGGGGGGCAGAGGGTGATGGCCGTACACCACAAAAAAGGGGGATTTGGCGGAAGACTCGGAATTTTTGAAATTGTACGAGAATTTAGCCCAGGGCAGAAGGTCAACCCAATCATCTTGGCGGGAGGAGACAAAATGTTGCAAGTAGTCACCAAGAATCTGGTTTACTCTTTCCACTTGTCCAATGGATTGGGGTTGATAGGAGGACGAGAAATTTAATTTGATCTTTAATTGATTACAGAGAGCTCTCCAAAATTTAGACACAAATTGAACGCCGCTATCCGAGACGATATGCGTGGGAAGCCCGTGAAGACGAAAAATCTGCAGAAAAAATTGCTTCGCCAACTGTTGCGCAGAAGGAAGGCCTGGAAGCGGAATAAAGTGAGCCATTTTGGAAAAACGATCAACGACCACCCAGATGACAGTGTTGCCCTGGGATACAGGAAGATCGGTGATGAAGTCCATGGCTATGTGAGACCAAGGCTGTTCAGGCACCGGCAGCGGATGGAGAAGACCTGAAGGCTTCTGACGAGGGGTCTTGTCACGTGCACATACTGTACACGCTCGTCCGAAATCGGTCACATCCTTTTCCAAGGAGGACCACCAATAGTGTCTGGCAATCAATTGTAAGGTCTTTTTTATTCCAGCGTGACCAGCCAGAAGGGAGGAATGGCCCCATTTGAGGATCCGGAGGCGAAGACGGGGAGGAACATACAGTCTTTCTTGGAGGGACAGGTACCAGAGAAGCAGGAGCAGAAGAGATCAGGCACTCAGGGGGAATGATGTGCTGAGGAAGGGTCTCGGCTTCAGAGGTATCGGTGGTACGAGATAGAGCATCAGCTCTGACATTCTTGTCTGCGGGACGAAAATGGATCAGAAAGTTGAAACGGGCAAAAAACAACGACCACCTAGCCTGGCTAGCATTTAGCCGCTGGGCGGATTGGAGATAAGACAAATTTTTGTGATCTGTATAAATGGTGATGGGGAGAAGGGATCCTTCCAAAAGATGTCTTCACTCCTCAAGGGCCAACTTAATAGCCAACAGTTCACGGTCTCCGATGGAATCATTTTTCACTGGAGGTGAAAAGGTTTTTGAGAAAAATCCGCAGGTGACATTTTTTCCTTTAGCAGATTTTTGTAGGAGAACAGCTCCGGCTTCAACGGAGGAAGCGTCAACCTCGAGGAAGAAGGGCTTCTGAGGATCAGGTCTGGACAAGACTGGAGCAGAGGAGAAGGAAGCTTTGAGGTGGTTGAAGGCTTCCTCTGCCTGAGGCGGCCAGGATTTCAGATTAGCATTTTTCTTAGTCAGTGCCACAATAGGAGCAACGATGGTGGAGAAGTGATAAATGAATTGACGGTAATAATTTGCAAATCCGAGAAATCTTTGAATTGCTCGCAGGCCAGTGGGACGAGGCCAATCCATTACCGCAGAAAGTTTATCATGGCCCATTTGAAGACCTTGTCCGGACACAATCTAACCCAAGAAGGGAAGACTGCTGCGTTCAAATAGACATTTCTCGATTTTGTCGTAAAGTAGATTTTGGCGTAGTCGCTGGAGCACTTGACGAACATAAAGGCGATGTTCCTCTAGGTTGGAGGAGAAAATGAGAATGTCGTCAAGATAGACTACCACACAAGAGTACAGCATATCCCAAAAAAATTTCATTAAAAAAGTCCTGAGAGACTGCTGGGGCATTGCATAGACCAAATGGCATAACTAGGTATTCAAATTGGCCATCTCTGGAGACCGATCCACTTGCATTGCCTCCTCGGCAGGAGGCATAGGAACAGATTGCAAAGGATGTTGGAGGAGAGGAGCCTGGGAGAAAAACCATCTGGTGTGAACAAGTTCCTTTTCCTGACGAAGCTCCTGGCTTCTTTACGAGAAACGCATGTCGATGCGGGTAGCCAAATAGATGAGTTCAGACAGGTTAGCAGGAATTTCTCTTGCAGCCAGGACATCTTTGCTGTTACTGGATAAGCCTTTCTTGAAGGTCGCGCAGAGGGCCTCATTATTCCAGGATAGCTCAGAGGCTAGGGTGCGGAACTGGATGGCGTATTCGACCACAGAAGAACTCCCTTGGACAAGATTCAGCAAAGCAGTCTCAGATGAGGAAGCCCGGGCTGGCTCCTCAAAAACACTACGTACTTCAGAGAAGAAGGACTGGATTGTAGCAGTGGCAGAATCGTTGTGGTCCCAAAGCGGTGTGGCCCATGACAAGGCCTTTCCAGACAGGAGGCTGACCACGAATGCCACCTTAGACCGTTCAGTAAGGAATTGGTCCGACATCATCTCCAGGTGTAGAGAACACTGGGACAAGAATCCACGGCATAGTTTAGAGTCCCCATCAAACTTGTCTGGAAGAGACAGGCGGAAACTGGGAGCAGCCACTCGCTGCGGAGGAGATGCAGGGGCTGGCGGAGGAGATGATTGCTGTTGTTGTGGCAGAAGCTGTTGCAGCATAACGGTCAGCTGAGACAGCTGCTGTCCTTGTTGCGCGATCTGCTGTGATTGCTGGGCGACCACGGTGGTTAGGTCAGTGACACTAGGCAGCTGGACCTCAGCGGGATCCATAGCCGGATCTGCTGTCAGGATCCGGACTGGTATGCGGAGAGGACACAGGTGGTGGATCCTCTGTGTCAGTGAGGAGATGGCGTGGGGAACAGAATCTAAGGGGTTACTGGTTTTCACCAGAGCCCGCCGCAAAGCGGGATGGACTTGCAGCGGCAGGTAACCCCCAGGTCGTTCCACCCGATAGCGACTCAACCTCACTGACAGCTGAGTCAGGCGCGGTACACAGGGACAAGGCAAGAGCAAGGTCGGACGTAGCAGAAGGTCTGGGCAGGCAGCAATGGTTCGTAGTCAGGGGCAATGGCAAGAGTCTGGATAGACATGCTATGGAACACACAGAAACGCTTTCTCAGGGCACAAGGCAACAAGATCCGGCAAGGACAGGAAGGGGAAGTGGGTTTTTATATGTTTAGAAGGTGTAGGTACTGATTGGGCCAGGCACCAATTAATGGTGCACTGGCCCTTTAAATTTCAGAGAGCCGACGCGCGCGCCCTAAAGAGCAGGGCCGCGCTCGCCGGGACAGAACAGCAGGAGGACGGGGCAGGTGAGGTGATTGGGATGCGACCCGCGGGCGGGCGCGTCCCGCTACGCGGATCGCATCCCCACCGGTGATAACAGTGCAGCGATCCCCGTCAGCGGGTCTAACCGGGGCGCTGCATGCAGAAGAATGCCGCGAGGGCTCCGGGGAGGAGCAGGGACCTGGAGCGCTCGGCATAACACATACATCCAAGTAGTGTATCATTTTGTACCTGTTAATCTGTCAAGGGCCTACATACTGTGAAAGTCCAAACAATAGAACTCACCGGCTGGTGTTTTACAAAAATTACAGAGTTTTCTGCTCATTGTAGCACATTTTTCTGCCATTATCAGTGCATACCGCATAAGTACATCCAAGTAGTGTACCATTTTTTACCTGTTAATCTGTCAAGGGCCTACATACTGTGAAAGGACAGCCGTAAGTAATCACCTGCTGCTGTGCTGGACAAATACTGTTTAAAGAGTAGTGAAGCGTATTGTAATACCCTCATATCCGCACTAAGTATGTCAGGCAGAGAAGTGCCAGGACGTGCACAGAGGAGTGGCAGAGGCCTAAATACTTCAGGCAGAGTTGGCAGCAGACTAGGGGCGAGCGGCAGCAGGAGTCGCAGTAAGAGGCCTCAGCTCCCGTTATCAGCCAGTGGTCGAGTCTCTACCAGCAACCCATCTGCCGTCGTCGATTGGTTAACACGCTCATCCACATCATCACAAGTGACATCTGACACCCCCAGTCAACAGTCGGTGGGTTCCTCAGACACAACCCTCAGTTGGCATGGCCCGGGAGCAGTCCCTGTCCTCCATTGCCTTTGTCCTATGCTGTTCCCTCTCCTACAGAAGTATCTTATGCTGTGGGTTCAACTCCACTATTCACTGAGGACGATCTAATAGAGGACAGTCAGCAGCTACTGCCCAGCCAAGAAGGGGAGGAGACATGCGCCGCTTGCTCCACTAGGCGGCCAAGTAGTGATGTGGAGAGTGATGTGGGAGGAGGTGTTGCCAGGGTTCAGGGTCCTGAAGCAGACACTGTTGGGGAACCTGAGGAGGACATCAGTGACGTGCACACAACTGTTGATGATGATGAAGATCGCAATTGGGAGCCGGGTGCAGAAGGGGCTTCATCATCATCAGGAGAAGAGAGTTGCCGGTTGCCCTTGAGGCAGCAGCTGAGCCAGCAAGGCGGTAGCATGGTTGGCAGTCAGCATGGTGGCAGGAGTTGAAATTCTGGAGCCAAACGTGCCCAGGGGAAGCCACCTGCTTTGCGGCAGCCTACCTTCCTGGGAGGTAGTGGAACAGGGGTTCCTGGAGACGGCGCCAGTAGCAGTCAATTAGTGTGGACTGCAGGTGGGAAAATCAGCCCCTCGGCGGTGTGGAAGTTTTTCATCAGGCATCCGGAGGAGGTTCATGTAGCCACATGCAAGATATGTCGGCAGAAGGTGAAGCGTGGCCAGGGTCCCAATGTCGGCATCACGGCTCTGCGTCAACATATGCTGCGCCACCATAAAGCGGCCTGAGAGAACCGTGGCTCCGATGTAGTGGTCGAGCCTGCTGCATCCTCCAGTGGCCATCTACTCCCTCCTTCATCCAGCCAAGACTCCACCACCTCAGTCGAAGGGAGCTGTGTGTCAAACCCTCCTTCTGTCGCTCCTGCTTCTCCCGCTTTTAGTCAGCCATTCCGCCAACAATTCATCGGCGAAGCCATGTCCAAGAGACAGCAGTATGCGCCCACTCATCCAACGGCGCAGAAGTTGAATGTGCTCCTGTCCAAGTTGCTGGTGCTGCTTTTCCTCCCTTTTCAAGTGGTGGACTCTGCACCTTTCAGAGAATTGATGGCTTGTGCCGAGCCGAGGTGGAGAGTCCCAAGCTGTCATTTCTTTGCGAATAATGTAGTACCAGCCGTGCGAAAGTTTGTACAAGAGAAGGTGGGCCAGTCCTTGAGCCTGTCGGTGTGTTCAAAAGTGCACGGCAGCTCTGACGTGTGGAGCTGTAACTACGGACAGGGACAATACTTGTCTTTTAAAGCCCACTGAGTAAATGTGGTTTCTGCACAGCCACAACAGCAACTTGGACAGGTCACACTGCTTCCTCCTCCATGCTCTCGCTCTCAGGCAGTTGGTCCTGTGACAGTGTGCGCTCCGCCTCCTCATCCTCCACCGTGTCCTCAGCCTCCACTGAACGTCCAAATCTCGGTGGCCCTTCATCGTACCATGTGTGTAGGGCACGGCGGTGTCAAACTGTTCTTTTCTTCACATGGTTTGCCTTGGCGAACAGAGTCACACAGGAGTGAAACTGCTAAAATTCATTCGTCAAGAAATCCAAGTATGGCTTACTCCACGAAATCTGGAAATGGGAACCATGGTGACCGACAAAGGGAAGAACATCGTGTCCACGCTGCGACAAGGAAGTGTGAAACATGCGCTCTGCAGGGCACACGTGTTGAATCTGGTTGTCAAGCACTTCCTCAAGTCTGCATCCCATTTGCAAAACATCCTGACAATGGCAAGGAAACTGTGCATGCACTTCAGCCACTCGTACACCGCCAAGCACACCTTCCTTGAGCTGCAGCGTCAGAACGGTATCCCACAACATTGCCACACGTTGGAATTCCACCCTCCATATGTTGGACAGACTATACGAACAAAGAAAAGCCATCACCGATTTCTTGATGATCCAAGCAGATAGGACTACTCCCCTGTGTAACTTCAATGTGAACCAGTGGCAGCTCATACGTAACACCTGCCGTTTTCTGAGGCCCTCTGAGGAAGCCACATTATTTGTGAGTCGCCTGGATTACGCCATGAACTACGTAATTCCACTCCTACATTTCCTACAACAAATGATTAAAACAATGGCTGTTCACGGCAATGGAGACGTTGTGCCTACATCTCAAGGCTACATGAGCCCTGTGGGGGCTGAACTGGAGGAGGAGGAGGAGGGGCAGAGTGGAGCACAGTTTAGGTTGGATGAGATGGCCTGTGCTTCTAGTCATTGGACAGGAGAGGAGGAGCAGAAGCAGCCAGAGGAGCTAGAGGGTTATGAGGAAGGCGAGACAGAGGACCCAGACACACCGTGGCAGTATGCAGTGGAGATGGAGGCAGGTAGTCTTTCCGAGTCACTGACGCAAATGGCACGATGCATGCTCAATTGCTTGCGTAGTGACCCCCGAATTGTCAAAATTCGCCAGTGGGATGACTTCTTGCTCTCCACCTTATTGGACCCTCGCTACTGTCCCAGAATGGGGGCCTTTTTTACACCCACTGAGAGGGAAGACAAACTGACCTACTATAGAGAGATCCTACGTAGTCAGTTGGCCGATGCCCATCGTTGAAATGGTCCATCCACTCACAGGTCTGGCTCGGGGGGGCCCTCTGCGCTCACCTTCCACTGCCATGGCTGCTGGGGAGGGGAGGGGTGGCAGGAGCAGTACCGGCTCAATCAGCAGCAGCCTGAGTCTACAGTCGCTGATGAGTAGCTTCCTTCAGCCGCATAGTGAAGCTACTCATCAGCAGCAGGTAGACATGGAGCAGGACCTGAACCATCAGGTGGTGGCATACCTTGACATGACCATGCCAACAACCGTTGAAGATCCGCTGGACTTCTGGGCAGTGAAACTTGATTTATGGCCGCAACTAGCAGAGTTTGCCCTGGAAAAGCTGTCCTGCCCGGCCAGTAGTGTGCCATCAGAGCGGGTGTTTAGTGCGGCCGGGGCCATAGTCCCCCCAAGGCGAACTCGTCTGTCCACGAAAAATGTGGAGAGACTGACGTTTGTCAAGATGAATCAGGGATTGATCAGCCAGGATTTCCAGCCACCAATGCCAGATGCCTCAGAGTATATTGACCATGCTGCTACACCAACACTTCATAATTATGGTTATGAAACCCTCTTGGCTACTGCGAATGCCTGCTCCTGACTCATCCTGTGTCTCTTTCAGGAACTACCTGCCTTACTGATGCTTCGGGCCTTGGGCCTTTAATTTTTGGATGTTTAGCAGTAGCTAAATACATGCTTAATGCAAATTTCCACATTGATCTTGCAATGTAAGGGGTTATGAAACCTTCGGGTATACTGCTGATGCCTGCGCCTGTGTCTTTCAGGAATTACTTGGCTTACTGATGCTTCTGGGCTTGGGCCTTACATTTTTGGATGGTAGCACTACCTAACATGCATCTTCAATAGAGATTTCAAAGTTCACCTTTTAATTTTTGGGGTTGTGTACCCCTCTTGTGTACTCCATGCTGCTTCCTGCTCCACTCTGTCAGCCCGTTGGTCCTGTGACTGTGTGTGACTCCGTCTCCACATCCTCCTCTGTGTCCTAAGCCTCCATGGCCAGGACAAGTCTCAGTGGCCCTTCAGCATAACATGTGTGCAGGGCACGGCGGTGTCACGCTGTTCTTCATATGGTTTGCCTTGGTGAAAAGTCTTGGAAACAATGGCCGGTCAGGGCAATGGAGACATTGCTCCTACATCTCTCGGCCACATGAGCCCTGTGGGGGCTTGTTAGATTTGGTCCTTTGTACCCACACGCTGGGGTCCGGGACACTCAAACTTTGATTTAAATTTCAAATAAAAAATCAGACATTTCAATGGTCTCCTCATGCATCAGCCAACTCCAGGCTGTGTCATTCAGGCAATATATGGGTTACTGATGCCGCTGCTGGGCCTGGGTCTGGGAAATTCAAATTTTATCACAATGAGCACCCGCTATCCAAAATCTTCTTCAAAAATTTCAAAAATTGTTGTGTTTTATTTTAGGAATTGTGAAGCCCTGCTGTGTACTCGTGCATCAGCCAACTCCAGGCTGTGTCATTCAGGCAATATATGGGTTACTGATGCCGCTGCTGGGCCTGGGTCTGGAAAATTCAAAATTTTCTTATAGGTAGCATCAGCTATCCAAAATCTTCGGTTTAAATTTCTAAATTCATCTTTTAATCTTAGGGATTGTGAAGGCCTAGTGCCTACTCATGCTGCCAACACCTCCACGCTGTGTCATTCAGCCACTATATGGTCTCCTCATGCTGCCAACACCTTCAGGCTGTGCCATTCAGCCACTATATGGTCTCCTCATGCTGCCAACACCTCCACGCTGTGTCATTCAGCCACTATATGGTCTCCTCATGCTGCCAACACCTCCACGCTGTGTCATTCAGCCACTACATGGTCTCCTCATGCTACCAACACCTCCATGCTGTGTCATTCATCCACTATATGGTCTCCTCATGCTGCCAACACCTCCACGCTGTGTCATTCAGTCACTATATGGTCTCCTCATGCTGCCAACACCTCCACGCTGTGTCATTCAGCCACTATATGGTCTCCTCATGCTGCCAACACCTCCATGCTGTGCCATTCAGCCACTATATGGTGTCCTCATGCTGCCAACACCTCCAGGCTGTGTCCTTCAGCACTATATGGTCTCCTCATGCTGCCAACACCTCCACGCTGTGTCATTCAGCCACTTTATGGTGTCCTCATGCTGCCAACACCTCCACGCTGTGTCATTCAGCCACTATATGGTGTCCTCATGCTGCCAACACCTCCACGCTGTGTCATTCATCCACTATATGGTGTCCTCATGCTGCCAACACCTCTAGGCTGTGCCATTCATCCACTATATGGTGTTCTCATGCTGCCAACACCTCCACGCTATGTCATTCAGTCACTATATGGTCTCCTGACACTGATGCCACCACCAGGCTTTGTCATTGTGCTGCTGTGCGGCAGTGATTCTAAGAGCGATGCCGGTAACTTGCATGTTATTCTGAATTACAGTATTATTTCACTACCCCAGCACATTTTTGAAAAGTTCGCTCATCTCTAGAGCCAACGTTTAGTTAATAAAATTTTTAAAGCCTTTTTTTTCATGCTTACATTAGGTTTAGTAGTAAAGTGGTGGAATAGCATGAGCAAGTAAAATAGTTACGGCTTCCCCTTACCCCAACTGTTTTTACTCCAGGAACCCAGTAAAAAGTGACAGATGGTATGCACTAAAGCTTGCAGTAAATCTTGCAATTGTAAGCTGACCTATCAATGTTTTAATTCCTGACACAAGAGCTACCAATTGCTGAACTGAATGTCAATCATCTATCCCTGACTGTCTATTGGCCTTTGATGTACTATAAATTTATGCCTCTTTTTCGGTCTAGACATGCCTCCTGACAAAGCCCATATGTAAAATATTGGGGTTGAAGGTGTGTGATATCCACTTAGGTACATGGCAGGTATATTGCAGAGGTCTAATTCCTTCTGAATTAGTCTGTATATTTTTCCTATTATGCACACTCCCTAATTGTTTAACTTTTGCTGCTATTGTTGTAATGCTGCTATTTATTTGGGTAGTGCAATAATATACTTTATCCCCTCTGTATTACTGCATTTCTACAAGTACCCATCTGATACCTCCATCTTGTTCTCTCTATTTTTAATCCTATGTGCCTATATGATTTTTTTTATATATATTTTAAATGTGTGTGTATTCATTCTAATAAAGTATATTCATGTTGGATTGTATTTTGTTGCACTGCTACCTTTTTCTTTTTGGTCCTCATCGTCATATTGTCAGACTCTTCTTCTTCCTTAAAAGACCTTGAACCGGTCAACCAGCCAACGAGAGCCATACTATCCTGTAAAACCACACAACCCCTGGAAGACAGTGAAAACTTTTGTTTGCTGACGCAGCTGCTACTACTACCACCAGGCACCTGGCTGCTGCTGCTACCTGTACTGGTGCTGGTACTGCCACGAACATTCTTACTGGCAGAGGACATGGCAGGGGTGTTTTATCCTCCACTCCATCCAACAATTACTTTACCAGAAATTTTGGAAAAGGCCTCTGAAAAATAAAATAAGCAAACTTTTTCTTAGCACAGGTCTTGATGAATCTCCCCCACAATGTACAACTAAACCAAAGCTGACCGCCGCGTCTGAAGCAAAAATAACACTAACTCGGCTGCTCAGATGGGCTGTTCGGGACCGCCGCGGTGAAATCGCGGTGTCCCGAACAGCTTACAGGACACCGGGAGGGACCTTCCCTGCCTCCTCAGTGTCTTCTCCGTGCTGGGATCCCCTGCACTCTCCTTCGACGTCTTCACGTCGTTGCGCACGCCGTCATCCAATAGGAGCGGCGTGCATAGCGGCGTGATGACGGCAATGTGATGACGGCGACGGAGAGCGTGGATCCCAGGGAAGAAGTAGTCCGGAGCATTGGGGACACCACGGGGACGCGGCGTCAGCGATGGAGCGACATCCAGTGCACCGGTGACGCGTCCGGAGCGGCGGTAACACGTGAGTATTACCTCCTATACTAGTGGTCTTCAACCTGTGGACCTCCAGATGTTACAAAACTGCAAATCCCAGCATGCCCGGACAGCCAACGGCTGTCCGTGCATGCTGGGAGTTGTAGTTTTGCAACATCTGGAGGTCCGCAGGTTGAAGACCACTGTTGGGTTCAGAATCTTTATTTTTTTAGATTCTGCACCTATAAATTGGGTGTGTCTTATATGCTGGTGTGTCCTATAGGACGAAAAATACGGTAAACATAACTGCGCTTTGGAGGGCTATGCTGCATTAACTGTGCTATTAATGTGTATTGCTAAATTCCAGGTCAGCCCACAGTTTTGCTCAATCTTATAGATATTTATATGTGATACATGTTATGGGTTGGAACAATGCTGGCTGGGATTTGTGGTGCATGAACAGACTTCTGCAGGTAGGTAAAGGACAGGAGGTCTCTGAGATCTGTCCACAGATTAATATTGTGCTCACTCTGCTGTGGAATTGTATAGATTAGAATTTGTGCTCAGCTTGATGTGGAATTGTACAGGTTAGAATATGACAAGGCTTCCTGGCTTCTGTAGTGCTTGCTCCTACTCTCACTGTCTCTCTACAGAAATGTGGCTGCACCACAATACACAAGCCTTTGTCTTTGTCTAAAATTCTACCGCCAGTGCTGTGTCCTTTTGGCCTGAGAACTGATTTACACATAAACCAGCAATTCATTGTATAGGTTGGAGTCATGTGATAGCTGTAAGGTATGCTGGGCTACCATGACAACATCTCCCTGTCCAAGTACTTCCTCATTTCCTGTCAAAACGTCATGTGTTCATGTGAACCAGGCAAAATTCAAAAGTTCTTCCAGCCACTGCTACCCTAAAATTTGGGTCAAATCCATCTTTGCGGGGCTCAGCTCGCTCTTCTCTGATTATTGCTATCATTATGGGATATTAAATATAGAATGACGGGGGGACCTGGATTTTATTTATTGTAGAACAAGAAGCAACATAATAATAATATTATTAATAATAATAATAATAATAATAATATGTATATAGCACCAACATATTCTGTGTTTTTACATCACTCAATTCAGTGCCAGTAAGCAAGGGAGAAAACTGGAGTATTCAGAGGAAACACATGCACACCTTTGTGAACATACAAACTCCTTTACAGATGTTGTTCTTGTTGGGATTTAAACCTAGGACCTCAGCCCTGCAAAGACACAATGCCTCAACATAACTGAATGTGAACATGAAACAGAGTCTGAAGACTTTCTAAATGTACTATATGATGCTCTTTGCCCTTTTCATGCCCCTTCCCTAATTCTCAGTTGTACCCCTGAGCTAGTGGAGATAGACTAGCTGCTATGATGTCTCAATACCCTGCACACACAAAGAACATAGGATCCTGCTCTATTATATAAGTATTGCTGACCCTCAGGAGCAGCAGTAGACATTATAGAGGACATATGGAGGACATAATAAAGCAGTACTGAGCAGAGTAAGCTTTGAATCCAGCACTGGAGGAAATATAACACTAACTAGAGCTTTCAGCAGCTTCTATATGTTTCTGTAGCTCCTACTCAGCCTCCTCTCTCCATACACTTCTGTGGGCTGTTGTAACCTGATTTGTCTTAAAACCAAAAGTAGGCACTTTTTTTAAGGAAATGGGGGTCACTAATCAAGGCAGATGAGGGCAGGTTTACATGACTACGAGACAAAAGCTATAATGTATGACTGCACATCCAATATCATGAGAATAATATAAATATTAGGCCACCTTAAATCTGAGGTGGCCTCTCTTGTCATCTTTCATGGATTGTTAATTCATTAGCTGCATATTCAAAGTGCTGCTATTTCTAAGTGCACATTGGAGAGAAATTGCAGGAGACTGACTTGGAATTTTCAACTGCAACATCTATGTTTTTGCTGACCGCTGCTTGAGAACAGGTAGGGAATTTGTTCAGGTATTTTCCAATGAGCCTAGCTCATTAAAGTGTTACATTTGTTGTTGGGGGATAAGCTTGTGAGGGAGTGTGTGTGTATATAGGCACTGACTCATTAACTGGTTCTAATTCATTAGCTGCATATTTAAAAGTGATGCTATTTCTAAGTGCATTGGAGAGATATTGCAGGAGATAGTCAGGAGGTAGGCTGGAGGTAGGCTGGAGGTGGATACAATCTAAAAAAGGTAAAATGGCAGACTTGGTTCAGTGCATAAATTGTTGCGCATTTATTTCAGGTTCCACTCTTTGGAGGTTTGGATGCTGTCAGATCTCTAGACAGTTCTCCTTACTGCAGCAGGAAATTTCTGAAATATGAGATGTTTAAATTATCTGTTAAACAAACTCAGACTGGGACTGCTGTAATGCCACTGCCACAGAGGACCCCTAGAAATGGCAGATGAATTACTGTAGATTCTGGAAGACTTAGAGTTGTGGATAGAATACATGCCCCTTAGTCTGTGGTTCTTCATAATTCTTTTGCAGCACTCTCAGAATGTAAAGGCAACATGGATATTGGCTCAAGCACAGAGGGTGAGGAACCATCGACTCCTATGTCTAATGTATGCAAGACTGCAGCCAAGGACCAAAAAGATAAAGTTAAGTCTGAAAGGAAGCAGCTGTTGCTGGGTGATTCAATCATAAGAAGTGTAAAGCTTGAGGAAAATGGTTTTCTGAGATGTCTCCCTGGAGCTACTGCTAGAAGAGATAGAAGACGTATTCTTAATATTGTAAAGCAAGCAAAGCAGGATGGGGACGTGGATGTTCTTGTCCATCTAGGGACAAATGATCTGGCTTGCAAGAGGTGAAGGAATCTTTTATCACACTTGCTAATGATGTACAAGATGTTGCATCCACTGTTTCATTTTCTGAAGCTCTGCCTGTGCATAATGTTCAGAATGATAGGCAGAGGCGCATTAAGGAGTTCAACTTATGGCTTAGTAAATAGTGTCAAGAGCAAGGATTAGGCTTTGTGTCTCATCATAGCTCTACTTGGAATAGAAAGTAACTGTATACAAAGGTAGTTTGCATCTTTCTCTCAAAGGAACGAATGTACTCCGTGAACAATTCTAAGAATTTGCTAAAGAGTATTTCATCTAGGAAGGTGGCAAAAGAGTGATTTGGTATATGATGGTATTGTAGGCGAAAGCTTGGGATCTAGTGATCACCAATCAGTGTGGTTTAATATAAGAACAGTGAAGGAGTCACACCACACAAAAACAAAAGTTTTAGATTTTAGAAAAACAGACTTTTCAAAAATGAGATTAGTAATAAATGAGTCCCTATCAGACTGGAACGGATTACATGGAGTCCAGGAGAAATGGGACTACTTAAAAGACGCTTTATTGAAGGCAACAGAAAATTGCACTAGACTTGTCAGTAAAAGCAGAAAAAGGAAGAGACCACTGTGGTACTCAGCAGAAGTGGCTGAAGGAGTTTAAACATGCAGGGGATAAGCATAAGGCTATTCTTCATATAAGATAGGGATAGGTATAAGGCTATCCTTCATATAAGATAGGGATAGATATAAGGCTATTCTTCATATAAGATAGGGATAGGAATAAGGCTATCCTTCATATAAGATAGAGATAGGTATAAGGCTATCCTTCATATAAGATAGAGATAGGTATAAGGCTATCCTTCATATAAGATAGGGATAGATATAAGGCTATTCTTCATATAAGATAGGGATAGGTATAAGGCTATCCTTCATATAAGATAGGGATAGGTATAAGACTATTCTTCATATAAGATAGGGATAGGTATAAGGCTATCCTTCATATAAGATAGGGATAGATATAAGGCTATTCTTCATATAAGATAGGGATAGGAATAAGGCTATCCTTCCTATAAGATAGAGATAGGAATAAGGCTATCCTTCATATAAGATAGGGATAGATATAAGACTATCCTTCATATAAGATAGGGATAGATATAAGGCTATTCTTCATATAAGATAGGGATAGGAATAAGGCTATCCTTCATGTAAGATAGAGATAGGAATAAGGCTATCCTTCATATAAGATAGGGATAGATATAAGACTATCCTCCATATAACATAGAGATAGGTATAAGGCTATCCTTCATATAAGATAGGGATAGATATAAGGCTATTCTTCATATAAGATAGAGATAGGTATAAGGCTATCCTTCATATAAGATAGGGATAGATGTAAGGCTATTCTTCATATAAGATAGGGATAGGAATAAGGCTATCCTTCATATAAGATATAGATAGGAATAAGGCTATCCTTCATATAAGATAGAGATAGGTATAAGGCTATCCTTCATATAAGATAGGGATAGATATAAGACTATCCTTCATATAAGATAGGGATAGGAATAAGGCTATCCTTCATATAAGATAGAGATAGATATAAGGCTATCCTTCATATAAGATAGGATAGGCATAAGGCTATCCTTCATATAAGATAGGGATATGTATAAGGCTATCTTTCTTATAAGATAGAGATAGGTATAAGGCTATCCTTCATATAAGATAGAGATAGACATAAGGTTATCCTTCATATAAGATAGGGATAGGTTTAAGGCTATCCTTCATATAAGATAGAGATAGGTATAAGGCTATCCTTCATATAAGATAGAGATAGGTATAAGGCTATCCTTCATATAAGGTAGAGATAGGTATAAGGCTATCCTTCATATAAGATAGAGATAGGTATAAGGAAATCCTCCATATAAGATAGAGATAGGTATAAGGCTATCCTTCATATAAGATAGAGATAGGTATAAGGAAATCCTTCATATAAGGTAGAGATAGGTATAAGGCTCCTTCATATAAGATAGAGATAGGTATAAGGCTATCCTTCATATAAGGTAGAGATAGGTATAAGGCTATCCTTCATATAAGATAGAGATAGGTATAAGGCTATCCTTCATATAAGGTAGAGATAGGTATAAGGCTATCCTTAATATAAGATAGAGATAAGCATAAGGCTATCCTTCATATAAGATAGAGATAGGTATATGGAAATCCTTCATATAAGGTAGAGATAGGTATAAGGCTATCCTTCATATAAGATAGAGATAGGTATAAGGCTATCCTTCATATAAGATAGAGATAGGTATAAGGAAATCCTTCATATAAGGTAGAGATAGGTATAAGGCTATCCTTCATATAAGAAAGAGATAGGTATAAGGCTATCCTTCATATAAGATAGAGATAGGTATAAGGCTATCCTTCATATAAGGTAGAGATATGTATAAGACTATCCTTAATATAAGATAGAGATAGGTATAATGATATCCTTCATATAAGGTAGAGATATGTATAAGGCTATCCTTAATATAAGATAGAGATAGGTATAATGATATCCTTCATATAAGATAGAGATAGGTATAAGGATATCCTTCATATAAGATAGAGATATGTATAAGGCTATCCTTCATATAAGATAGGGATAGGTATAGGCTATCCTTCATATAAGATAGAGATAGGCATAAGGCTATCCTTCATATAAGATAGAGATAGGTATAAGGAAATCATTCATATAAGGTAGAGATGGGTATAAGGCTCCTTCATATAAGATAGAGATAGGTATAAGGCTATCCTTCATATAAGGTAGAGATAGGTATAAGGCTATCCTTCATATAAGATAGAGATAGGTATAAGGCTATCCTTCATATAAGATAGAGATAGGTATAAGGCTATCCTTCATATAAGATAGAGATAGGTATAAGGCTATCCTTCATATAAGATAGAGATAGACATAAGGCTATCCTTCATATAAGATAGAGATAGACATAAGGCTATCCTTCATATAAGATAGAGATAGACATAAGGCTATCCTTCATATAAGATAGAGATAGGTATAAGGCTATCCTTCATATAAGATAGAGATAGGTATAAGGCTATCCTTCATATAAGATAGAGATAGGTATAAGGCTATCCTTCATATAAGATAGAGATAGGTATAAGGTTATCCTTCATATAAGATAGAGATAGGTATAAGGCTATCCTTAATATAAGATAGATATAGACATAAGGCTATCCTTCATATAAGATAGAGATAGGTATAAGGTTATCCTTCATATAAGATAGAGATAGACATAAGGCTATCCTTCATATAAGATAGAGATAGACATAAGGCTATCCTTCATATAAGATAGAGATAGACATAAGGCTATCCTTCATATAAGATAGAGATAGACATAAGGCTATCCTTCATATAAGATAGAGATAGGTATAAGGCTATCCTTCATATAAGATAGAGATAGGTATAAGGCTATCCTTCATATAAGATAGAGATAGGTATAAGGTTATCCTTCATATAAGATAGAGATAGGTATAAGGCTATCCTTAATATAAGATAGATATAGACATAAGGCTATCCTTCATATAAGGTAGAGATAGGTATAAGGCTATCCTTCATATAAGATAGAGATAGGTATAAGGCTATCCTTCATATAAGATAGAGATAGGTATAAGGTTATCCTTCATATAAGATAGAGATAGGTATAAGGCTATCCTTAATATAAGATAGATATAGACATAAGACTATCCTTCATATAAGGTAGAGATAGGTATAAGGCTATCCTTCATATAAGATAGATATAGACATAAGACTATCCTTCATATAAGATAGAGATAGGCATAAGGCTATCGTTCATATAAGATAGAGATAGATATAAGGCTATCCTTCATATAAGATAGAGATAGGTATAAGGTTATCCTTCATATAAGATAGAGATAGGTATAAGGCTATCCTTCATATAAGGTAGAGATAGGTATAAGGCAATCCTTCATATAAGATAGAGATAGATATAAGGTTATCCTTCATATAAGATAGAGATAGGTATAAGGCTATCCTTCATATAAGGTAGAGATAGGTATAAGGCTATCCTTCATATAAGATAGAGATAGGTGTAAGGCTATCCTTCATATAAGATAGAGATAGGTATAAGGCTATCCTTAATATAAGATAGATATAGACATAAGGCTATCCTTCATATAAGATAGAGATAGGTATAAGGCTATCCTTAATATAAGATAGATATAGACATAAGGCTATCCTTCATATAAGATAGAGATAGGTATAAGGCCATCCTTCATATAAGGTAGAGATAGGTATAAGGCTATCCTTCACGTAAGATAGGGCCAGGGACTATTGATAGGACTCAGATTATTGGGCCAAACGGTTCTTATCTGCCGACACGTTCTATGTTTCTATTCTTCAATATGTTTTCTATTCTGAGTATTGAGAACGATTTATATTTCCAGGTTGAATTGAATGAGTTTGTTGGGATCAGGAAAGTGCTCGATAATTGTCAGAAGAATCTTTCTCTGATAAGATACATTACATATTTCTTTATATTCACTTGTACAATTGATTTATTAAGAGTTTATTAAAGGATCAGGAAATATTTAAATACAACAAAAGCTGAAAATAATTGTATCTACTCCTGATGATAGCGGATAACATAGAAACCATTCAAATGTCTAAAAGGCAATTTATATACATAAGGTTATAATGCCAAAATAATAAGGAGGAAATGTAACATTAGAAGGAACAATGACTAAAGGGGGATGGTGGGCGCAAAGGGACTTTTATAAGCAACAAGTAAATTGCTTTTACAGATCCCTACTATAGTATATCATACTGCTGGATACTGTATACCATACTACTCTATACTATATACTATATTACTGTATACTATATACCATACTACTGTATATCATACTGCTGTATACTATCTACATACTACTGTATACTATATACTATACTACTGTATACTATAAACCATACTACTGTATATCATACTGCTGGATACTATATACCATACTACTCTATACTATATACTATACTACTGTATACTATATACCATACTACTGTATATCATACTACTGTATACTATATACCATACCACTGTATATCATACTACTGTATACTATATACCATACTACTGTATATCGTACTATTGTAAACTATATACCATACTACTGTATATCATACTGCTGTATACTATATACATACTACTGTATACTATATACTATACTACTGTATACTATAAACCATACTACTGTATATCATACTGCTGGATACTGTATACTATACTACTCTATACTATATACTATACTACTGTATACTAGAAACCATACTACTGTATTCTATATATCATACTACTGTATACTATATATCATACTACTGTATATCATACTACTGTATACTATATATCATACTACTGTATACTATAAACCATACTACTGTATATCATACTGCTGTATACTATATACCATACTACAGCATATTATATAACATACTACTGTATACTATATACCATACCACTGTATATCATACTATTGTAAACTATATACCATACTACAGCATATTATATAACATACTACTGTATACTGTAAACCATACTACTGTATATCATACTACTGTATACTATATACCATACTACTGTATATCATACTACTGTATACTATATACCATACTACTGTATATCATACTACTGTATACTATATACCATACTACTGTATACTATAAACCATACTACTGTATATCATACTACTGTATTCTATATATCATACTACTGTATACTATATATCATACTACTGTATATCATACTACTGTATACTATATATCATACTACTGTATACGATAAACCATACTACTGTATATCATACTGCTGGATACTATATACCATACTACAGCATATTATATAACATACTACTGTATACTATATACCATACCACTGTATATCGTACTATTGTAAACTATATACCATACTACAGCATATTATATAACATACTACTGTATACTATATACCATACCACTGTATATCGTACTATTGTAAACTATATACCATACTACAGCATATTATATAACTTACTACTGTATACTGTAAACCATACTACTGTATATCATACTACTGTATACTATATACCATACTACTGTATATCATACTACTGTATACTATATACCATACTACTGTATATCATACTACTGTATACTATATACCATACTACTGTATATCATACTACTGTATACTATATACCATACTACAGCATATTGTATAACATACTACTGTATACTATATACCATACTACTGTATATCATACTACTGTATACTATATACCATACTACTGTATATCATACTACTGTATACTATATACCATACTACTGTGTATCATACTACTGTATACTATATACCATACTACTGTATATCATACTACTGTATACTATATACCATACTACAGCATATTGTATAACATACTACTGTATACTATATACCATACTACTGTATATCATACTACTGTATACTATATACCATACTACAGCATATTGTATAACATACTACTGTATACTATATACCATACTACTGTATATCATACTACTGTATACTATATACCATACTACTGTATATCATACTACTGTATACTATATACCATACTACTGTATATCATACTACTGTATACTATATACCATACTACAGCATATTGTATAACATACTACTGTATACTATATACCATACTACTGTATATCATACTACTGTATACTATATACCATACTACTGTATATCATACTACTGTATACTATATACCATACTACTATTTAACATATCTTTAAAAGTACAATTAGTCCAGCAAACAACAAGCCTTCTTGTGTATGGGAGAAGAGTTATATCTCCTTGGAGAGAAGGACAAACATGGCAAACATCACAAGCCAAGACTCATTTTACCATTCCCTTAAATTCAGGGATTCTGTTACTATATACAGATTTCGGATATTGCCCCACTGAGGAGACATTTCAGTCATTTGTGAAGGGGAATAATATCTTTATTCCACCACATCCTAAGAAGAGACTGAAGAGCTGATATCCTGACCCTGTAAGTCTTGTTCCTGGTGAGAAGAGTGAGAGCCTGAAGGGCCCAGAAGGAGAAGTACATGATGAAACTCATGATGCCCATCGGGGAAAAGACAGCCACCAAATCCCAAGAGAGCATCAGGTGCGATAGGTAGAAAAGGACGTTCAGTGTCAGGAGAAGGAGCATGGTCTTGGCTGCTTCACTGTGAGCTCTGAGGTGGGATTTATCGAAACTCGATGAATTATGTAATTTCCAGACATAAAAGGTAAGAGAAGAGAGTGTAACACCGAGTGACACCACGATGAGGAGGAACGGCAATGCTGTCATAAGGTTCAGGCCGGTCATTATAGCCTGCTGAGTGACAACATACGTCTGATTGATTTTGGGGCAGTGCAATATACTCCCGTCATGTAGTAAAGGAGCAGTCATGAGGATGACACCAACCAGAGTCACCAGTACAACACCAGGAATCACAAAGGTTCCAGCTACCATCCATGGAAGAAGAGATGGAAATACCGACCTCATCTGTGTAAAGATCCGGTGCCGGAACGTGACCAACTTGATGCAATAGAAGCTGCAGAGCAATGATGTCAGACAGATGCTGGAGAAGAGACTGAGGACGAACACAAGATTGACAATAATGAGACAAAAATTAAGCGCAAAAAATAGGTCGGTCCAGATGTAACCTGCCATATTAGTGAGAAACTGGAAAGTCCCAAACAAGACGCTGGACAATCCGATAGAGAATAAGAGGAGGTCTCTAGGATTCTGGGAGACATTTCTCATGCGAGTTCTGCAGCTGATGACAGCAATAAATGTGTTAAGGAACAATCCGGAACATGAAGTCACAATATTGAGAACCAGAAGAACGAGAATTTCAGGCGCCATTTACCTAGACAAAAAATAGACTGAGAAACCCGTCCGGTCCTCGTCCCGATCTCTCCTCTCTTATCTTCTCCCCTCTCCCTTTATATCATTGTCTCTTGGATGTCCTTGGCGTTTCCTAATATTTAACATCCTCCGATGATTTCCATAGATAATCCGGACAGGATACAAGACTTTGCATAGTTTGTTGTGCACAAAAGACTTAAAGCTTAAAGGATTTGAGGTCCATCCCTGATGTAAATAAGAGGTTTGGGTGAAGTTTACGGTTTGGACTTTCCTAGTAGAATGGAAATGTATTTGTAGATGGTGATGATTCAATACTACGACCTTTTACATCTACCCCAATATATTCGGTGTGACGATGCATCACCTCAGATTTTGTTATAAAATACAGTGGTCCGTCAACATACGATGGTAATCCGTTCCAAATGGACCATCGTTTGTTGAAACCATCGCATGTTGAGGGATCCGTGCAATGTAAAGTATATGACAGTGGTCTACAACCTGCGGACCTCCAGATGTTGCAAAACTACAACACCCAGCATGCCCGGACAGCCAACGGCTGTCCGGGCATGCTGGGAGTTGTAGTTTTGCAAGATCTTGAGGTCCACAGGTTGAAGACCACTGGTATTGGAGGTTATACTCACATGTCCCCACTGCTCTGGACCATCACCGCTGCCCTGGATGTTGCCTTCCATCGCTATCGCCGCATCCTCGGGTTGTCCCCGACGCTCCGACAAGGCCTCTGCTTCCCCGGCATCCTCGCTCTCCGTCGCCGCCATCACACCGCTATGTACACCGCTCCTATTGGATGATGGGACGGCGTGCGCAGCGACGTGATGACGATGATGATGGAGAGCGCCGACGATGCAGGGGATCCTGAAGAGGACGCGCCGGAGCCCCGAGGACAGGTAAGTGATCGTCACCGGAGCTCACGGGGCACCGTAAACGGCTATCCGGGGGCAGCTGAAGCAGTCTGCGCCGTAGGATAGCCGTTTATGCGATGGCCCCGACATACAAAAGCATCGTATGTTGATGCTGCCTTCACGATGCGATGGACTCTGAGAGTGATCGTATGCTGAAATGATCGTATGTCGGGGCCATCGTAGGTCGGGGGGTCACTGTATATATATGGTATGTCGGGGCCATCGTAGGTCGGGCGGTCACTGTATATATATGGTATGTCGGGGCCATCGTAGGTCGGGGGGGGGGTCACTGTATATATCTATATATATATGGTATGTCGGGGCCATCGTAGGTGGGGGGGTCACTGTATATATATGGTATGTCGGGGCCATCGTAGGTCGGGGGGTCACTGTATATATATATATATATATATATATATATGGTATGTCGGGGCCATCGTAGGTCGGGGGGGGTCACTGTATATATATGGTATGTCGGGGCCATCGTAGGTCGGGCGGTCACTGTATATATATGGTATGTCGGGGCCATCGGAGGTCGGGGGGGTCACTGTATATACATGGTATGTCGGGGCCATCGTAGGTCGGGGGTCACTGTATATATATGGTATGTTGGGGCCATTGTAGGTCGGGCGTCACTGTATATATATATATGGTATGTCGGGGCCATCGTAGGTCGGGGGTCACTGTATATATATGGTATGTCGGGGCCATCGTAGGTCGGGGGGGTCACTGTATATATATGGTATGTCGGGGCCATCGTAGGTCGGGGGGGTCACTGTATATATATGGTATGTTGGGGCCATCGTAGGTCGGGGGGGTCACTGTATATATATGGTATGTCGGGGCCATCGTAGGTCGGGGGTCACTGTATATATATGGTATGTCGGAGCCATGGTAGGTCGGGGGTCACTGTATAAATATGGTATGTCGGGGCCATCGTAGGTCGGGGTCACTGTATATATATATGGTATGTCGGGGCCATCGTAGGTCGGGGGTCACTGTATATATATATGGTATGTCGGGGCCATCGTAGGTCGGGGGTCACTGTATATATATATGGTATGTCGGGGCCACCGTAGGTCGGGGGTCACTGTATATATATGGTATGTCAGGGCCATCGTAGGTCGGGGGGTTACTGTATATATATGGTATGTCGGGGCCATCGTAGGTCGGGGGGGGGTCACTGTATATATATGGTATGTCGGGGCCATCGTAGGTCGGGGGATCACTGTATATATATGGTATATCGGGGCCATCGTAGGTCGGGGGGTCACTGTATATATATGGTATGTAGGGGCCATCGTAGGTCGGGGGTCACTGTATATATATAGTATGTCGGGGCCATCGTAGGTCGGGGGGGTCACTGTATATATATGGTATGTCGGGGCCATCGTAGGTCAGGGGTCACTGTATATATATATATGGTATGTCGGGGCCATCGTAGGTCGGGGGGTCACTGTATATATATGGTATGTCGAGGCCATTGTAGGTCGGGGGGTCACTGTAGATATATGGTATGTTGGGGCCATCGTAGGTTGGGGGGTCACTGTATATATATGGTATGTCTGGGCCATCCTAGGTCGGGGGGGTCACTGTATATATATATGGTATGTTGGGGCCATCGGAGGTCGGGGGGGGGTCGCTGTATATATATGGTATGTCGGGGCCATCGTAGGTCGGGGGGTTACTGTATATATATGGTATGTCGGGGTCATCGTAGGTCGGGGGGGGTCACTGTATATTTATGGTATGTCGGGGCCGTCGTAGGTCCGGGGGTCACTGTATATATATGGTTTGTCGGGGCCATCATAGGTCGGGGGGTCACTGTATATATATGGTATGTCGGGGCCATCGTAGGTCAGGGGTCACTGTATATATATATGGTATGTCGGGGCCATCGTAGGTCGGGGGGTCACTGTATATATATGGTATGTCGGGGCCATCGTAGGTCGGGGGGTCACTGTATATATATGGTATGTCGAGGCCATTGTAGGTCGGGGGGTCACTGTATATATATGGTATGTCTGGGCCATCGTAGGTCGGGGGGTTACTGTATATATATGATATGTCGGGGCCATCGTAGGTCGGGGGGGTCACTGTATATATATGGTATGTCGGGGCCATCGTAGGTGGGGGGGGGGTCACTGTATATATATATGGTATGTCGGGGCCATCGTAGGTCGGGGGGGTCACTGTATATATATGGTATGTCGGGGCCATCGTAGGTGGGGGGGGGTCACTGTATATATATGGTATGTCGGGGCCATCGTAGGTCGGGGGGGTCACTGTATATATATGGTATGTCGGGGCCATCGTAGGTCGGGGGGTCACTGTATATATATGGTATGTCGGGGCCATCGTAGGTCGGGGGGTCACTGTATATATATGGTATGTCGGGGCCATCGTAGGTCGGGGGGGGTCACTGTATATATATGGTATGTTGGGGCCATCGTAGGTCGGGGGGTCACTGTATATATATGGTATGTCGGGGCCATCGTAGGTCGGGGGGTCACTGTATATATATGGTATGTCGGGGCCATCGTAGGTCGGGGGTCACTGTATACAGTAAGTAACATCATGTATCTTACCGAAGGCCCACACAGAATAGAAAGGACTGGAGCAATAAATAAGTCTTGTCTAAAACAGCAGCGATCAGACTGAAAATTAACGAAGAAAGAAAAAAAATTTCCATTTTGGCAACAAATCAGAGAATGTAAATATTAAACTTTTTATGTACCATCTGCAAGAGAATGAAGCCTTCCTGTATTTTTAATATTGTTCTGCTTTGGTGGTGGGGCTGACGAGAGACAATACACAAGAAAGACTGCCGGGGCGCAGGAACAGGGAATTATTATGGAGGAAATCTGTATTGTTTTGTTAATTTAAAGGGGTATTCAAGGCAAAAACTTTTTTATATATATATCAACTGGCTCCGGAAAGTTAAACAGATTTGTAAATTACTTCTATTAAAAAATCTTAATCCTTTTTCGAGACAGGTGTCATCAGAGAGCACTTAGACAGAAAAGAACAACCTTAACTTCAGAAGCTCATAAGTACTGAACGGATTAAGATTTTTTAATAGAAGTAATTTACAAATCTGTTTCACTTTCTGGAGCCAGTTGATATATATAAAAAAGTTTTTGCCTGGAATACCCCTTTAATCAAGGTGACATAGACTCTTCCTGATGACCACCTACTGGGACTTGGCAATAGGGACATCTCAAACCTGGAACTAAAAGTCTGGGATGCCCCCTGCTATGCCCTAAACATTGTCCACAGCTACCCAGATCAGATTTGTAAATTACTTCTATAAAAAAAATAAGGTGTTGTAGTTTTGCAACATCTGGAGGTCTGCAAGTTGTAGACCACTGTCCTATACTTTACATTGCACGGATCTCTCAACATACGATGGTTTCAACAAACGATGGTCCATTTGGAACGGATTACCATCGTATGTTGAGGGATCACTGTGTATATATATATATATATATATATATATATATATATATATATATTGTGAGAAGGTGAAGGGCATGGTGGTGGATGGGTGATATGTGTTCCCGAGGCTCCTGGCCTTGGTGAAGTAAGAGCCGGTATTATTCAGGGTCTGTGCTGCGATACAGACTGACACTGTGGCCGTAGTATGGCTGGAAGGCCAATCCGGGACGGCTCTTACTGGGAATGGTCAAGTGTAGTGTGGGGGCCACTCCCCACAATCCAGGCTAACTTTTGTTGGTCTTAAAGGCCGCCTGTTCCACCAGCTGAGGAGGATTTGCTAGTTGCAGCTCACTCTGCCGGAGAGACCTGAGAGTGGAGTCTTCCCTGAGAGTTTGGAAGCTGGTGAGCAGACTGCATGGAGGCCTGGAAAAGACTTGCTTGATGCCGCATGGCATAGTCTTAGGTGTGAACAAACACCTAAGGAATACAGGTGGACTTTTTTGTTACGTTTTTCTTTTGAACTGCATCTAAGACTGTTCTTGCTGATTGCCAAGTGTGAATAAAACACTGATCTTTGATATGAAAAGTCCTGTTTCCGTGCCTCTATACTGGAACCGCGCCTGTCTGCAAGAGCGAGTCAACACTATATATATATATATATATATATGTGTGTGTGTGTGTGTGTGTGTTTGATAAATCTGCATATGTTTATAATACCTGTGTATTAAATTACTGTATTGCAGGACTACCTTCCTAGCTTTATTGATATCAAATAGATCTCAATTTATCTGAAAAATTGTCATCTTAGATGTTAACTACATTGTTTATATTTTTAGCAAATCAAAAAGTCATATTTTTTATAATTTTTTATTGACCATAGTTCAAAGGTCATAATGGTATAACTGACCAACATTAACTGAGGCACTGCTGAGATGTCTTAGCATTATATTTGGAGCAAAAATATTTTAACTCATTAAGGACGCAGGGCATACCTGTATGTCCTTAGCCCACTCCCCTTCAATGACAGGAACTGAGCCAGTATCATAGCTGGGTGGTCTCTGAGGTTATCAGCTGCTGGGACCCATGTCTAATGCCAGAAATGACCAATCACGGGGATAAAAGTAGATTGCGGAGTCCAGGTAGCTCAGTGATGCTGATCTGGACCACTGCAGTAAAACTGCTGTCTCCCGAGAGGACAGTGGGAGGGCCTATATCTGCCTCCTCACCATCTGATCAATGCTCCAGGAAGCCTCAGCAGGCTACAGCAATAAAGAACCAATAACACTGATCTATGTTATGCTATGCTATGGCACAGAAGGTTTTTTGTAAAAAAAAAAATTTAAGTTTAAAGTAAAAAAAAATGTAAACAAAAATAAACATAAACATATGTGGCCCCGCGACATAGCGGGTCGGGCCCGGCCTCTAACAACGGCCGGGACCCGTGGCTAATAGCGCGCTGCATTGATCACAGTGCCGCGCACTATTAACCCTTTATATGCGGTGTTCAAAGTTGAATGCCACGTCTAAAGTGGAATGGAAACCATGCCGGTTAGCTCAGGGAGCTGTTCGGGATCGCTGCGGCGAAATCGCGGCATCCCGAACAGCTTACAGGACAGCCAGAGGATCCCTACCTGTCTCCTCGCTATCCGATCGCCCAATGACTGATCAGTGTCTGAGATCCAGGCATGAGCAGTCAAGTGGCAGAATCATCGATCACTGGTTTCTTATGAGAAACCAGTGATCAATGTAAAAGATCAGTGTGTGCAGTGTTATAGGTCCCTATGGGATAATAATGATCAGTATAAGAGATCAGTGTGTGCAGTGTTATAGGTCCCTATGGGATAATAATGATCAGTATAAGAGATCAGTGTGATCAGTGTTATAGTCTCCTATGGGATAATAATGATCAGTATAAGAGATCAGTGTGATCAGTATTATAGTCTCCTATGGGATAACAATGATCAGTATAAGAGATCAGTGTGTGCAGTGTTCTAGGTCCCTATGGGATAACAATGATCAGTATAAGAGATCAGTGTGTGCAGTGTTATAGGTTCCTATGGGATAACAATGATCAGTATAAGAGATCAGTGTGTGCAGTGTAATAGGTCCCTATGGGATAATAATGATCAGTAAAAGAGATCAGTGTGATCAGTGTTATAGTCTCCTATGGGATAATAATGATCAGTATAAGAGATCAGTGTGATCAGTATTATAGTCTCCTATGGGATAACAATGATCAGTATAAGAGATCAGTGTGTGCAGTGTTCTAGGTCCCTATGGGATAACAATGATCAGTATAAGAGATCAGTGTGTGCAGTGTTATAGGTTCCTATGGGATAACAATGATCAGTATAAGAGATCAGTGTGTGCAGTGTAATAGGTCCCTATGGGATAATAATGATCAGTAAAAGAGATCAGTGTGATCAGTGTTATAGTCTCCTATGGGATAATAATGATCAGTATAAGAGATCAGTGTGATCAGTATTATAGTCTCCTATGGGATAACAATGATCAGTATAAGAGATCAGTGTGTGCAGTGTTCTAGGTCCCAATGGGATAACAATGATCAGTATAAGAGATCAGTGTGTGCAGTGTTATAGGTTCCTATGGGATAACAATGATCAGTATAAGAGATCAGTGTGATCAGTGTTATAGTCTCCTATGGGATAATAATGATCAGTATAAGAGATCAGTGTGATCAGTATTATAGTCTCCTATGGGATAACAATGATCAGTATAAGAGATCAGTGTGTGCAGTGTTATCGTCTCCTATGGGATAATAATGACCAGTATAAGAGATCAGCGTCTGCAGTGTTATAGTCTCCTATGGGATAATAATGATCAGTATAAGAGATCAGTGTGCAGTGTTATAGGTCCCTATGGGATAACAATGATCAGTATAAGAGATCAGTGTGTGCAGTGTTATAGGTCCCTATGGGATAACAATGATCAGTATAAGAGATCTGTATGTGCAGTGTTATAGCCTCCTATGGGATAATAATAATCAGTATAAGAGATCAGTGTGTGCAGTGTTATAGTCTCCTATGGGATAATAATGATCAGTATAAGAGATCAGTGTGTGCAGTGTTATAGGTCCCTATGGGATAATAATGATCAGTATAAGAGATCAGTGTGTGCAGTGTTATAGTCTCCTATGGGATAATAATGATCAGTATAAGAGATCAGTGTGTGCAGTGTTATAGGTCCCTATAGGATAACAATGATCAGTATAAGAGATCAGTGTGTGCAGTGTTATAGTCTCCTATGGGATAATAATGATCAGTATAAGAGATCAGTGTGTGCAGCGTTATAGGTCCCTATGGGATAACAACGATCAGTATAAGAGATCAGTGTGTGCAGTGTTATAGTCTCCTATGGGATAACAATGATCAGTATAAGAGATCAGTGTGTGCAGTGTTATAGGTCCCTATAGGATAACAATGATCAGTATAAGAGAACAGTGTGTGCAGTGTTATAGGTCCCTATGGGATAATAATGATCAGTATAAGAGATCAGTGTGTGTAGTGTTATAGTCTCCTATGGGATAATAATGATCAGTATAAGAGATCAGTGTGTGCAGTGTTATAGGTCCCTATGGGATAACAATGATCAGTATAAGAGATCAGTGTGTGCAGTGTTCTAGGTCCCTATGGGAGAACAACGATCAGTATAAGAGATCAGTGTGTGCAGTGTTATAGGTCCCTATGGGACCTATAACACTGCAAAAAAAAAGTGAAAAAAAGAAAATAAAGATCATTTAACTCCTCCCCTAATACAAGTTTGAATCACCCCCCTTTTTCCATAAAAAAAAAAAAAAAAACTGTGTAAATAAAAATAAACGTATGTGGTATCGCCGCTTGCGGAAATGTCCGAATTATAAAAATATATTGTTAATTAAACCTGTGGAGGTCTGAGTAAGTGATCTCCAACTGCAGCCCTCCAGATGTTGCAAAACTACAACTCCCAGCATGCCCGGACAGCCAACGGCTGTCTGGGCATGCTGGGAGTTGTAGTTTTTCAACATCTAGAGGGCCACAGTTTTTAGATCCGTGCATGGTGACAATCAGTTGTCCAAGACTGATGTCACCTACACAGGATCCCTAGGAGGGGTAACAGGGGGTGTGTAGGGGTCTTTGGGTTTTGTCTCTTTTTAATTGACCAATCACAGCGATCGAGGGGGGGGGGCGGGACAGCGGGGTTCCCGCGGCTGATGTCTGTGATGTTCAGCTGTCTTACATGATTACATACTGTGACAGTTTAGCTTCAGGACGAGCCGCTTGTCCTTATGTGGTAAGTACTCGCTGATTAGGACGAGCCGACTGGTCCTGTGTGTGCAAGGAGTTAAAAAAAATCTGTAAACGTAAATTAACATAAACAGATGTTGTATCGCTGTGCGCATAAATGTCTGAACTATAAGAATTAAACCACATGGTCAATGGTGTGTATATATATATATATATATATATATATATATATATAACTTCAAAGTCCAAAATTGCGTATTTTTGGTAATTTTGTATACCCTAAAAAAATGTATAAAGTGATCAAAAAGTTCCATCAAAACAAAAATGGAGTCAGAAATTACTTATTCATTTTAATTAATTTTAAACATACTAATTTGAAATAAAATAAAACCTATATAAATTAGGTATCCTGGCGACAGTATGGACCTACAGAATAAACATAAGGAGTCGTTTTAACCGTAAAGTGCACTGCGTAGAGTCAGAAGCCGCCAAAACTTACAAAACAGTGTTTTTTGTTTCATTTCAATATTTTTTTCCGGTTTTGCCATAGATTTTGTGGTGAAACGATGTCAATACAAAGAAAAATCGGTGTCGCAAAGAACAACCCTCATATGGGTCTGTAGGTGGAAAATTGAAAGTGTTCTGATTTTTTGAAGGTAAGGAGTGCAAAAGTGAAAAATGGCCGGTCCTTAAGGGGTAAAACAAACACATTAACAACACAAAGCTACAAACTTCATGGAGATCCCAGTGGTAAATAGTGTTGAGCGGCATAGGCCATATTCGAATTTGCGATATTTCGCGAATATATGGACGAATATTCGTCCTATATTTGCTAAATTAGCATATTTGTAATATTCGCATTTTATTTTCGCATATGCGTAAATTCGTACGCCAGTCTCGCACAGTAGTATTAGAGCCTTCTTTACACCACACAAGCTGGAAGCAGAGAGGGGTGATCACTGACGTGTACTGTGAAAAATATGCGATATTCGCGAATAAAATTCGCATTGCGAATATTCGTGAGCAACACTAGTGGTAAACGACATCATGATCATCATCTATGGGAGAAACAGAAGACGCCATCAAGAATTGACCTACAGAACCGACATCTTACTAAATCACTCAGAAAGATTAAAGTCACAAATAAAATTAAAATAAAAGGAAAAAGGAGAGGCGCGCTCCTGGTGTGATACCGTTTGAAGTAAAAGCGGGTACGTGCGAGTTAGATGCACCTTACCGTGGTTAGTTGTGCTGCGGGCACAACACCTTTGTAAGCCTTCAGATAGCAAGAAGCCGTTGGTATCCCTGGTTCGAGATCCAAGCGTACGGCGGTGTTAGGTAGGTGGCTGCCTCTGCATCCCTAACCGTGACTGGAAAGTCCGGTTCTAACGTGTAGGAATAGGGAGAAAAATTGGGATGAGATCCGGCGCCTCCTCCGATATAATAAGTACTGAAATGAAGATGTAACAAAACTGCCTATATTTAAAAAAAAAGGCTGTTTTTTAAATATAGGCAGTTTTGTTACATCTTCATTTCAGTACTTATTATATCGGAGGAGGCGCCGGATCTCATCCCAATTTTTCTCCCTATTCCTAAAGTCACAAATAAGACACAAATCAATCCAAAAACTGTTACGTGTATTTACTGATAATGTCACAGACTCTAAAAACACACAGAGGATACAAATCCGGCCCCACAGCGAAACCCAGAGAGACTTATATGTGTCCTCAATATAATAGAAGACAAATAGTAAGTAAAAAACTCTTACATGAAAAAAATGTCCTAGAACACAAAGCATTAAAGCCAAGTGAAGAAAGTCACCAGGATACACACGTTCTAGATCTCATCTTATTTTATATTTTATGTCCTCGGTAATGATTTCAGAAATTCAGAATCTAATGTTGTTTCCAGATATTATAATCACATCTCCTCCGAGCTTCTTCTATGAAGACAACAGATAAAGTAACTATATAGTATCTTAGTTCTGTAGATTAAAGTAAGAGCCAGGAGAGGATAAAATAGGATATTTGAGACCCAAAAAAGCCAAAAACTGTGGAATCAATCAACAATTTAGATCCATAGAATGACATGTTCAGTGCTAGGAGCAGGATCATGGTGGTGACTGCATGAAGATGAGCGTCCAGGTGGGATCTGTCCAGGCTCAATGTTCCCTGCACCCTCCGTATGTGCCGGACCAGAGCGCTGACCGTACAACTCAGAGACACCAGGATGAGGCAAAACGGCAGACAAATCATGATGTCAAATGTAGTTATTCTGCTCACTACATAATAGTTGTAGGTTTCTCCTGCAGTATACAGTGACCCCACGACCTACGATGGCCCCGACCTACCATATATATACAGTGACCCCACGACCTACGATGGCCCCGACCTACCATATATACAGTGACCCCCCGATCTACGATGGCCCCGACCTACCATATATACAGTGACCCCCCGATCTACGATGGCCCCGACATACCATATATATACAGTGACCCCACGACCTACGATGGCCCCGACCTACCATATATATACAGTGACCCCCTGACCTACGATGGCCCCGACATACCATATATATACAGTGACCCCACGACCTACGATGGCCCCGACATACTATATATATACAGTGACCCCCGACCTAAAATGGCCCCGACATACCATATATATACAGTGACCCCCCGACCTACGATGGCCCCGACATACCATATATATATATACAGTGACCCCCCGACCTACGATGGCCCCGACCTACCATATATATACAGTGACCCCCCGACCTACGATGGCCCTGACATACCATATATATACAGGGACCCCCGACCTACAATGGCCCCGACATACCATATATATACAGTGACCCCCCGACCTACGATGGCCCCAACATACCATATATATACAGGGACCCCCGACCTACGATGGCCCCGACATACCATATATATACAGTGCCCCCCCGACCTACGATGGCCCCAACATACCATATATATACAGTGACCCCCCCGACCTACGATGGCCCTGACATACCATATATATATTTGTGATCGGTGGCTCAAATGCGTAGCGTACCTACCTAACAGCCTAACCACTGATATACAAACTAACAGGCAGTCTGAGTTGTGCCATATACTGCCGCGTGTAGGTACACCTGAATAAAATAGAGGGCATACCTTGATAGAAAAGACTCCTAAGAGATTAAATGAATTCTTTAAAAGAGGGGGGGTTGGGTGGGACGTGAAGAACCCGCTGCGTACTGTGCTAGGGGCACCGCGGGTTCTTATAGTGATTAACCCCGCCCCCTCTCACAAATACAGGCTAACTGCGTTAGCCTTCACACTTGTGATCGGTGGCTCAAATGCGTAGCGTACCTACCTAACAGCCTAACCACTGATATACAAACTAACAGGCAGTCTGAGTTGTGCCATATACTGCCGCGTGTAAGTACACCTGAATAAAATAGAGGGCAAAACTTCAATATTTGAAACAAAAACGCTTTATGAAATAAGACAACATTACAAAACCAGAAACTGGAAAGCATGGGACCTTCCAGACTTTGGATAGGGGATGGGCGCATGTATGAGCTAGAATTCAGCGACTCAAATTACGAATCACACGGGCTGGCATCCCCTGACGTGACGCTGATGAGGTGGCACCGATGCGAAGGGGGTGTCCAGATATCACAGTTGAGTCACCCCCCAAAGCCTATCACTAAAATGCGTACTTTAACGAATTGCGGAGTGGTGAGAGCAAAACCTCAGAATAATAATAACGGCTGCGACCTACTGGCTCCCTGGCGTGTGAACAACAGGTCACGTAGCAGACGAACCAGGCACTACCTATGAAATGAAATGTGGAAAAGCAGCAGATGGTAACGCCTTGCCCGGGTAACGATGTTTTAGTAGCGCTCAACTCAAGCTAATAGTGATTGGAATTCCATATCAGTTGGCTCAGTCTCCAACAAATATCATTTTACGTTTTACTAGAGAACTCACCAGGTCTGAGGAAGCCATAGTAACCCAGAGATAAAGCTGCTTTCCAACACAGACTATCTTTGTAGCTGAACGGGGGTCCTTTCTAGAACATCTACTAACTGTCTGAACGAGTCGGCCGACAAAGGCTGACGGGAAGAAGGCTTGGATCCTTAGCGCACCTTTCAGCGCCGCTTAAATTGTATCGAATGAAACAAGGAGGCCAAGTCGGAATGTGCCAATGAGATGTGGAGCTGAACCACCGCTAGGTATGACTTAATCGTGCTTGATGAAGAGAAGAGTGGCAAAAACCCAATAAAACCAAGTAGGAAAGTAAAGTGTGTGTGTAAGCTCCTCCGAGTACATGTTACAAACCAAACCCTGACCGTATGCTTAATCCCAAGTGCATATGTACAGAAAACATAACTACCTAGTCGTCAACCTAAAACCGTGTTAGGTTGTGACTGTAACCGACCTGTGGACGTGACAGGTGATGACACCACTCATGTGGCAAGCCTGATCATGACACTCAACCAATGTATAACCAAAATAATGATCAACCTGAAGCTAAGACAGCCCAAACCCCAACTGAAATCAAGCTATTTGCATGACCCTATGCTAAATGACCTTGTGAAAACACATAAGATTGTCGTCAACCCGAAGCCGTGTCGAGTAGTAACTGAACCGACCTGTAGACGTGACAGGTCTGAAAACTCAATTAACTATGAAACAAAGTATCACCACCAAGCCGCGACAGATCGTAACCATGATTGACGTATATACGTGGCCCCCGATGCTAAATGAACTTGTGAAAACACATAACGTTGTCGTCAACCCGAAGCCGCGTCGAGTAGTAACTGAACCGACCTGTAGACGTGACAGGTCTGAAAACGCAATTAACTATGAAACTAAAAGTATCACCGCCAAGCTATACCTGTAGCCTGAACCAACTGCTACCTAAACACAACGTATGTGATGACACTGTCGCCAACCTGAAGCCGTGACAGGTTGTAACCGGACCGACCTGTAGACGTGACTGGTCAATCCGCAATTGAAAACCTCAACCAAAGTAACGTATGTGCTGAATGTATATGAACATGTACCGAGTATGAACACCGTAAGCGTATACCAAGCATAATTCCTTGGCACATATGCTGCACATGACACTGAACGTGGGCCCGGCAAACCAAGCAGACCATGTGTTGATCAATAATACCCAGACCACATGTCCAAACCAGACACCTAGACCGTATACACCGACCAAACTATATGAGAGCCTGTGCCGCACAAACTATATGAATGTGAGCTGGAATGAACTACACGAGCGAGTGTATGCACCAATCAAATATGTACATAACAACACATGCATAGAACTAAGTGAGCATGCCGAGAACGAACTGTGTGCGCGTATGTACAGCATGAGTCTATGACCGCAAAGAACAAGCTATACGGGCATATGCACAAACGAACTATGTGAACATGCAGGGAACAAACTATATGTTGGTATGTATGGAACACACTATGTGAGCACCTAACAATTATGTGAGCGTATGCACCGATCAAATTGTATGCGCGTGTGCAGAGAACGAACCATACGGACGCATGGCCGAACCACTGCACGTGTCCACCGAATGACCTGTATGCATAAGCGAACTACATGCACAGAACGAACTGCTTAAGTGAACACCCAGAACAAGTTATATGAGCGTATGCACAAAACTATATGGCCTCTAATAAACTGGGCAACTGTCCAAACCAACTGGATGAACATATGCACAGGACAGACTATATGAGTGTATGCACAAAAACCCTGAGCGTATAAACCGAATGAACTAAATGTGTGTACACGAACGCCCAGAACAAACTATATACGTAAGCCCGGCCCCACTATACACAGATATGTACGGAACAACTATGTGCATATGTATAGAACTGTGCCGTCTAACAGCTACGAGTGACTCAACCAACAAACGTGATGAACCTATACTCAGGCCAACTATATGCGCAAATGCACAACCAAACTGCATGTGCGTATGGCCAGTGACAACCGATAACCAATACACGCATGCAGTAATTCAATGACCACGTACCCATGCACAGAACAACACTACATGCGCTGTGCGAGCACACGCGCGGAACAAACGCTACAAGCGCAAGAGCCGCACAAGCACCGCATGCACATGACGTATGCCACAAGCACATGAACAGCATGGTTCTCATGAGCACATGTACAATACAACCGTACGAGCCTGCACAGTATAATTCCTACGAGCGAGTGTGCAGCACAGATCCTACGAGCCCGTGTACAGCACAAATCCTACGAGCGCGTGTACTGTATAAATCCTACGAGCGCATGTACTGTATAGATCCTACGTACAGCATGGATCCTACGAGCGTGTATAAATCCTACAAGTGAGTGCACAGTATGTATCGAGCGTACAGTACATATCCTACAAGGGCATGTACTGAACAAATCCTACGAGCGTGTGTACAGTATAAAACCTGCAAGCATGTGTACAGTATAATTCCTACAAGCGTGTGTACAGTACAAATCCTACGAACGTGTACCGTACGAATCCTACGAGCGCGTGTGCAGAATAAATCCTACAAGCACGTGTGCAGGATGATCCTACAAGCCTGTGTACAGTATAAATCCTACAAGCGTGTACAAGCGTGTGTACATCAAGAACCCCACGAGCGCGTGCACAGAATATATCCTACAAGCGCGCGTGCAGCACAAACCCCACACGCACGTACCAGTGTGCACAGTTTAAATCAGCAAATGCGTGCACAGTATGGATCCTACGAGTGTGTGCAAGTGTTTGTACAGTAGGAATCCTATGAGCGAGTGTACAGCATGAATCCTACAAGCGTGTACAGTATAAATCCGACACACGCGTGTACAGTATAAACGCTACCACCGTGTGTACAGCATAAATCCTACAAGCGTGTGTACGGCATAAATCCAACAAGCATGTGTACAGTATAAATCCAACAAGCGTGTGTACAGTATAAACCCTACCAGCGTGCGTACAGCATAATTCCTACAAGTGTGTATAGTATAAATCCAACAAGCGTTTGTACAATATAACTTCAACAAGCATGTACAAGCGTGTGAACAGTATAAACCCTACAAGCGTGTGTACAGCATAAATCCTACAAGCGTGTGTATAGTATAAATCCAACAAGCGTGTGTACAGTATAACTCCAACAAGCATGTACAAGCGGGTGTACAGTATAAACCCTACAAGCGTGTGTACAGCATAAATCCTACAACCGTGCGTACAGCATGAATCCTACAAGTGTGTAAAGTATAAATCCAACAAGCGTGTATACAGTATAAATCCAACCAGCATGTACAAGCGTGTGAACAGTATAAACCCTACAAGCATGCATACAGCATAAATCCTACAAGCGTGTGTATAGTATAAATCCAACAAGCATGTGAAAGCGTGTGTACAGTATAAACCCTACAGGCGTGTGTACAGCATGAATCCTACAAGCATGTACAGGCGTGTATACCGCACAAACACTACAACCGTGTGTACAGCACAAACGCTACTACCGTGTGTACAGTATAAACCCAACAAGCATGTGTACAACATGAAACCAACAAGTGTGTGTGCGGTATAAACCCCACAAGCGTGTGTACAGCATGAATTCTACAAGCGTGTAAGGCATGAATCCCACAAGCACCTGTAAGGCCCAAATCCCACAAGCGTAAGGCACAAATGTTACGAACGAGTAAACAGAAAAATGCCATGAGCGTAATCAACGTGCGCGAGTGCATGAATCGTACAAATACCATGAGTGCATGTACAGAATTACCAGCGCCCATACTACATGCGCCTGAACTGCACCAATGCTACCAGTGCATGTGTATTGACAAACACATTAAACACCCTCCTTGTGATCAGGAGGGCCGTGTCGTAAACCTTGAATAAACTAAAATGTGTACGTATATATACATATATAATCATATACATGGAGCAAATTAAGGGGGGCGTGTGCAAGGAACCAATTATATGGTCGTATGCGTAGAATAATTATAGGGGGGGGGGATTTCCCTTTTTTTTTTTTTTTTTTGAGCCTGCACAGATCAACTATATGACCGTGTATGAGGAAAAAATTATAAGAGTGTGAACACCAACAACTACATGACCGTATGCGTAGAAAATGAATCGTGTGCTCGGCACAACTATCTGACCGTATGCGTAGAAAATGAATCGTGTGCTCGGCACAACTATCTGACCGTATGCGTAGAAAATGAATCGTGTGCTCGGCACAACTATCTGACCGTATGCGTGGAAGGAATGACCGAGCAGAGCAGTCGAGAGTGTGCTGGCATATATTAACCCCTTGTAGTAAATGCAGAGCTGAGCAGCCAGAGAATCGTGCTGTCATATAATTAACCCCTTGTAGAAAAATGCAGAGCTGAGCAGCCAGAGAATCGTGCTGTCATATAATTAACCCCTTGTAGTAAATGCAGAGCTGAGCAGCCAGAGAATCGTGCTGTCATATAATTAACCCCTTGTAGAAAAATGCAGAACTGAGCAGCCAGAGAATCGTGCCGTCATATAATTAACCCCTTGTAGTAAAATGCAGAGCTGAGCAGCCAGAGAATCGTGCCGTCATATAATTAACCCCTTGTAGTAAAATGCAGAGCTGAGCAGCCAGAGAATCGTGCTGTCATATAATTAACCCCTTGTAGAAAAATGCAGAGCTGAGCAGCCAGAGAATCGTGCTGTCATATAATTAACCCCTTGTAGAAAAATGCAGAGCTGAGCAGCCAGAGAATCGTGCTGTCATATAATTAACCCCTTGTAGAAAAATGCAGAGCTGAGCAGCCAGAGAATCGTGCTGTCATATAATTAACCCCTTGTAGTAAATGCAGAGCTGAGCAGCCAGAGAATCGTGCTGTCATATAATTAACCCCTTGTAGAAAAATGCAGAGCTGAGCAGCCAGAGAATCGTGCTGTCATATAATTAACCCCTTGTAGAAAAATGCAGAGCTGAGCAGCCAGAGAATCGTGCTGTCATATAATTAACCCCTTGTAGAAAAATGCAGAGCTGAGCAGCCAGAGAATCGTGCTGTCATATAATTAACCCCTTGTAGAAAAATGCAGAGCTGAGCAGCCAGAGAATCGTGCTGTCATATAATTAACCCCTTGTAGTAAAATGCAGAGCTGAGCAGCCAGAGAATCGTGCCGTCATATATTTAACCCCTTGTAGTAAAATGCGGAGCTGAGCAGCCAGAGAATCGTGCCGTCATATAATTAACCCCTTGTAGTAAAATGCAGAGCTGAGCAGCCAGAGAACGTGCCGGCATGTGACTAAACCCCCCCCCCTTCCCCCGTTGAGAACGAACCCGGTAACCGACACACACAATATACACTACATAACCATGACAGGTGGCCGGGGTATGATGATAGCCTATAAGCTCCCCGATACCACAACAGGGGCCAGTACCCTGGCAGAAAACCCTAAGGTGACAGCACCGACCCGGCTGTAGAAATGCCGGTACCGTACTGCCACGCGGGTTTGTGGGGGAGCGAGGACTCGCGCAGCCATCCCAACACAATAGCCGCAGCATGCCCCCGTCACGGGTCCCACTGCCGGAGGTGCCGTGCCAAACCTGCCGGAGGAAGAGAACGGGCCACGTGTCCCACTGTTATGAAACCGGGGCCGGGGCCTGGCCAAGGGTACACCCCCGGACTCCGGCTTACCTCCGGAGAGGTGGTTGCGGAGAAACGCCGCCACCAAGGCCAGCCCCGGCCACTTACCCGTACCGCACCGCCGGAAACAGCTCCCGGTCAGCTGACTGGTGTGTCAGCTGACCTCTCATCACGTGAAGAACCCGCGGCGTACTGTGCTAGGGGCACCGCGGGTTCTTATAGTGATTAACCCCGCCCCCTCTCACAAATACAGGCTAACTGCGTTAGCCTTCACACATATATATATATATATATATATATATATACAGTGACCCCCCCGACATACGATCATTTCAACATACAATGGACTCTCAGAGGCAGCATCACCATATGATGCTTTTGTATGTCGGGGCCATCGCGTAAACGGCTATCCTCCAGCGCAGACTGCTTCAGATGCCCCCGGATAGCCGTTTACGGTGCCCCGTGTGGTCCGCTGACGATCACTTACCTGTCCTCTGGGCTCTGGCGCGTCCTCTTCGGGATCCCCTGCATCGTCGGCGCTCTCCACCGTTGTCATCACGTCGCTGCGCACGCCGTCCCGTCATCCAATAGGAGTGACGTGCGTAGCGACATGATTGCAGCGACGGAGAGCGAGGATGCCGGGGAAGCAGAGGCCTTGCCAGAGCGTTGGGGACACCCCGGGGACGTGGCGAAAGCGATAGATGGCGACATCCAGGGCAGCGGTGATGAGTGGTGACGGTCCGGAGCGGCGGGGACAGGTGAGTACAACTTTCTCTAACAGTGGTCTTAAACCTGCGGACCTCCAGATGTTGCAAAACTACACCACCCAGCATTCCCGGACAGCCGTTGGCTGTCCGGGCATGCTGGGTGTTGTAGTTTTGCAACATTTGGAGGTCCGCAAGTTGTAGACCACTGTCCTATACTTTACGTTGCACGGATCCCTCAACATACGATGGTTTCAACAAACGATGGTCCATTTGGAGCGGATTACCATCGTATGCTGAGGGACCACTGTGTTATTCTCACTGTTATCTACAGGGACTGAGATGAAGATGACACCGAGCAAAGTGACCATCACCATACCGGATATCACTAGAGTGCCGGCTATTATCCAGGGAAGAACAGATGGAAGCCTCGACTTCAGGACCTTGAAGATCCAGTGCTGGAAGGAGACAAGTTTAATACAGTAGAAGCTGCACAGCAACGAGATCTGACACATAGTGAAGAAGAAGCACGGTGTGAATAGACATTTCATGGAAACTGTACAGACCGTGAAGGACGAGAGCTCCACAGGCAAGATATAGGGGGATACGGTATTATAAAGTTGATAAACTTCAAATATTATACATGACAATCCAAGACAGAAGAGCAGGAGGCCTCGTGGGTGGTGAAGTCCATGATGGTGAAGCCAAGTTCTGTAGCTGACGACTGAGATGAACATATTGAGGAATATTCCAAAACATAAAACTAAAATCTGAAACAGTAAGAACACAACGTCTCCCGTCTCCGTGTCAATGGTTTCCATTTTATAAACTCAAAAGCGAAGTCTCTCAATGCTGCGGGTTTCTTCATTTCATTTTCCTTCATTTGGTTGTAGGGTAATCCAGCCAGTCACCTCCATGTCATGGACACTTACCTGTCATTGGAATGGTGTATGGAAGGGTTTGTGTTGGTAACTGTGTAAATAGAAGCCTTGTGAATTAACAAGGGATCATTAGGCTTGAATTATCACATCAGTTGTTTAAAGGGGTACTCCGGTGAACAACTTTTTACTTTTAAATCAACTGGTGGCAGAAAATTTAACATATTTGTAAATTACTTCTATTAAAAAATCTTAATCCTTCCAGTACTTATTAGCTGCTGAATGTTACGGAGGAAATTCCTTTCTTTTTGGAACACTGATGACATCATGAGCACAGTGCTCTCTGCTGACATCACTGTCCAGTTTAGTAACCATGCATAGCAGATGCATAGCAGATGTATGCGAAGGGCAGCATGGTGGCTCAGTGGTTAGCACTGCTGTCTTGCAGTGCTGGGGGATTGGGTTCAAATCCCACTAAGGACAACAATAAATAAAGCGTTATTATTATTATAATAGTGTCAGCAGAGAGTACTGTGCTCGTGATGTCATCAGAGAGCATTCCAAAAAGAAAAGAATTGCCTCTGTAGTATTCAGCAGCTAATAAGTACAGGAAGGATTAAGATTTTTTAATGGAAGTAATTTACAAATATGTTTAACTTTCTGCCACCAGTTGATTTAAAAGAAAAAGGTTTTCACCGGAGTACCCCTTTAATGCAGCATATTCACAAGTTCAGTTGATAGTTGTTACCATTGAAAACTTCTGAAATGTTAATAGGATCAACCACATTTGACAAGGCAAAAGAGCCGACTGCTGGGAGAAGTAGATCATTTATCAGAGATATAAGTGTAGACACATCCCTATACATAACTCAGAATAAGCTCCAGGATATGGACCAGTGGGCAACCAGAGATGAGGCCAATGTGGTCAGTGTGGACGGCTGCTAATTAGGAACCTATTACTAATCATAGATTGTGTTCTTAATTACATCATAACTTAAAGGGTTATCCAGGAAAAAAATATATGTTTTTATATCAACTGGCTCCAGAAAGTTAAACAGATTTGTAAATTAATTCTATTAAAAAAAAACTTAATCCTTTCAATAATTATCAGCTGCTGAAGTTGAGTTGTTGTTTTCTGTCAGGGAACAGTGCTCTCTGCTGACATCTCTGCTTGTCTCAGGAACTGCCCAGTTTAGAAGAGGTTTGCTATGGGGATTTGCTTCTAAACTGGGCGGTTCCCAAGACATGTGTCATCAAAGAGCACTTAGACAGAAAAGAACAACTCATCTTCAGCAGCCCGTAAGTACTGAAAGGATTAATATTTTTTAATAGAAGTAATTTACAAATCAGAATTTAACTTTCTGAATCCAGTTGATATAAATATAAAAAAAAAAAAATTTCCTGGACAACCCCTTTAAGTATGAATTATGGTCAACACAAGTGAAAATGATCTGACCTTTATTAATTGCTCAGCTTATTATCTCGGATAAAGTAGCACTAGGAATAACCTTTGCAATATGATAAAATATTAATAAAATATATGCAGATTTATTGGTTACAATTAATATACATAAATGAGGACCGTATCTACTCGAGTATAAGCCGAGTTTTTCAGCACCATTTTTCGTGCTAAAAACACCCCCCTCGGCTTATACTCGAGTGAACTCTCCGCCCTCAGTGGTCTTCAACCTGCGGACCTCCAGAGGTTTCAAAACTACAACTCCCAGCAAGTCCGGGCAGCCATCGGCTGTCCGGGCTTGCTGGGAGTTGTAGTTTTGAAACCTCTGGAGGTCCACAGGTTGAAGACCACTGCGGCCTTCCACATCATCCAGCCCCCCCTCCCCCCTTTAGTTCTGTACAGTACTCACCTCCGCTCGGCGCTGGTCCGGTGCTGCAGGACTGTCCGGTGGGGAGGTCGTCCGATGGGATAGTGGTTCCGGGCTGCTATCTTCACCGGGGAGGCCTCTTCTAAGCGCTTCGGGCCCGGCCCCAGAATAGTCACGTTGCCTTGACAACGATGCAGAGGTACGGTCATTGCCAACGTACTTCTGCGTCATTGTCAAGGCAACGCCTCTATTCCGGGCCCGAAGCGCGGAGAAGAGGCCTCCCCAGTGAAGATAGCAGCCTGGAACCACTATCCCACCGGACCACCTCCTCTCCGGACAGTCCTGCAGGACCGGACCAGCGCCGAGCGGAGGTGAGTACTCAGAACTAAAGGGGGTGAGAGGGGGCTGGATGATGTTGAAGGCCGCAGTGGTCTTCAACCTGCGGACCTCCAGAGGTTTCTAAACTACAACTCCAAGCAAGCCCGCACAGCCGATGGCTGCCCGGGCTTGCTGGGAGTTGTAGTTTTGAAACCTCTGGAGGTCCGCAGGTTGAAGACCACTGAGGGCGGATAGTTCACAAGAGGATGATGACAAGAGGATGATGACAAGAGGATGATGACAAGGGGATGATGAAGGGGGGTGGGGATGATGAAGGGGGGTGGGGATGATGACAAGGGGATGATGAAGGGGGGATGATGACAGGCGGTGATGATGAAAGGGGGATGATGACAGGGGGGATGATGATGAGGGTCTGGATGATGACAGGCGGTGATGATGAAAGGGGGATGATGACAGGGGGGATGATGATGAGGGTCTGGATGATGACAGGGGGGGATGATGTATTTCCCACCCTAGGCTTATACTCGAGTCAATAACTTTTCCTGGGATTTTGGGGTGAAATTAGGGGTCTCGGCTTATATTCGGGTCGGCTTATACTCGAGTATATACGGTAAATAATAAACACAATGAATTGCATGGATGAATGTTTTCCCCTTTCATGGCTCCTCCCATTAGCTGTCTAAAGCCAAAATGTGGGCTAATGCAATATCATGTCTTTTTGGTTCATCCTGGCTTGAATTAGCATAAAAAATCCCCCCCTTGTTTCTGTTAACCAATTCAATAAAGAGGTTAATTAAATTTAAGCACAGAAAGGGTCGACTGCTCCAAATCATTACTGGAAAACTTAGATTTAACTTTTGAACCACAAGATACACAACAAATAGCTAATGTATAATGATGGTTATATAACTCAACATCAAGTATATGATACATACAATATTGGCCGTATACATGCCAGTTAATATAACAGTGTTACAGTTATTTAGACAACCACTGTGCAGATAAATCATAATTTAATATTCTTACAAGTCTTTCTTTGGTCCTTTAATATAAAGTGTCCATGTCAGGAACTGTCCAGAGAAGGAACAAATCCCCATACAAACCTCTCCTGCTCTGGACAGTTCCTGACATGGACAGAGGTGTCAGCAGAGAGCACTGTGGTCAGACAGAATGGAAATTCAAAAAGAAAAGAACTTCCTGTGGAACATTCAGAATCTGATAAGTACTGGAAGGATTAAGATTTTTACATAGAAGTAGTTTACAAATCTGTTTAACTTCCTGGCACCAGTTGATTTAAAAAAAAAAAAAAAAAAAAGTTTTCCACCGGAGTACCCCTTTAACAGACATTGTAATTTACCTGTTGAGTTCTGCTCTTGCATATTCTGCTTATAAGGAATTTTTGGATAATTTTTTGCTTTTACAAAGTTCCTCCCTTTACCCAGCCACAGAGTAATCTTAATTATTCCCGTAACTAGAACTTTAATTTAGTCAGGTTAGTGATCAATCATATACTAAAATATAGAGTAGGGGTGCTATCGTAATGCTATTAATACAAACATAGAAGAATCACTACAGGAATGCACAGCCAGTCATATGTAGATCATAAAAATACAAGATCATTGGATAAATACATAGAAGGACTTAAAAAAAAACTCCAATAAGCCCCATTACAGCAAGGGGCAGATTGCCTAATCCCCCCAGGAAGCACAGGGCAGATAAGCAATAAATCAATAGAAACACAGGGGGACATTTCCTAATCTAGTCTATTCCGGGCATGCTTATAGACCAGTGTATGTGGTCGTCTCCTGTCTATAGGTCTCACAGCCCTTGATAAATTCTGTGCTCAGACTTCAGGGTCTACGGCTTAAACTGCATTTACACCCGCTCCAACATGGTCGGACATTTCAGCGTATTTTGGGCAGATGCGACTTGTCGCACAAAAGTCGCACTTGATAAATTCAGCACCAATGCATTTTCCAATGCATTTCCGTCTAAAATAGACAAGAATGCTGCATCATGTTCTAAAAATCCTCCACAGCAAAAGTCGCAGAAAAGTCGCACATATTTAGACTGCGACTTTCTGTGCGACAAATTTAGACAGGAAAAACCAGTCTAAATCCTTTGATAAATCTCCCCCACAATGTTGCCACCTAAACAAATAATTTCTTAAATACAACTGCAAAAACCTAATCAAAGTCAACACATGATACTATCGGTGCACATGAAAACATGTATACAGGCAATACAGGCAATCAAAGTACAAATACACCATTTGTGGTACCCTGTTATAAAGAGTATACAGAAAGTAAAGATTAGTAAGTTATACAGGAACAAAATAGCAGTGACTAAACCAGGGGTCTCAAACTCCCGAGCCGGAACGAAAGTTTGTGGCCCGCATCAGGTATATGTAATTTGTATTGCCCGACGCCCGGGACATGCAGTTCCGGGCTCCGGGTACATAACTTCTTCAGGCATTTAGCCCTGCTTTGGGCACGCAGCGCTAAATGCTGGAAGGCTTCACTTACCCCGCCCTCCTCCTCCGCGTCTCCAGTTGGCAGGTGTGACCGGCCCGAGTCTGATGAGGGACGTTGCGCATGTGACATCCCTCCACAGACCCGCACAGGAGGATGTCAGTGACATCACTCGTCAGGCCGCCGCTGGAGAGGAGAAGCGCAGCACAGGACAGGTAAGTGTGTCTATGTGTGTGTGCATGTGTGGGTATCTGTGTGTGTGTGGGTGTCTGTGTGTGTGAGTCGGGGGGGGGGGGGACGACAATGCTACCTAATGTGGGGAACCTGCTACTACCTAATGTTGGGAACCTGCTCCTACCTAATGTGGGAACCTGCTTCTACCTAATGTGGGGAACCTGCTTCTACCTAATGTGGGGAACCTGCTATTACCTAATGTGGGGAACCTGCTTCTAACTAATGTGGGGAACCAGTGTCTACCTAAAGTGGGGAACCTGCTTCTACCTAATGTGGGGAACCTGCTTCTACCATATGTGGGGAACCTGCTACTACCCAATGTGGGGAATCTGCTACTACCTAATGTGGGGAACCTGCTACTACCCAATGTGGGGAACCTGCTTCTACCCAATGTGGGGAATCTGCTACTACCTAATGTGGGGAACCTGCTTCTACCTTATGTGGGGAACCTGCTTCTACCTAATGTGGGGAACCTACTTCTACCCAATGTGGGGAATCTGCTACTACCAAATGTGGGGAACCTGCTGCCTACCTAATGTGGAGAACCTGCTGCCTACCTAATGTGGGGAACCTACTGCCTATCTAATGTGGGGAACCTGCTTCTACCTAATGTGGGGAACCTGCTACTACCTAATGTGGGGAACTTGCTTCTAACTAATATGGGGGAACCTGCTTCTACCCAATGTGGGGAACCTGCTACTACCTAATGTGGGGAACCTGCTACTACCTAATGTGGGGAACCTGCTTCTAACTAATGTGGGGAACCTGCTTCTACCTAATGTGGGGAACCTGATTCTACCTAATGTGGGGAACCTGCTACTACCTAATGTGGGGAACCTGCTTCTACCTAATGTGGGGAACCTGCTGCCTACCTAATGTTGGGAACCTGCTACTACCTAATGTGGGGAACCTGCTTCTACCTAATGTGGGGAACCTGCTTCTACCTAATGTAGTGAACCTGCTTCTACCTAATGTGGGGAACCTGCTTCTACCTAATGTGGGGAACCTGCTTCTACCTAATGTGGGGAACCTGCTTCTACCTAATGTAGTGAACCTGCTTCTACCTAATGTGGGAAACCTGCTTCTACCTAATGTGGGGAACCTGCTACTACCTAATGTGTTAAACCTGCTACTACCTAAAGTGGGGAACCTGCTACTACCTAATGTGGGGAACCTGCTTCTACCTAATGTGAGGAACCTGCTCCTACCTAATGTGGGGAACCTGCTACTACCTAATGTGTTACACCTGCTACTACCTAAAATGGGGAACCTGCTTCTACCTAATGTGTGGAATCTGCCACTCCCTAATGTGGGGAACCTGCTTCTACCTAATGTGGTGAACTTGCTACTACCCAATGTGAGGAACCTGCTACCAGGGGCGTAGCTAGAAACCACAGGACCCGGTGCAAAAATTTGCCCAGGGCCCCCCTATCACCTGATGACCCGCTTCCCCAATCCCAGGTGACCCCTTACTCGGCTGCTCAAAGATATCAGTAACTACAACACTGATGAGACACAGTCAGGAGAATACACAACAATATAAGTGACTAATAGGCAGGGCCGGACAGACAAAACATAGGCCCAGGCATTTAAGAATAAGCAGCCCATTTTTCTACTGGGGGTCCAACTGCTGGGACCCCCACCTATCACCTTGGTTCCAGTTGCTCTCCAGCTGTTATAAAGCTATAACTCCCATCATGTCTGGAGAGCCTCAGGCATTATGGGAGTTGTAGTTTTGTAACAGATGGAGAGCCACAAATTAGGGTACATCGTTACCCATCATCACTGCGGAACTTACAAGTGACTCCAGCTCTGATGGGACAGTCAGGAGAATACACAGTGATATCAGTGACCTGAGTGACGTCTTCTCTGTTGTCTTTTCTTCTTCTTCTGGTCCAGACGTCAGGACGTCTTCCAGCTCCATCTTCTCTGCAGAGTCTGACGACCGGCCATCATAGGTTCTCACTTTGTCAGTAAATCCTCATCCTCTGTATGAAGACAATAATCATAATTATTGCTAAATACTGTACCCCTGAATATAATACTGCCACCTACTGTATCCCCTGAATATAATACTGCCAAATACTGTATCCCCTGAATATAAAACTACCATCCACTGTATCCCCTGAATATAATACTGCCAAATACTGTACCCCCTGAATATAAAACTACCATCCACTGTGCCCCTTGAATATAATACTGCCACCCACTGCACCCCCTGAATATAATACTGCCATCTACTGTACCCCCTGAATTAAATACTGCCACCTACTGTATTTCCTGAATATAATACTGCCACACACTGTATCTCCTGAATATAATACTTCAACACACCGTACCCTCTGAATATAAAACTGCCACCTACTGTATCCCCTGAATATAATACTGCCACACACTGTATCTCCTGAATATAATACTACCACACACCGTACCCTCTGAATATAATACTGCCACCTACTGTATCCCCTGAATATAATACTGCCACACACTGTATCTCCTGAATATAATACTACCACACACCGTGCCCTCTGAATATAATACTGCCACCTACTGTATCCCCTGAATATAATACTGCCACCTACTGTACCCCCTGAATATAATACTGCCACACACTGTATCCCCTGAATATAATACTACCACACACTGCACCCTCTGAATATAATACTGCCACCTACTGTATCCCCTGAATATAATACTGCCACACACTGTATCTCCTGAATATAATACTACCACACACTGTACCCCCTGAATATAATACAGCCACACACTGTACCCCCTGAATGTAATACTGCCACACACTGTACCCTCTGAATATAACCCTGACACACACTAAAGTTGCTCGCGAATTTTCGCAATACTACAAATTTTATTCGCGAATATCGCATATTCACGGATTTGCAAATATTCGCGCATATAGCACTATATATTCGTAATTACGAATATTCGTTTTTTTTTTTTTTTTTCTTTCACAGTACACATCACAGTGATCATCCCTCTCTGCTTCCAGCTTGTGTGGTGTAAAGAAGGCTCTAATACTACTGTGTGAGACTGGCGTACGAATTTTCGCATATGCAAATTTTTGCATATGCTAATTTTCGCATATGCAAATTTTCATTTATGCAAATGTTATCATATGCAAATTTTTCGCATATGCGAAAATAAATCGTGAATATTATGAATATGCGAATTTAGCGAATATATGGCGAATATTCGTGAAATATTGCGAATTCGAATATGGCCTATGCCGCTCAACACTACCACACACTACCTTCCAAATATAATAATTCCTCCATAATAATAATACTAATACTGTTACACACTGCTTCTTCTCAGTTTAGCTGAATCACTCCTGTCCTCCTCCAGACCCCTCTGTCCTCCTCCAGACCCCTCTGTCCTCCTCCTGGTTCCTCTGTTACAACCCCCCTTTCCTCCCAGACCCATAAGTCCTTCTACGTGCTCCTCTTCCCCCCTCCCTAGACCACTAAGTCCTCTCCAGGCTCCTCTGCCCCCTCCCCAGACCCCAGAATTCTGCTCTAGGCTCCCCTGCCAAACTCTCCAGACCCCAAAGTCTGACCCATACCCAATCACCTCCTGTCCCCCCACATTGATGAACAGCATATGTATTTATGTATGATAGATGTGTATGAGACTGGTGTATGTATGGTAGATTTATGGTTATGATATTTGCATGTATGATAGATGTATGATACATATACACATATATACACATCTAGCTTACACACATCTATCAAACTTACACGCATCATACAAACACACGCACGGTGCCTACACCCGCCCCCCCCCCCCGCCCCTCCCACACACATGCATAATACATTCATATACACGCACATCATACACACACATACATTATTCATAAACACATATCATACATACACCTGCCGCCTCCAGATCTCTCTGCATAATACATTTCCACACATCATACATACATCCTTCTATCTTACACACATCTCCACACATCATACATACATACATGTTGCTTACACACATCATTCATACACACACATCATTCATACACCATACAAACATCATACATACACCATACATACAGTACATACACCATACATACAGTACATACACACACATCATACATACAGTACATACACACACATCATTCATACACCATACACACATCATACATACACCATACATACAGTACATACACACATCATACATACAGTACATACACACACATCATTCATACATAATACATACAGTACATACACGCATCATACAAACACCATACATACAGTACATACACACAAATCATACATACACCATGCATACAGTACATACACACATCATACATACACCATACATACAGTACATACACACATCATTCATACATCATATATACAGTACATACACACATCATACAAACACCATACATACAGTACATACACACATCATACATACACCATACATACAGTACATACACACATCATACATACACCATACATACAGTACATACACACTCATTATACATACACCATACATACAGTACATACACACATCATACATTCACCATACATACAGTATATACACACACATCATTCATACATCATAGACACAGTACATACACACATCCTACATACACCATACATACAGTACATACACACATCATACATACACCATACATACAGTACATACACACACATCATACATACACCATACATACAGTACATACACACATCATACATACACCATACATACAGTACATACACACACATCATACATACATCATATACACAGTACATACACACATCATACACACACCACACATACAGTACATATACACACATCATACATACACCATACATACAGTACATACACACACATCATACATACACACTCTGACTCTGGACCCCAAATATAACCTCCCCCTCCGGACCAGAAATTAACACATAATGTGGGGAATTTGCTACTAATTAATTTAGGGAACCTGCTACTACCTAATGTGGGGAACCTGCTGCCTACCTAATGTTGGGAACCTACTGCCTACCTAATGTGGGGAACCCCCAGAAGTAGCATCCCCATCATCCGTCAGCTCATGATATTACCACACGGGGTAGGGGGAATGGGGGGGTTGCTGGTCGATGATGCAGGTGCTACTGCTGGTGGGGGGTGTTGCTCGTGGATGATGAGGAGCGCATGATGGGGGCATTATATGTAAAGGGCGCATGCGGCCCAGCCTCACCCAGCTGCTACCTCCAGTGGCCCCTAGATCATTTGAGTATGAGACCCCTGGTCTAAACCATGTACAATAGTAATGAGGGCATAGATGATAGCAGCCATGATTAACATAGGGAAGACCTGTGTACCACTGAGTCTCCACATGTTCCCTCAGTAAACCAATTATTACCATAATGTCCATCTAGTTTGGGGCACAGGTGCAAAGCTCCTCCAGTACAGCAGCCATGTGTGGTGAAGGTCCTGAGTCCATGCTGTGATGCACACAAACTTCGCCCAAGCCTCCCATCTCAGGAACAAACTCCATCACTGCACGTGTGAGTTGGGGGGAGTCACCTGATCAATCTTTCAAGCTGCGGTCATGTGCCATGCATTGTGTTCATTGTGTTCTCCTGGTTTATAGAAGTAATGCACATATTCTATAACCAATGCTCCACTGTGCCCCCCATTGATCAATAGAGGTAATGCTCATATTCTAGTGTACAGCAATATAAAATTATATACGGCAACATAAACACACAATTCTGGAGGTGTTGGCTGTGTCAGAGTAAGGACCAAAGTCAGAGACGCTGTAATGCTTAGGCTTAATGAAACCCAAATTTTTTCCGTCTTATCTTTAACATTTTGGTACAAATTCATTTAAATTTCAGATTTAAATAATTTGTGTTTTTCATAGACAATACAGCCTCTTAGATTTATTTGTCTTTGCATTTATGGCAAATGTGTATTAACACTTGATTATAACATTTTCTCTGAGGTTCTTGTAGGTTCAACCCCAGTAATAAACAGTAACTTTGCCTGTATAGACCCCACCCTTATGGGGCATTTAATATTTAAATAAAGTCTTTGAATCTCACCTTTAATGTCAGAAAGTATAAACATTGATTCATGGCAAGTTTATGAACCACTTCTTGGTGCACTCATTCTTGTAGTTTATAGTAACCATCTGCAATGACTATGGAAACCATTACCAACAATACAATGGCTAGTAATGGAATTTACACAGTGTGAGCTTACAATTGTAAGTCAATGGGAGGGGGTGTGATGGCCGTCACGCCCCCTCCCATAGACTTGCATTGAGGGGTGTGGCTGTGACAACATCATGAGGGGGCATGGTGACCCCTGAAGCCCATGCCAGCATTTGGAACTAAATGTTCTGAACGATGAGGAGTGGAGTGCCCCATTAATAACAATCAGTCAATCAAAAGTTATCTTAGGTTTATGACACCATTCATCACCATAAAGGGGACTCTGGGAAATAGACTTATCTGTTAGCCACAGCATAGGATAGAATCACCGGCTAAAATACCGAATATATCAATCCTTCCATACATGACCTATGAGAGAAGCCAATGATCTTCATAACAATGAAAAAGTAAAGTGAACAGACACTAAGGACTTAGAAAGTTTTATTTTTTCCAGTTTCAGAAAGTTAATAAGACAATAAACAGAAAGGAAAATATTCTGGAACATGAAATAACAATGATAAACATTACAAAGGTGATACGTCTGGCCTCCATTCCATAACAATTTTAGCCTTCTCTGTTTACAGATTAACATTATGCGGCAGCATAAAACAGTATAAATATTAAAATATAAAATATTGAAGGCACATAGAACACATAACTATAAGCCTCATAAAGATCCCTGTGGGAAACAACATCATGAGCGTCATCCATGGGAGAAACAGAAGACGCCATCAGGAATTTACCTACAGAACCGACATCTTACTAAATCATTCAGAAAGAGGAAAGTCACAAATAAGACACAAAACAAAGCCAGCCTAAACTATTACATGTCTCTACTTATAATACTATCCAAGACCCCAAAACACACAAAAGATACAAACCCTGCCCAACAGCAAAACCCAGAGAGACTTATATGTGTCCTCAATACATTAGAAGACAAATGGGAAGTAAAAACCTGAAAAAACCCATCCTACAATACAGCACATAAAAGAAGGAGACACGTCTAAGAGAAGAAAACAACCTGGATACATAACTTCTGGATTTCTTCTTATTTACGTTTCCTGTAATTTTAGAAATTTAGAATCTAATGTTGTTTTCCAGATATTATAATCACATCTCCTCCGAGCTTCTTCTATGAAGACAACAGATAAAGTGACTATATAGTATCTTAGTTCTGTAGATTAAAGTAAGAGCCAGGAGAGGATAAAATAAGATAAATATGATCCAACAAACAACAATTAAAGGGGAAGGCTGATCATTCCATTCTATAAACAATTTAGATCCATAGAATGATATGTTCAGTGCTAGGAGCAGGATCATGGTGGTGACTGCATGAAGATGAGCGTCCAGGTGGGATCTGTCCAGGCTCAATGTTCCCTGCACCCTCCGTATGTGCCGGACCAGAGCGCTGACTGTACAACTCAGAGACACCAGGATGAGGCAAAACGGCAGACAAATCATAATGTCAAATCTTTTTGATGTGATCATTATATAGTCAAAATAATTTTTATTGATTCTCCTGCAGTATAAAGTGTTATTCTCACTGTTATCTACAGGGACTGAGAGGAAGATGACACCGAGCAAAGTGACCATCACCATACCGGATATCACTAGAGTGCCGGCTATTATCCAGGGAAGAACAGATGGAAGCCTCGACTTCAGGACCTTGAAGATCCAGTGCTGGAAGGAGACAAGTTTAATACAGTAGAAGCTGCACAGCCACGAGATCTGACACATAGTGAAGAAGAAGCACGGTGTGAATAGACATTTCATGGAAACTGTACAGACCGTGAGGTCTCCACAGGCCAGATATAGGGGGATACGGTAACAGAAAATTGATAACTTCCAAATATTGCACAGGACAATCCAAGACAGAAGAGCAGGAGACCTTGTGGGTGGTGACGTCCATGATGGTGAAGCCAAGTTCTGTAGCTGACGACTGAGATGAACATATTGAAGAATATTCCAGGACATGAAACTATGATATAAAATAATAAGAACACAACGGCTCCCGTCTCCATGTCAATGGTCTCTATTATAAAATGTATCAACAACTCAAAAGCAAAGTCTCTCAATGCTTCGGATTTTATCTTTTTAATGGTTTTTCTCTTGAAGGTTTTTGCTTGTTTTCAAATTTTCCTTAATTTGGCTGTAGGGTTTTCCAGCCTATCACCTCCATGTCATAGACACTTGCATGTCATTTGAATGATGTATGGAAGGGTTTATTTTGGTAACTATGTAAATAGGAGCCTTGTCCATTACTCACATTCGTTATGAGGAATTATCTGAACATAATAATAATTCTTTAGTTATATAGCACACATATACAGCAGTATTTGTACACTCAAATTGGCCTCTGTCTCAGTTGGGGCTCACAATCTAAATTTACCTATCTGTATGTTTTGGAGTGTGGTAGGAACTCAGAATTTATAAAGGAAACCCCTGCAATGAGTTTGTATGTTCTCACCGTGATTGCATATGTTATCCTTGGTGGGAACTGCAAGGCAACAGTACTAACCACTGAGCAACCTGCCAAGTACTTCGAGCTGATTCAACATGGCCATAGAGCCGACTGCTGGGGGGGAGTGGATCATGTATCAGTGACTGTGGTGTAGACACATCCCTATACATGGCTCGGAAACATCCCCAAGGTGTGGTCCAATGGACAACCAGTGAAGAGGAAGCAAATGTGCTAGACTTGACATGAATGTGTTGGCCATATAGATGCCAAATATGAGCTGAAAAATATGAAGCTACAGTCACACATGTCTATTGTGAGAGCAAAAGCCCAGGAACTAATGTGGGTTAACTATCCTAGAAGGCAATAACTTACTATAGAGGTATATGACTATGGTGAGAACACTAATAATGAAAAATATATAAGAGTATCATCACTTCACCCCTAAAGGGGAACAATGGACATGCAAAGCAACTAACTCACACCACCTTCTAAAGGATGCTTTCATGGTAAGGGATAAGTGTCTGATTGTGGGGTGGGAGTCTGACTGTTGGGACCCCTGTGATCTCCTGTACGGGTCCTGGCTACTTATGTCTTCTCAGCCTACTCTGGCCCCTACCTTTCTATATGAACATAAATGACAGCCCGCTCAGCCAATCACCAGCTAAGGCACAACATCAGTGAGGCCGGAGACTGTCTGAGTGGGCCATCACTTGTGTTCATCCAGGAAGGTGGGGGCCGCTCTGTTCCTAGGACATGTAAGTAGCCGGGGTCCCGTACAGGAGATTGCGGGTCTCAACAGTTGGACCTCTCGCGATCAGACACTTATTTCCTATCCAATAAATAGGTAATAAGTATCTTTAAAGTACCTCTTCTAACTCAGTGTTTCATTTCCATTAAGAGTATTAGAACATGACTAGGAAAGCATGCTAAATAAGAAAGCTCCTCCCCAAGAGAGAGACATTTCTGGCTTAGTATACATTCCTTAAAGAGAAAGATTACTAGTGATGAGAAGCATTGGCCATATTCGAATTTGCAATATTTCGCCAATATTCGTCCTATATTCGCAAATTTTGCGTATTTGTTACATTCGCATGTTCGCATATGTGAATATTTGCATATTTGAGGAGGAAAACAGTGATGGGTGGGCATCTTTACTATTGGTTGCTAGGGATGTTGGTGATAACCTCTGACAAGTGTATTTGCATCGTTCAAGTGAAAAGAAGGAATATGAGAATATTCACTCATGCAAGTATACACATATGTGAATATTCACAATTTCGGATATATAGCGAATATATTCGCAATATCCGTGAATTTGCAATATTCGCGATAAAAATTTGAAATGCGAATATTCGCGCCCAACACAAAAGTTGACCACTTTAGTCCCATGACGATAGGCCTCTCTGCAGCCGGCCAGCACCCTTGCTCTGTACTGATGAGGGGCAATAACCCTGACATTGTTCTATAGTATGGTATCTTCAGTATTCTTTCCTTCTGTAATGATTTCTGGCATTATGAGACTAATTCAAAGCCAGAGTGAACCAAACAAGACATGACCATTGGATCAGCTGCCATTTTATATGTGCTCTATAAGGTACATGTAGAGTTTTTTTCTGCGTGTTCTGTTTTCCTTGAATCTTCGAGAGATCAGCAGAATGGTACATTCCTTCCTCCAGCCCCGACTATAAATATCAAGAGAGAGTAAGGTTGGCACAGATGTGGTTGGTGGTGCACGTGGAGTATTAATGCAGAATAGTAAAGGAGGTTCCGGCACTCACCAATGGTTTACATGAAACATTAGAAACGTGAACAGAGCAAGAGATGTGTTATGTCTTCTAACATTAATAGTTAATCTTTGCATTAACAGTAGGGCTCCATATTGGAGAGTGAAGTCTACGTGACAATATACACATTTACACCCTAAGAAGGTTCCTACGTGTATGAGAAAGTTGGGAAAATGTCAAGTTTATCTCTTGTAGTTCCTATAGTAGCCTCACAATTGATAGGCAACTGACTTAAGATATTTACTATTTTTAAAGTTAACTCTTGGTTGACAGGCTATTAAAAACGGCTAATTATTAGTCAATAGTGCCACCTAGCGCTCAGTAAGTGAGACAGAAATGTATGTAGTTATAACTCCAAGGAGTTGATCTAGCGCATGACCCGAGCATCACTCCGATGCTCACGGTTATGTATAGAATGTAAATGTACGTCCTGGTGCGTTAAGTACCAGCTCACCAGGACGTACATTTACATCCGGCGTCATCAAGGGGTTAAATAAAATCTTTGAATCTCACCTTTAATGTCAGAAAGTATAAACATAACACTTTTGATTCATGGCAAGTTTTTGAACCACTCATTCTTTGAGTTTATAGTAACCATCTGCAATGACTATGGACACCATTACCAACAATACAATGGCTAGTAATGGAATTTTCACAGTGTGAGCTTACAATTGTAAGTCAATTGCAGGGGGTGTGATGGCCATCACGCCCCCTCCCATAGACTTGCATTGAGGGATGTGGCCGTGACGACATCACGAGGGGGCATGGTGACCCCTGAAGCACACACCAGCATTTGGAACTAAATGTTCTGAAGGATGGGGAGTGGAGTACCCTTTTAATAACAATCAGTCAATCAAAATTTATCTTCATCACCATAATGGGGAACTCTGGGAAATAGACTTATCTGTTAGCAGCAGCATAGGATTTTAGTGTCTAAACAGGGAAGGTCCCAATGATCAGACCCCCCCCCCCCCCCCACAATCTCCTGTTTGGGGCACAACATTCAACACTCTACTCATCAGCCCCCAGAGCAATCTGGCCCCCACCTATGGAGACAAGCAGGATGGTTGGCACGCTCAGCCAATCACTGGCTAAGATATGGAGTATATCAATCCAATCCATACATGACCTATGTGAGAGAAGCCAATGATCTTCATAACAATGAAAAAGTAAAGTGAACAGACACTAAGGACTTAGAAAGTTTAATTTTTTCCAGTTTCAGAAAGTTAATAAGACAATAAACAGGAAGTAAAATATTCTGGAACATGAAATAACAATGATAAACATTACAAAGGTGATACGTCTGGCCTCCATTCCATAACAATTTTAGCCTTCTCTGTTTACAGATTAACATTATGCGGCAGCATAAAACAGTATAAATATTAAAATATAAAATATTGAAGGCACATAGAACACATAACTATAAGCCTCATAAAGATCCCTGTGGGAAACAACATCATGAGCGTCACCCATGGGAGAAACAGAAGACGCCATCAGGAATTTACCTACAGAACCGACATCTTACTAAATCAATCAGAAAGAGGAAAGTCACAAATAAGACACAAAACAAAGCCAGCCTAAACTATTACATGTCTCTACTTATAATACTATCCAAGACCCCAAAACACACAAAAGATACAAACCCTGCCCAACAGCAAAACCCAGAGAGACTTATATGTGTCCTCAATACAATAGAAGACAAATGGGAAGTAAAATCTGAAAAAACCCATCCTACAATACAGCACATAAAAGAAGGAGACACGTCTAAGAGAAGAAAACAACCTGGATACATAACTTCTGGATTTCTTCTTATTTATGTTTCATTTAATTTTAGAAATTCAGAATCTAATGTTGTTTTCCAGATATTATAATCACATCTCCTCCGAGCTTCTTCTATGAAGACAACAGATAAAGTGACTATATAGTATCTTAGTTCTGTAGATTAAAGTAAGAGCCAGGAGAGGATAAAATAAGGTATATATGACAGAACAAATAACCATTAAAGCCGGAGGCTGAACATTCCAATCTATAAACAATTTAGATCCATAGAATGATATGTTCAGTGCTAGGAGCAGGATCATGGTGGTGACTGCATGAAGATGAGCGTCCAGGTGGGATCTGTCCAGGCTCAATGTTCCCTGCACCCTCCGTATGTGCCGGACCAGAGCGCTGACTGTACAACTCAGAGACACCAGGATGAGGCAAAACGGCAGACAAATCATAATGTCAAATCTTTTTGATGTGATCATTATATAGTCAACATAGTTTTCATTGATTCTCCTGCAGTATAAAGTGTTATTCTCACTGTTATCTACAGGGACTGAGAGGAAGATGACACCGAGCAAAGTGACCATCACCATACCGGATATCACTAGAGTGCCGGCTATTATCCAGGGAAGAACAGATGGAAGCCTCGACTTCATGACCTTGAAGATCCAGTGCTGGAAGGAGACAAGTTTAATACAGTAGAAGCTGCACAGCCACGAGATCTGACACATAGTGAAGAAGAAGCACGGTGTGAATAGACATTTCATGGAAACTGTACAGACCGTGAGGTCTCCACAGGCCAGATATAGGGGGATACGGTAACAGAAAATTGATAACTTCCAAATATTGCACAGGACAATCCAAGACAGAAGAGCAGGAGACCTTGTGGGTGGTGACGTCCATGATGGTGAAGCCAAGTTCTGTAGCTGACGACTGAGATGAACATATTGAAGAATATTCCAGGACATGAAACTATGATATAAAATAATAAGAACACAACGGCTCCCGTCTCCATGTCAATGGTCTCTATTATAAAATGTATCAACAACTCAAAAGCAAAGTCTCTCAATGCTTCGGATTTTATCTTTTTAATGGTTTTTCTCTTGAAGGTTTTTGCTTGTTTTCAAATTTTCCTTAATTTGGCTGTAGGGTTTTCCAGCCTATCACCTCTGTCACGATGCCGGCTGGCAGGTAGTGGATCCTCTGTGCCAGAGAGGGATTGGCGTGGACCGTGCTAGTGGACCGGTTCTAAGCCACTACTGGTTTTCACCAGAGCCCGCCGCAAAGCGGGATGGTCTTGCTGCGGCGGTAGTGACCAGGTCGTATCCACTAGCAACGGCTCCTCTCTCTGGCTGCTGAAGATAGGCGCGGTACAAGGGAGTAGGCAGAAGCAAGGTCGGACGTAGCAGAAGGTCGGGGCAGGCAGCAAGGATCGTAGTCAGGGGCAACGGCAGAAGGTCTGGAACACAGGCTAGGAACACACAAGGAACGCTTTCACTGGCACAATGGCAACAAGATCCGGCAGGGAAGTGCAGGGGAAGTGAGGTGATATAGGGAAGTGCACAGGTGAACACACTAATTGGAATCACTGCGCCAATCAGCGGCGCAGTGGCCCTTTAAATCGCAAAGACCCGGCGCGCGCGCGCCCTAGGGAGCGGGGCCGCGCGCGCCGGGACAGGACCGAGGGAGAGCGAGTCAGGTACGGGAGCCGGGGTGCGCATCGCGAGCGGGCGCTACCCGCATCGCGAATCGCATCCCGGCTGGCAGCGGAATCGCAGCGCCCCGGGTCAGAGGATCTGACCGGAGCGCTGCAGCGGGGAGAGTGAAGCGAGCGCTCCGGGGAGGAGCGGGGACCCGGAGCGCTCAGCGTAACAGTACCCCCCCCCTTGGGTCTCCCCCTCTTCTTAGAGCCTGAGAACCTGAGGAGCAGACTTTTGTCTAGGATGTTGTCCTCAGGTTCCCAGGATCTCTCTTCAGGACCACAACCCTCCCAGTCCACTAAAAAAAAAGTTTTCCCTCTGACCTTTTTGGAAGCTAAGATCTCTTTGACAGAGAAGATGTCCGAGGAGCCGGAAACAGGAGTGGGAGGAACAGATTTGGGAGAAAAACGGTTGAGGATGAGTGGTTTGAGAAGAGAGACGTGAAAGGCATTAGGGATACGAAGAGAAGGAGGAAGAAGAAGTTTATAAGAGACAGGATTAATTTGACACAAAATTTTGAAAGGACCAAGATAGTGTGGTCCCAACTTGTAGCTAGGGACACGGAAGCGGACATATTTAGCGGAGAGCCATACCTTGTCTCCAGGGGAAAAAACGGGAGGAGCTCTTCTTTTCTTATCCGCGAACTTCTTCATGCGTGATGAAGCCTGTAAGAGAGAATTTTGGGTCTCTCTCCATATGATGGAAAGGTCACGAGAAATTTCATCCACAGCGGGCAGACCAGAGGGCAAGGGAGTAGGGAGGGGGGGAAGAGGGTGACGGCCGTACACCACGAAAAATGGGGATTTGGAGGAAGATTCAGAGACCCTGAAGTTATACGAGAATTCGGCCCATGGGAGGAGATCTGCCCAGTCATCCTGGCGGGAGGAAACAAAATGTCGCAAATAATCACCCAAGATCTGGTTAATTCTTTCTACTTGTCCATTGGACTGGGGATGATATGCAGAAGAAAAATTTAATTTAATCTTGAGTTGTTTACAGAGAGCCCTCCAGAATTTAGACACGAATTGGACGCCTCTATCCGAGACAATCTGCGTAGGCAACCCGTGAAGACGAAAAATGTGTACAAAAAATTGTTTAGCCAACTGAGGCGCAGAAGGAAGACCAGGAAGAGGGATGAAATGTGCCATTTTGGAGAATCGATCAACGACCACCCAAATAACAGTGTTGCCACGGGAAGGGGGTAAATCAGTAATAAAATCCATACCAATCAGAGACCAAGGCTGTTCGGGGACAGGCAGAGGATGAAGAAAACCAGCGGGCTTCTGGCGAGGAGTCTTATCCCGGGCACAGATAGTGCAGGCTCGCACAAAGTCCACAACATCCGTCTCCAGAGTCGGCCACCAATAGAAGCGCGAGATGAGTTGCACAGATTTCTTGATGCCCGCATGACCTGCGAGATGGGAGGAGTGACCCCATTTGAGGATTCCGAGGCGTTGGCGTGGAGAAACAAAGGTCTTTCCTGGAGGAGTCTGCCTGATGGAGGCAGGAGAAGTGGAGATCAGGCAGTCAGGTGGAATGATGTGTTGCGGAGAGAGTTCAACTTCTGAGGCATCCGAGGAACGAGAGAGAGCATCGGCCCTAATGTTCTTATCGGCAGGACGAAAGTGAATCTCAAAATTAAATCGGGCAAAGAACAGAGACCACCGGGCCTGGCGAGGATTCAGCCGTTGGGCAGACTGGAGGTAGGAGAGGTTCTTGTGGTCGGTGTAGATAATAACAGGAAAACTTGATCCCTCCAGCAGATGCCTCCATTCCTCAAGTGCTAATTTAATGGCTAGAAGCTCTCGATCCCCGATGGAGTAGTTCCTCTCCGCTGGAGAGAAGGTCCTAGAGAAAAAACCACAAGTGACAGCATGCCCGGAAGAATTTTTTTGTAGAAGAACAGCTCCAGCTCCCACTGAGGAGGCATCAACCTCCAATAGGAAGGGTTTGGAAGGGTCAGGTCTGTAGAGCACGGGAGCCGAAGAAAAGGCAGACTTGAGTCGTTTAAAGGCGTCTTCTGCTTGAGGAGGCCAGGACTTGGGATCAGCATTTTTTTTGGTTAAAGCCACGATAGGAGCCACAATGGTAGAAAAATGTGGAATAAATTGCCTGTAATAATTGGCGAACCCCAAAAAGCGTTGGATAGCACGGAGTCCGGAGGGGCGTGGCCAATCTAAGACGGCAGAGAGTTTGTCTGGATCCATCTGTAGTCCCTGGCCAGAGACTAAATATCCTAGAAAAGGAAGAGATTGGCATTCAAACAGACATTTCTCAATTTTGGCATAGAGTTGATTGTCACGAAGTCTCTGAAGAACCATACGGACATGCTGGCGGTGTTCTTCTAGATTGGCAGAAAAAATTAGGATATCGTCCAGATATACAACAACACAGGAGTATAACAGATCACGAAAAATTTCATTGACAAAGTCTTGGAAGACGGCAGGGGCGTTGCACAGGCCAAAGGGCATGACCAGATACTCAAAGTGTCCATCTCTGGTGTTAAATGCCGTTTTCCACTCATCCCCCTCTCTGATGCGGATGAGGTTATAGGCGCCTCTTAAGTCCAATTTAGTAAAGATGTGGGCACCTTGGAGGCGATCAAAGAGTTCAGAGATGAGGGGTAAGGGGTAGCGGTTCTTAACCGTGATTTTATTAAGACCGCGGTAGTCAATGCAAGGACGTAGGGAGCCATCTTTTTTGGACACAAAGAAAAATCCGGCTCCGGCAGGAGAGGAGGATTTACGGATAAAGCCCTTTTTTAGATTCTCCTGGACGTATTCAGACATGGCAAGAGTCTCTGGGGCAGAGAGAGGATAAATTCTGCCCCGGGGTGGAGTAGTGCCCGGGAGGAGGTCGATAGGACAATCATAAGGCCTGTGAGGAGGTAGAGTCTCAGCTTGTTTTTTGCAGAAAACATCCGCGAAGTCCATATAGGCCTTGGGGAGACCGGTTACTGGAGGAACCACAGAGTTACGGCAAGGGTTACTGGGAACCGGTTTTAGACAGTTCTTGGAACAAGAGGACCCCCAACTCTTGATCTCCCCAGTGGACCAATCCAGGGTTGGGGAATGAAGTTGAAGCCAGGGAAGTCCAAGGAGAATTTCCGAGGTGCAATTGGGGAGGACCAAAAGTTCAATCCTCTCGTGATGAGATCCGATGCTCATAAGAAGGGGCTCCGTGCGGAAACGTATGGTACAGTCCAATCTTTCATTATTTACACAATTGATGTAGAGGGGTCTGGCGAGACTGGTCACCGGGATGTTGAACCTGTTGACGAGAGAGGCCAAAATAAAATTTCCTGCAGATCCAGAGTCCAAGAAGGCCACAGTAGAGAAGGAGAAGGCAGAGGCAGACATCCGCACAGGCACAGTAAGACGTGGAGAAGCAGAGTAGACATCAAGGACTGTCTCACCTTTGTGCGGAGTCAGCGTACGTCTTTCCAGGCGGGGAGGACGGATAGGACAATCCCTCAGGAAGTGTTCGGTACTAGCACAGTACAGGCAGAGGTTCTCCATACGGCGTCGTGTCCTCTCTTGAGGTGTCAGGCGAGACCGGTCGACCTGCATAGCCTCCACGGCGGGAGGCACAGGAACAGATTGCAGGGGACCAGAGGAGAGAGGAGCCGAGGATAAGAAACGCCTCGTGCGAACAGAGTCCATATCTTGGCGGAGTTCCTGACGCCTTTCGGAAAAACGCATGTCAATGCGAGTGGCTAGGTGAATAAGTTCATGTAGATTAGCAGGAATTTCTCGTGCGGCCAGAACATCTTTAATGTTGCTGGATAGGCCTTTTTTGAAGGTCGCGCAGAGGGCCTCATTATTCCAGGACAATTCTGAAGCAAGAGTACGGAATTGTACGGCATACTCGCCAACGGAAGAATTACCCTGGACCAGGTTCAACAGGGCAGTCTCAGCAGAAGAGGCTCGGGCAGGTTCCTCAAAGACACTTCGGATTTCCGAGAAGAAGGAGTGTACAGAGGCAGTGACGGGGTCATTGCGGTCCCAGAGCGGTGTGGCCCATGACAGGGCTTTTCCGGACAGAAGGCTGACTACGAAAGCCACCTTAGACCTTTCAGTGGGAAACAGGTCCGACATCATCTCCAGATGCAGGGAACATTGGGAAAGAAAGCCACGGCAAAACTTAGAGTCCCCATCAAATTTATCCGGCAAGGATAGGCGTAGTCCAGGAGCGGCCACTCGCTGCGGAGGAGGTGCAGGAGCTGGCGGAGGAGATGACTGCTGAAGCTGTGGTAGTAACTGTTGTAGCATAACGGTCAGTTGAGACAGCTGTTGGCCTTGTTGCGCTATCTGTTGTGACTGCTGGGCGACCACCGTGGTGAGGTCAGCGACAACTGGCAGAGGAACTTCAGCGGGATCCATGGCCGGATCTACTGTCACGATGCCGGCTGGCAGGTAGTGGATCCTCTGTGCCAGAGAGGGATTGGCGTGGACCGTGCTAGTGGACCGGTTCTAAGCCACTACTGGTTTTCACCAGAGCCCGCCGCAAAGCGGGATGGTCTTGCTGCGGCGGTAGTGACCAGGTCGTATCCACTAGCAACGGCTCCTCTCTCTGGCTGCTGAAGATAGGCGCGGTACAAGGGAGTAGGCAGAAGCAAGGTCGGACGTAGCAGAAGGTCGGGGCAGGCAGCAAGGATCGTAGTCAGGGGCAACGGCAGAAGGTCTGGAACACAGGCTAGGAACACACAAGGAACGCTTTCACTGGCACAATGGCAACAAGATCCGGCAGGGAAGTGCAGGGGAAGTGAGGTGATATAGGGAAGTGCACAGGTGAACACACTAATTGGAATCACTGCGCCAATCAGCGGCGCAGTGGCCCTTTAAATCGCAAAGACCCGGCGCGCGCGCGCCCTAGGGAGCGGGGCCGCGCGCGCCGGGACAGGACCGAGGGAGAGCGAGTCAGGTACGGGAGCCGGGGTGCGCATCGCGAGCGGGCGCTACCCGCATCGCGAATCGCATCCCGGCTGGCAGCGGAATCGCAGCGCCCCGGGTCAGAGGATCTGACCGGAGCGCTGCAGCGGGGAGAGTGAAGCGAGCGCTCCGGGGAGGAGCGGGGACCCGGAGCGCTCAGCGTAACAACCTCCATGTCATAGACACTTGCATGTCATTTGAATGATGTATGGAAGGGTTTATTTTGGTAACTATGTAAATAGGAGCCTTGTCCATTACTCACATTCGTTATGAGGAATTATCTGAACATAATAATAATTCTTTAGTTATATAGCACACATATACAGCAGTATTTGTACACTCAAATTGGCCTCTGTCTCAGTTGGGGCTCACAATCTAAATTTACCTATCTGTATGTTTTGGAGTGTGGTAGGAACTCAGAATTTATAAAGGAAACCCCTGCAATGAGTTTGTATGTTCTCACCGTGATTGCATATGTTATCCTTGGTGGGAACTGCAAGGCAACAGTACTAACCACTGAGCAACCTGCCAAGTACTTCGAGCTGATTCAACATGGCCATAGAGCCGACTGCTGGGGGGGAGTGGATCATGTATCAGTGACTGTGGTGTAGACACATCCCTATACATGGCTCGGAAACATCCCCAAGGTGTGGTCCAATGGACAACCAGTGAAGAGGAAGCAAATGTGCTAGACTTGACATGAATGTGTTGGCCATATAGATGCCAAATATGAGCTGAAAAATATGAAGCTACAGTCACACATGTCTATTGTGAGAGCAAAAGCCCAGGAACTAATGTGGGTTAACTATCCTAGGAGGCAATAACTTACTATAGAGGTATATGACTATGGTGAGAACACTAATAATGAAGAATATATAAGAGTATCATCACTTCACCCCTAAAGGCGAACAATGGACATGCAAAGCAACTAACTCACACCACCTTCTAAAGGATGCTTTCATGGTAAGGGATAAGTGTCTGATTGTGGGGTGGGAGTCTGACTGTTGGGACCCCTGTGATCTCCTGTACGGGTCCTGGCTACTTATGTCTTCTCAGCCTACTCTGGCCCCTACCTTTCTATATGAACATAAATGACAGCCCACTCAGCCAATCACCAGCTAAGGCACAACATCAGTGAGGCCGGAGACTGTCTGAGTGGGCCATCACTTGTGTTCATCCAGGAAGGTGGGGGCCGCTCTGTTCCTAGGACATGTAAGTAGCCGGGGTCCCGTACAGGAGATTGCGGGTCTCAACAGTTGGACCTCTCGCGATCAGACACTTATTTCCTATCCAATAAATAGGTAATAAGTATCTTTAAAGTACCTCTTCTAACTCAGTGTTTCATTTCCATTAAGAGTATTAGAACATGACTAGGAAAGCATGCTAAATAAGAAAGCTCCTCCCCAAGAGAGAGACATTTCTGGCTTAGTATACATTCCTTAAAGAGAAAGATGACTAGTGATGAGAAGCATTGGCCATATTCGAATTTGCAATATTTCGCCAATATTCGTCCTATATTCGCAAATTTTGCGTATTTGTTACATTCGCATGTTCGCATATGTGAATATTTGCATATTTGAGGAGGAAAACAGTGATGGGTGGGCATCTTTACTATTGGTTGCTAGGGATGTTGGTGATAACCTCTGACAAGTGTATTTGCATCGTTCAAGTGAAAAGAAGGAATATGAGAATATTCACTCATGCAAGTATACACATATGTGAATATTCACAATTTCGGATATATAGCGAATATATTCGCAATATTCGTGAATTTGCAATATTCGCGATAAAAATTTGAAATGCGAATATTCGCGCCCAACACAAAAGTTGACCACTTTAGTCCCATGACGATAGGCCTCTCTGCAGCCGGCCAGCACCCTTGCTCTGTACTGATGAGGGGCAATAACCCTGACATTGTTCTATAGTATGGTATCTTCAGTATTCTTTCCTTCTGTAATGATTTCTGGCATTATGAGACTAATTCAAAGCCAGAGTGAACCAAACAAGACATGACCATTGGATCAGCTGCCATTTTATATGTGCTCTATAAGGTACATGTAGAGTTTTTTTCTGCGTGTTCTGTTTTCCTTGAATCTTCGAGAGATCAGCAGAATGGTACATTCCTTCCTCCAGCCCCGACTATAAATATCAAGAGAGAGTAAGGTTGGCACAGATGTGGTTGGTGGTGCACATGGAGTATTAATGCAGAATAGTAAAGGAGGTTCCGGCACTCACCAATGGTTTACATGAAACATTAGAAACGTGAACAGAGCAAGAGATGTGTTATGTCTTCTAACATTAATAGTTAATCTTTGCATTAACAGTAGGGCTCCATATTGGAGAGTGAAGTCTACGTGACAATATACACATTTACACCCTAAGAAGGTTCCTACCTGTATGAGAAAGTTGGGAAAATGTCAAGTTTATCTCTTGTAGTTCCTATAGTAGCCTCACAATTGATAGGCAACTGACTTAAGATATTTACTATTTTTAAAGTTAACTCTTGGTTGACAGGCTATTAAAAACGGCTAATTATTAGTCAATAGTGCCACCTAGTGCTCAGTAAGTGAGACAGAAATGTATGTAGTTATAACTCCAAGGAGTTGATCTAGCGCATGACCCGAGCATCACTCCGATGCTCACGGTTATGTATAGAATGTAAATGTACGTCCTGGTGCGTTAAGTACCAGCTCACCAGGACGTACATTTACATCCGGCGTCATCAAGGGGTTAAATAAAATCTTTGAATCTCACCTTTAATGTCAGAAAGTATAAACATAACACTTTTGATTCATGGCAAGTTTATGAACCACTCATTCTTTTAGTTTATAGTAACCATCTGCAATGACTATGGACACCATTACCAACAATACAATGGCTAGTAATGGAATTTTCACAGTGTGAGCTTACAATTGTAAGTCAATTGCAGGGGGTGTGATGGCCATCACGCCCCCTCCCATAGACTTGCATTGAGGGGTGTGGCTGTGACGACATCACGAGGGGGCATGGTGACCCCTGAAGCACACACCAGCATTTGGAACTAAATGTTCTGAAGGATGGGGAGTGGAGTACCCTTTTAATAACAATCAGTCAATCAAAATTTATCTTCATCACCATAATGGGGAACTCTGGGAAATAGACTTATCTGTTAGCAGCAGCATAGGATTTTAGTGTCTAAACAGGGAAGGTCCCAATGATCAGACCCCCCCCCCCCCACAATCTCCTGTTTGGGGCACAACATTCAACACTCTACTCATCAGCCCCCAGAGCAATCTGGCCCCCACCTATGGAGACAAGCAGGATGGTTGGCACGCTCAGCCAATCACTGGCTAAGATATGGAGTATATCAATCCAATCCATACATGACCTATGTGAGAGAAGCCAATGATCTTCATAACAATGAAAAAGTAAAGAGAACAGACACTAAGGACTTAGAAAGTTTAATTTTTTCCAGTTTCAGAAAGTTAATAAGACAATAAACAGGAAGTAAAATATTCTGGAACATGAAATAACAATGATAAACATTACAAAGGTGATACGTCTGGCCTCCATTCCATAACAATTTTAGCCTTCTCTGTTTACAGATTAACATTATGTGGCAGCATAAAACATTATAAATATTAAAATATAAAATATTGAAGGCACATAGAACACATAACTATAAGCCTCATAAAGATCCCTGTGGGAAACAACATCATGAGCGTCACCCATGGGAGAAACAGAAGACGCCATCAGGAATTTACCTACAGAACCGACATCTTACTAAATCAATCAGAAAGAGGAAAGTCACAAATAAGACACAAAACAAAGCCAGCCTAAACTATTACATGTCTCTACTTATAATACTATCCAAGACCCCAAAACACACAAAAGATACAAACCCTGCCCAACAGCAAAACCCAGAGAGACTTATATGCGTCCTCAATACAATAGAAGACAAATGGGAAGTAAAAACCTGAAAAAACCCGTCCTAAGATACAGCACATAAAAGAAGGAGACACGTCTAAGAGAAGAAAACAACCTGGATACATAACTTCTGGATTTCTTCTTATTTATGTTTCATGTAATTTTAGAAATTCAGAATCTAATGTTGTTTTCCAGATATTATAATCACATCTCCTCCGAGCTTCTTCTATGAAGACAACAGATAAAGTGACTATATAGTATCTTAGTTCTGTAGATTAAAGTAAGAGCCAGGAGAGGATAAAATAAGGTATATATGACAGAACAAATAACCATTAAAGCCGGAGGCTGAACATTCCAATCTATAAACAATTTAGATCCATAGAATGATATGTTCAGTGCTAGGAGCAGGATCATGGTGGTGACTGCATGAAGATGAGCGTCCAGGTGGGATCTGTCCAGGCTCAATGTTCCCTGCACCCTCCGTATGTGCCGGACCAGAGCGCTGACCGTACAACTCAGAGACACCAGGATGAGGCAAAACGGCAGACAAATCATAATGTCAAATCTTTTTGATGTGATCATTATATAGTCAACATAGTTTTCATTGATTCTCCTGCAGTATAAAGTGTTATTCTCACTGTTATCTACAGGGACTGAGAGGAAGATGACACCGAGCAAAGTGACCATCACCATACCGGATATCACTAGAGTGCCGGCTATTATCCACGGAAGAACAGATGGAAGCCGCGACTTCAGGACCTTGAAGATCCAGTGCTGGAAGGAGACAAGTTTAATACAGTAGAAGCTGCACAGCCACGAGATCTGACACATAGTGAAGAAGAAGCACGGTGTGAATAGACATTTCATGGAAACTGTACAGACCGTGAAGGACGAGAGCTCCTTAGGCCAGATATAGGAGGCTATGGTAACAGAAAATTGATAAGTTCCAAATATTGCACAGGACAATCCAAGACAGAAGAGCAGGAGACCTTGTGGGTGGTGACGTCCATGATGGTGAAGCCAAGTTCTGTAGCTGACGACTGAGATGAACATATTGAAGAATATTCCAGGACACAAAACTATGATATAAAATAATAAGAACACAACGGCTACCGTCTCCATGTCAATGGTCTCTATTATAAAATGTATCAACAACTCAAAAGCAAAGTCTCTCAATGCTTCAGATTTTATCTTTTTAATGTTTTTTCTCTTGAATGTTTTTTCTTGTTTCAAATTTTCCTTCATTTGGTTGTAGGGTTTTCCAGCCTATCACCTCCATGTCATAGACACTTGCATGTCATTTGAATGATGTATGGAAGGGTTTATTTTGGTAACTATGTAAATAGGAGCCTTGTCCATTACTCATATTAGTTTTGAGAAATAATCTGAACATAATAATAATTCTTTAGTTATATAGCACACACATATACAGCAGCATGTGTACACTCAAATTGGCCTCTGTCCCCATTGGGGCTCGCAATATAATTTCACCTATCTGTATGTTTTGGAGTGTGGTAGGAACTCAGAATATATGGAGGAAACTCATGCAATCACAGTGAAAACATACAAACTCATTGCAGATGTTATCCTTGGTGGGAACTGCAAGGCAACAGTATTAACCACTGAGCAACCTGCCAAGTACTTAAAAAAAAATCAGATGACAGTTGTGTCCATTGAAAACCTTTGGTGGTCACCAGAAAATAAATATATAATCGGCCTGGTTCAACATGGCCATAGAGCCGACTGCTGGGGTGGAGTGGATCATATATCAGTGACTGTGGTGTAGACACATCCCTATACATAGCTCAGAAACATCCCCAAGGTGTGGACCAATGGACAACCAGGGAAGAGGCCAATGTGGTCAGTGCTGGACGTCTGGGATCCGGAATCTGTTTTTACACATGAATTGTTATAAACGATATTTCTGCCCAAAGTTGTCTTGTCTATAGAAATACATGAGGAAAGGGAGAACACAACTTTGGGAAGCAAATGTGCTAGACTTTACATGAATGTGTTGGCCATATAGATGCCAAATATGAGCTGAAAAATATGAAGCTACAGTCACACATGTCTATTGTGAGAGCAAAAGCCCTGGAACTAATATGGGTTAACTATCCTAGGAGGCAATAACTTACTATAGAGTTATATGACTATGGTGAGAACACTAATAATGAAAAATATATAAGAGTATCATCACTTCACCCCTAAAGGCGAACAATGGACATGCAAAGCAACTAACTCACACCACCTTCTAAAGGATGCTTTCATGGTAAGGGATAAGTGTCTGATTGTGGGGTGGGAGTCTGACTGTTGGGACCCCTGTGATCTCCTGCACGGGTCCTGGCTACTTATGTCTTCTCAGCCTACTCTGGCCCCTACATTTCTATATGAACACAAGTGACAGCCCGCTCAGCCAATCACCAGCTAAGGCACAACATCAGTGAGGCCGGAGACTGAGCGGGCCATCACTTGGGTCTCAAGAGTAGGACCTCTCGCAATCAGACACTTATTTCCTATCCAATAAATAGGGAATAAGTATCTTTAAAGTACCTCTTCTAACTCAGTGTTTCATTTCCATTAAGAGTATTAGAACATGACTAGGAAAGTATGTTAAGAAAGAAAGCTCCTCCTGAAGAGAGAGAGAAATTTCTGGCTTAGTATACATTCCTTAAAGAGAAAGATGACCACTTTAGTTCCATGACGATAGGCCTCTCTGCAGCTGGCCAGCACCCTTGCTCTGTACTGATGAGGGGCAATAACCCTGAAATTGTTCTATAGTATGGTATCTTCAGTATTCTTTCCTTCTGTAATGATTTCTGGCATTATGAGACTAATTCAAAGCCAGAATGAACCAAACAAGACATGACCATTGGATCAGCTGCCATTTTATATGTGCTCTATTAAGTACATGTAGAGTTTTTTTTCTGCGTGTTCTGTTTTCCTTGAATCTTCGAGGGATCAGCAGAATGGTACATTCCTTCCTCCAGCCCCGACTATAAATATCGAGAGAGAGTAAGGTTGGCACAGATGTGGTTGGTGGCGCACTTGGAGTATTAATGCAGAATAGTAAAGGAGGTTCCGGCACTCACCAATGGTTTACATGAAACATTAGAGACGTGAACAGAGCAAAAGATGTGTTATTTCTTCTAACTTTAATAGTTAATCTTTGCATTAACAGTAGGGCTCCATATTGGAGAGTGAAGTCTACGTGACAATATACACATTTACACCCTAAGAAGGTTCCTACCTGTATGAGAAAGTTGGGAAAATGTCAAGTTTATCTCTTGTAGTTCCTATAGTAGCCTCACAATTGATAGGCAACTGACTCAAGATATTTTACTATTTTTTAAGTTAACTCTTGGTTGACAGGCTATCAATAAGGGCTAGTTATTAGTCAATAGTGCCACCTAGTGCTCAGTAAATGAGCCAGAAATGTTTGCAGTTATAACTCCAAGGAGTCGATACAGCGACATACGACAGCTTTATTGTAAAAAAAAAAAAAAAAGGCAGATAAAACACACAGGTATAGACACACCTGGAGAACAATCAGACGTGTTTCCGGCACCATTCATCAGTGATGTAATAATCCCCCCCCCCCTTCGAGTATATAGGATCAAAGTGAGTGTGTATGGGGAGGTTGGGTCGAGCGCTGGGTCCCCTTGTGATCTCTGTAACAGAAGCGCCGATGATGCCTTAGTGCTGTACTCTTGTCTCTTTGTCGCTCCCATACGAATAAATGGAGAAAGTGCTGTCTGCAGCACACGCTACTCACTGAGAACCGGGTCTGGAGATTGCGGGGGGTCCCAACGGTCGGACTACCTGCAATCAGCTACTTATCCCCTATCCTGTGGATGGAGGATAAGTTAAATTTGACTGGTGTTCTCCTTTAAGGTGAACATCTTTATTCAACGACATTTGACCATGTGACACTGCTGACATATTGTAGCTGAATTCCTTGGTACTGATGATAAGATGTGAGAGTCTAAAAAGTCCAGGAGAAGCGCACAATAATAAACAAGGGGGTAGGTTTATTTTGACTGGCAGGTCAGGGTGCTTGGCTGTGCTCGGACAGACAGAATGGAAAAGTGGTGGAGTATATGCGCTGCCACTCCATTCACTCAGGGGACAATTGTTCTCTATTTTTATGATTGTTGAAGGTTCCAGTGGTGAGACCCTCACTGATCAGTAGTGTTGAGCTAATTTTGAGCTAATTTTTACCGCTAATATCGGCACTTTGTGATTCTGCAAATATTAAGAAAATAGGGATATATATTCATAATGACGAATATTCGATTTCTTTTAATGCAAATTTATGCGAAAATGTATGCGATTATCGGCACTTCCAAGACTACAGGAACTTGGTTTTCAGAATCATGACCAGATGGTGCCGGAAAGACAGAACGTTGATGCATTGTAAGATATATAGACACAAGATAAGACAAGTGTAGAAAAAGAGAGAAAGAAGACAGAAAGGATTTTACAAGCTGAGTCACAGTAGATGAGATAGATACAGTAGATAAAGGTTGTACTGTACATATCAATCCATCTATATATAATGTAAAAAAGGGGTGAACTTGCACTCACCGACCACGTAGTTCACTTTTTCACGGGACCTCCGTGCAGCAGGGAGACTTAAAGGGGTACTCCGCCCCTAGACATCTTATCCCCTATCCAAAGGATAGGGGATAAAATGTTAGATCGCGGGGGTCCCGCCGCTAGGGACCCCCGGGATCTCAGCTGCAGGATCCACCTGTTGCGGCATCCAGCAGAGCTGGAGGCTCTAATCCGAACACCTCCCGACAACGGTGACGTGAGATTGTGACGTCACTTCTCCGCCCCCGTGTGACATCACACTTCGCCCCCCTCAATGCAAGTCTATGAGAGGGGGTGTGACGGCTGTCATGCCCCCTCCCATAGACTTGCATTGAGGGGCGGGGCGTGACGTCACATGGAGGTGGAGTCGTGACGTCACAATCTCACGTCACCGTGGTTGGGAGCTGAAGCTTCCAGCGTTTCCGGAAGCCGCAACAGGTGGGTCCTGCAGCCGAGATCCTGGGGGTCCCCAGCAGCGGGACCCCAGCGATCTGACATCTTATCCCCTATCCTTTGGATCCTTTGGTCTAGGGGTGGAGTACCCCTTTAAGATGAGAGTGCTCAGAGGTCCTAGGAGGCCGGAAGAAGCACACAGCTGTTTGCGAAAACGGCTGTTAGCCTCTGAGCACTCTCATCTTAAGTCTCCCTGCCGCACAGAGGTCCTGCGAAAAAGTGAACTACGTGGTCTGTGAGTGCAAGTTTACCCCTTTATTACATATTGGATTGCATTTCTATTTTTTGAAACTTAGCACCCCGCCAGTTCAGTTATGTTTGTCAGCTTCGGTCCCTGAACACGAAAAAGACTGTGCCATATAATAGCTCTACAGGTGCGCTATTTTTTGACTGTGTCCTCTGTTCTTCGTTATATTTTCCATCTATACATAAGATGACCTATGTGAGAGAAGCTGATGATCTTGGTGATCGTGTCGGACTATGAAAATGGAAAGAGAACAGATACTGGGATCTTAGAAAGTTATTTTCCAGTTTTCAGGAATTTAAAAGTATAATAAACATGTAGGAGAATATTTAATGACATGAAATAACAATGATAAACACCATAAAGGCGATATGTCTGGCTTCTATCCCTTAAAGGACATGACAAATCTTCTCCTTTCTTCCTTCTCTAATGGTAATTGAAATGCCCAGCAATATATGCACTGAGCAGACCCAGGGCTCATGTGATGGGGGATCTTTGTTGTTTAGTGGACATGATGTTTTAAGATTATTCTGAAGCACTGAGAGTAGGAATGAACCTTTAAAGACAACCAGACTTTCATGTATCATAACATGAGCAGATGTAAAAATATTACGAAATAGATATTTTGTTGAACATATCTATACGACATTATGTGGCAGTGTAAGTCACATGGCATAAAACAGTATAAATAGTGTAGTGGAGCAATGAAAAGAATCCTACACTCACGACTAAGTTAGTGACTTGGAGCTCCAATGTGGAGGTCACCGGAGGACGTGGTCTGCAGACGTGTGGGCGTTCAGAGGCGACAGCCGATGGTTTTGTGTAGATTACACTTCTGCCGGAAAAAGCAAAATCGCCTGCAGTCGCCTCTGAGCGCCCACACATGTCTGCAGACCTGGTCCTCCGGTGACCTCCACATAGAAGCTTCGAGTCAACTTAACGGTGAGTGCAGGATACTTTGCATTGCCCCACTACACTATACCTGCTCAGGTCTGTTCGTTAATATGTCCACAACAACATCGAAGGTTAATGATAAACAAATCATCAACCTTCCTAAACACACCTTGAGTTCATCAAAATGTCTTTATTGCAGATAGGATTTTCTGTTGTCCCTAAAAACAATCCACCATCCTGGGCAAATTATTGACTAAAATCTTTTTGCTAGATCTTCAGGATCAGAGGGTGTTCACTTATTTAGGCATTACCACAGAATGGAATGATCTATAATCTCTTAAAGATGAGAATAAGAGAGAATTGGGCCAGGGTTGTTTTCTATATGCCATTTAAAGAGTAAAATGCTCCCAATTAGTGAAGATGACAACATTGAATCAGTGATCTGCACAATGGAGGATACGGTGAGTACATTGGGCACCCTGGTGAATTATTAGCTCTACAGGAATTGGAGAAGGATCTTATAATTGGTATAAAATCATTCGATAAAGGGGATGACTTGATCCTAATAGACCACACAGGCTATATATCCATGTGTCTTAAAGTTCTTAAAGGGGTACTCCCACCCTAGACATCTTATCCCTTATCCAAAGGATAGGGGATAAGATGTCTGATCGCGGGGTCCCGCCGCTGGGGACCCCCGCATTATTGCATGCAGCACCCACCTGGTTTTTCACTGGAACCGCTGGAGGGTCTGAGTAGCGACTCCGGGAACGGAAGTCCGTGAAGCCAGGACTCCGCCCCCATGTGACGTCATGCTCGTCCCCTCAATGCAAGTCAGAAGGGATCGCAGTACCCTACAAAACCCTAAACAGAAGACTGAGACATCTAATGTTGTCAGGATTATAGGAACCAATAATACAGCAGTATCTGACCAATTTGTGGCTGATTCTTACCTCTGACCCCACTATAGCTGATCTAATGGGTGACTGACCATTACTTATGGATTGGGGGGGTTGCAATATTGATTATAGGTTGCTTCATGGCCACTACACCCCTCCTACATTACAAGGTACATGGCTAAACCAAAATATCCAAGGTACTTACAGGTGTGGTGCTGGCTAATCTTGCAGAAACTTACAAGCATCAAAAACTTTCACAATAAGGTAGATGGCAGAAATGATTTTTACCGCAAATTTGCCAACTGCAGGACCTCACTGTGTTATTGCCCTTACTCGAAATCCTAAGAGAAAACTAAGATGCCGTGTTTTCAAACATGTTGGGGATATAGAACACAAGCTTGATAAAGCATTGACAAAACACATGTGTACAAAACATTCTGATTCCTCCTTTGTGATCACTTTTAGGTGGTGAAGACAATAAATCCTAAAATCAGAGGGGGGTTGTCTCCTCCTGGAGAAAGAAAATGAATGGATTTATTGTCTCAAGACCCTGCACCCATGTGGACTAAATGACACCCTCTCTTTTGTACCTTTCATTTAGGTAATGTAGACGGTCTATAACATAAACTTTCATACTTACCTTAGTATCCCACTCTTTATGCACTCACTTTCCTCTAAGTATCCTTTACATCAGATTATTATAACCCCTTATGTATTATATATTTTATATTCTATATAAACACAAAAAAAGAAGCCAGTCCTTGGCGAAACATCGGGTGGTAAGGGCCAACGTTTCACAAATCCTTTGTCCACTCTGTAACTATTCAGTCTTCTATGTTTCTTTCATTATATGTAATGTGCTGTTATTACTCTTTATGTGCATTTGCACTGCTTGTACTAAGCTAACCCTAGTCATACATATGATGTGAGCACTTACTTTTGTTCCAGTGTCATACTGGTTACCTCTCTGTTTCCAGGGTACATTTTGAATATGTTTTATGTGATTTTATCTACTGTATCAATAAAGTTTATTTTGGAATCCCATAAACATTTTTTTGTGTGTTTGTATATCCTAGTTTTGCGTAGGATTTGTTACTTGCATGAGGGGTTTTGTGTTAGTTTATTATTATATTTTATATTTTGATGGTTATATATTCCCTTAAACCAGGCTCTATAGTGAGCAACACTTGTCACCATCACATGGGAGGGGGGGGGGTATGTCATGGGTCATGGGTCAAATGGTTAGGACATCCCCTGCTATCATTTATCAATATATATATATATATATATATTGGGCCATTCATTTCTTTTCCTTGCCTATATCTTGCCTATCGCACTATTGCTCTATCTACAATAGTGGGAGCTTAGTAACTTCCTCTAGATATCCCCAAATACTGTTCATCCACCTGTATCTAACTATATATGTATGGGAAGGTATATTGTTTCATGGGCTTATGACAATATATCATGTTTTCCACTAAAAAATAGGATTGTCTTTTATGCTTTAATTATTGCATCTATATAGTCTTATAACAGTAAATATAAGTCAGTATCTGATGTCGGGAATATGGTAGCCAAATCAATTTTTCCACTTGTTTTCTCTAGAAGAGGAGGCAGATCATAGTCTGCGGGACATTAGAACAGGAGATACGTCCCTCAGCCCGATCCTCCTCCATACTATGTCTCCTACAATGGCGAAGCTTCTCTGTTTGCATACATGGACACGCCCCACCTTACAGCATGCATTTTGTGGCCCGGAGGTTCGGCTGTTGGAGCGTACACAACAGGAAGTGGTGAGCACGCGCTGGACTGCAGTCTCTACAGTCATGTGGATAGAAGGAGCGGCATCAGGAAACGTTACGCCACCATATATACTGATGAGAGGAGAGATGCGATCCCAAATGCACTGATTAATATATTGGCTCCACTCGGATGGAATTTACAAAAAGTATTGCCGTTGAGTAATTTTGTTCCCTCTTTTTTTGGTGGTGGTTTGGTGCTATTGCGCCACAGTTATCGAAATGCACTCCTGCACCAAACACCTGAAAGTAATTTAGAAGAGAAAAGAACTCCAAAAAGCATGATGAATTCCCCCCCTTAGTGTCCACATCTTGCATTACAGATAAGAGGGCTCCCGGCTCCCATCAGCTGCCACCAGTGATATATGTACAGCTATACATCAGATAAGTGCCCTACTACAGTATGGTGATATTTGTGACCATCAAGAAATATTGTACATATAGGGGGGCATTTACTAAACTTTTACTATGTAGTCTGGTTTTTACCCTGTTTTTTTCTACTTCATTTTTGACTATGTGCGACAAATTTACTAAATTGCTGCACGGCATTAATAAATTTGGCGCACATAGGCAAAAGTGGGAAATTTACTTCATGTAGTAGAAAAAATAGTCTGTTCCTTTTTCCTGCTGTCCGAATAGGTTTGGCTGCTGGTTTCCTTCTGGATCTTTTGTTTTTGAGTTTTTTTTTAGCTTTTTCACCACATCTAAATAATTCAATAACTACAGTGGTCCCTCAAGTTACAATATTAATTGGTTCCAGGAAAACCATTGTAAGTTGAAACCATTGTATGTTGAGACCATAACTCTATGGAAACAGGGTAATTGGTTCTAAAGGCACCAAAATGTCATCCAAAATAGGAAAAAGTGACAAAGAAAAATAAGTAGATAACTGATATAGATAAAGCAAATCCTTACATATAAAAGTAATAAAGATCTGCTGGGAGCTGTAAATCACTGTCTATGTCAGTGTTTCCCAAGCAGGGAGCCTCCAGCTGTTGCAAAACTATAACTCCCAGCATGCCTGGACAGCAAAAGGCTGTCCGGGCATGCTGGGAGTTGTAGTTTTGCAAAAAATAGGGCCACCCTGCTTGGCAAACACTGGTCTATGTAGAGGACAGGAGCTTCTTCAGGGGTCCTGTACAGTACAGGCAATGTCCAAAACAAGTAATGGAGTCGCCCTCACCTGGTGTCCAAAAGAGCAGCTAACCCTGATACAGGTAAAGTGTACAGAACATGTAATACCAGTCAGTGCATACACTTCAGTAATACAGGGGTTTTACCAGTGAATGCCCATTTTGATTGGTTGGTTCTTCCAGCCATTGACACGTTTTACAGATCTGGACTGTCTGTAGCATTGTATGTTGAGTCTGGTTTCAACTTACGATGGTCCAGAAAAGACCATTGTATGTTGAAACTATTGTATGTTGAGGCCATTGTAAGTTGAGGGATCACTGTAAATTGTAGTCATGGCTCAGAAGTGGTAAACGGCGTTTAGTGTGTGTGTGTTTATTACATTTTTTTAACACAGTTTTTTTCTCCCTAAATGTACTTACACTTTTTTTTTTTTGGTTACTTCTTCTACAGATCCGTGTATCCTGTGGACTCCTTTGGATTTGGTGGACTACTTCGATGACCAGCGTTTTTCTTTGCTTGATGTTAATAAAATGGTTAACGAGGGCTTGTGGGGGAGTGTTTTTTGTAATAAATTTTTTTTAAAACCTGTTGTGTTTTATTTTTATTTTACTTTACTAGACAGGCTTAGTAGTGGAAGCTGTCTTATAGACTGAGTCCATTACTAAGCCGGGCTTAGCGTTAGCCACAAAAACAGCTAGCGCTAACCCCCAATTATTACCCCGGTACCCAACACCACAGGGGTGCCGGGAAGAGCCGGTACCAACAGGCCCGGAGCGTCAAAAATGGCGCTCCTGGGCCTAGGCGGTAACAGGCTGGCGTTATTTAGGTTGGGGAGGGCCAGTAACAATGGTCCTCGCCCACCCTGGTAACGTCAGGCTGTTACTGTTTGGTTGGTATTTGGTTGAGAATAAAAATAGGGGGACCCTATGCGTTTTTTTAATATATTTAATTATTTATTTAAAAAAAAAAAACGCATAGGGTCCCCCCTATTTTCATTCTCAGCCAAATACCAACCAAACAGTAACAGCCTGACGTTCCCAGGGTGGGCGAGGACCATTGTTACTGGCCCTCCCCAGCCTAAATAACGCCAGCCTGTTACCGCCTAGGCCCAGGAGCGCCATTTTGGACGCTCCAGGCCTGTTGGTACCGGCTCTTCCCGACACCCCTGTGGCGTTGGGTACCGGGGTAATAATAGGGGGTTAGCGCTAGCTGTTTTTGTGGCTAGCGCTAAGCCCAGGTTAGTAATGGACTCTGTCTATAAGACAGCTTCCACTACTAAGCCTGTCTAGTAAAGTAAGAAAAAAACACAACAGGTTTTAAAAAATTTTTATTACAAAAAACACTCCCCCACAAGCCCTCGTTAACCATTTTATTAAAATCAAACAAAGAAAAACGCTGGTCATCGAAGTAGTCCACCGAATCCGAAGGAGTCCACAGGATACACGGATCTGAAATGATAAGAAAAAAAAAATGGGTTAGTACATTTATTATCACCTGCTCACACATCTCCCGCCCCGCACGACTACAACTGCCAGCATGCCCTTACAGTAAGGACATGGTGGGAGTTGTAGTTGTGTGGTGCAGGAGATGTGTGAGCAGGTGATAATAAATGTGACAAGCTTGTCCCCTGCCCCCAGCTGCAGGACTACAACTCCCAGCATGCCCTTACAGTAAGGTGGGGCGGAGGCCGGGCACAGTGTTTCCCAACCTGGGACTTGTAGTTTTGCAACATCTGGAGGCACCCTGGTTGGGAAACACTGTTTTAGGCCAGTGTTTCCCAACCAGGGTGCCTCCAGATGTTGCAAAACTACAAGCCCCAGCATGCCTGGACAGTCAAAGGCTGTCTAGGCATGCTGGGAGTTGTAGTTTTGCAACATCTGGAGGCAACCTGGCTGGGAAACACTGGCCTAAAACAGTGTTTCCCAACCAGGGTGCCTCCAGATGTTGCAAAACTACAAGTCCCAGCATGCCTGGACAGTCAAAGGCTGTCTAGGCATGCTGGGAGTTGTAGTTTTGCAACATCTGGAGGCAACCTGGCTGGGAAACACTGGCCTAAAACAGTGTTTCCCAACCAGGGTGCCTCCAGATGTTGCAAAACTACAAGTCCCAGCATGCCTGGACAGTCAAAGGCTGTCTAGGCATGCTGGGAGTTGTAGTTTTGCAACATCTGGAGGCAACCTGGCTGGGAAACACTGGCCTAAAACAGTGTTTCCCAACCAGGGTGCCTCCAGATGTTGCAAAACTACAAGCCCCAGCATGCCTGGACAGTCAAAGGCTGTCTAGGCATGCTGGGAGTTGTAGTTTTGCAACATCTGGAGGCAACCTGGCTGGGAAACACTGGAATAAAACAGTGTTTCCCAACCAAGGTGCCTCCAGATGTTGCAAAACTACAAGTCCCAGCATGCCTGGACAGTCAAAGGCTGTCTAGGCATGCTGGGAGTTGTAGTTTTGCAACATCTGGAGGCAACCTGGCTGGGAAACACTGGCCTAAAACAGTGTTTCCCAACCAGGGTGCCTCCAGATGTTGAAAAACTACAAGTCCCAGCATGCCTGGACAGTCAAAGGCTGTCCAGGCATGCTGGGAGTTGTAGTCTTGCAACATTTGGAGGCACCCTGGTTGGGAAGCTTGCGCAACTTACCGGCTTCCGTAGGATCCAGCGCTGCACGACACTGCCGCGCGACACTGCCGCGCGACGATCTCCGTCACCGATCGTCGCTGGAGCCTCGGAAGGGTAAGTGAACTTCTTCGCCGGTCCCCTTCAGCTGTTTAGTTTTGCAACAGCTGGAGGACTACAGTTTACAGACCACACACCAGTGGTCTGCAAACTGTGGCCCTCCAGCTGTTGCAAAACTACGACACCCAGCATGCCCTGACAGCCAAAGCCTATGGCTCTCAGGGCAGGAGCCCGGGCTGACATTACAGTGCAGCCGCCCGGGCTCCTCATACAGCCTCCCCGCTACCCCCCTTGTCTCCCGTCCGGGCTCCTCATACGGCCTCCCCGCTACCCCCCCCCCCTCCCCTTGTCTCCCGCCCGCGCCGCTCAGCTCCCGCTGCTACAAGACTACAACTCCCAGCGTGTCCTCACTGTAAGGCCATGCTGGGACTTGTAGTCTTGCAACAGCAGACAGATGGGAGTTGTGTGGCGCTGGCAGGTGAGAGGGGGGGATATAAATCACTGCAGTGTCCCGGTAGTGCGGGTAGTGGGGAGAAAGTATGTCGGAGCCCGGGTGGCAGTAGCTTTTCCTGCTCCATGTTGGAGCTGGAGTAAATTTAGTCATTTTTTACGGCCGTTGCGACAGTTTATTGCGCAACTGCGACTGTCTCAGTTAATAAATTCCTGACCACTGCAAGTCAAAACTGAAAACTTGCGTAAATTAAGCGGGAAAAAAAAATTTGACTTTCTAGCTCTTGCTAGGGAAAGTCGCACAATTTATAGGGTAGGCGCAATTGCGACAATTTTGCGCCAAAAATAGTCAGAAAAAAATGACTAAACCCCTTAGTAAATGCCTGTCAATGTCTATAGAGGAGACAAGACAATTGTAAGTACGATTATGTCTGACATTATTATTGGGCTAAGGACATGGCAAAAGTCGTATAAAGGGAATTAACCCATTATGTGATGATTATATCCAAAAATTCATTCACTATATTTATCATTTTGATCCATACAATGACAACATGAAAGAATTAATATGAATTATAAGGAATTGTTAATCTTTCTTTTGGAGTTGTTGGGTTGACTGACAAGGGGTTTACTACTCAGTCACCCCAACCCTATCCATTTGTTTGGTTCCCTGATGAACTTTAGCTATAAGATGAGGGAGGTTGGAACCATGACATATAGCTTTATACCCTCTTATGTGTATACACATACACACATATATATATATATATATATATATATATATAGTAAATACTGTCGTGTATTCTATCACTTGATTATGGCTTACTTGAACCATGGCTTTGAGCTTCTATAAGGATGCACCACTAATACCTTATTTTCTAGCATTATAAAGGCACCTTTCCTTTTGTCCTCCTCCTCCAGATTAAAGGGGTACTCCGGTGCTTAGACATCTTATCCCCTATCCAAAGGATAGGGGATAAGATGCCTGATCGCGGGAGTCCTGCCACTGGGGACCCCCATGATCTTGCATGCGGCACCCCGTGTTCGCTCCGGGACTGATTACCAGCGACTACAGGGCGGGCGGTGTGTGACGTCACACCCCTGCCCCCGTGTGATGTCCGCCCCTCAATGCAAGCCTACGGGAGGAGGCATGACAGCCACACGCCGCCTGCCCTGTAGTCGCCGGTAATCAGTCCCGGAGCGAACATGCTCCGGGACTGAATAGAAATGGGGTGCCGCGTGCTAGATCACGGGGGTCCCCAGCGGTGGGACTCCCGCGATCAGGCATCTTATCCCCTATCCTTTGGATAGGGGATAAGATGTCTAAGCACCGGAGTACCCCTTTAAAGCCACGGCTGCAGTGTTATAGAGCTCATAGACAGGAATCTTTTATTCAGTGTTTCTTATAACCCTTTTTATGATCTTGTAATATGAAAACGTTTTAATCTGTTCATATTTTGTTATTTTGTATATATTTTGTTTTTGATCCTTGATGTTACTTTGGTGATAAATACAAAATGAACCAAGCCACAAACTGTTGCATGTCTTTACTGAAAATAATATCACAGACTCTAAAATCACACAAAGGATACAAATCCGGCCCCACCGCAAAAACCCAGAGAGACTTATATGTGTCCTCAATATAATAGAAGACAAATAGTAAGTAAAAACCTCTTACATGCAAAACCATCCTACAGCGCAGCACATAAAAGTAAAAGCCACATCTAAGGGAAGAAAACAACCTGGATACATAAGTTCTGGATTTCTTCTTATTTATGTTTTTATATAATTTCAGAAATCTAATGTTGTTTTCCAGATATTATAATCACATCTCCTCCGAGCTTCTTCTATGAAGACAACAGATAAAGTGACTATATAGTATCTTAGTTCTATAGATTAAAGTAAGAGCCTGGAGAGGATAAAATAGGATAAATATGATCCAACAAACCCAACTCCAAGGGACGGGCAGAACAAAGGAATCAATCAATATTAGAGATACGGAGTATGACATGTTCAGTGCTAGGAGCAGGATCATGGTGGTGACTGCATGAAGATGAGCGTCCAGGTGGGATCTGTCCAGGCTCAATGTTCCCTGCACCCTCCGTATGTGCCGGACCAGAGCGCTGACCGTACGACTCAGAGACACCAGGATGAGGCAGAACGGGAAAAAAATCATGATGTCAAATGTATTTAATATGCCAAGTAAGTAAGTATAGTTGGTTTTATTGATTCTCCTGCAGTATAAAGTGTTATTCTCACTGCTATCTACAGGGACTGAGATGAAGATGACACCGAGCAAAGTGACCATCACCATACCGGATATCACTAGAGTGCCGGCTATTATCCAGGGAAGAATAGATGGAAGCCGCGACTTCAGGACCTTGAGGATCCAGTGCTGGAAGGAGACAAGTTTAATACAGTAGAAGCTGCACAGCAACGAGATCTGACACGTAGTGAAGAAGAAGCACGGTGTGAATATACAGTATATGAAAAGTGTACAGACCGTGAAAGATGAGACCTCCATTGGCCAGATATAGGTGGAAAAGGTATAAAAAAGCAGATACACTTCATGTATTGAGCTGGACAATCCAAGACAGAAGAGCAGGAGGCCTCGTGGGTGGTGACGTCCATGATGGTGAAGCCAAGTTCTGTAGCTGACGACTGAGATGAACATATTAAAGAATATTCCAGAACATAAAATTACAATGTAAAAAAATAGGAACACAATGAATTCTGTCTCCATGTCAATGGTTTCTATTTTATTAACTCAAAAGCAAAGTATCTCAATGCTTCAGATTTCATCCTTAAATAGTTTTTTTTCTCTTGTTTTGCTTTCAAATGTTCCTTCATTTGGTTGTAGGGTAATCCAGCCTGAACTCCATGTCATGGACACTTACAAGTCATTTGAATGGTGTATGGAAGGGTTTATTTTGGTAACAGTGAAAATATGAGCCTTATGAATAGTGATAAATCATCTGAACATAAATCCCGGGAATTACCACTTGTCTGGTTAATGCTGCATATTCAAGAGTTCAGTTGATAGTTTTGACTAGAGATGAGCAAACCGAGCAAATCCGGATTCAAGACAAATATCATGTTTTACTCGGCTCACTGAACTACCAAACTTTTCCAGGTTTGGCTCAATCAAGATAGGAACAGCCTAAAATGACCCGGGGGGTTTCCGTTTTTGCATTTTCGTTTTTTTCCTCCTTACCTTTAAAAAATCATAACACTTTCAATTTTGCACCTAAAAATCCATATGATGGCCTATTGTTTGCACCACCAATTCTACTTTGTAATGACGTCAGTCATTTTACACAAAAATCTACGGCGAAACAAAAAAAAAAAATAATTGTGTGACAAAATTGAAATTTTGTAACTTTTGGGGGATTCCGTTTCTACACAGTACATTTTTTGGTAAAAATGACACCTTCTCTTTATTCTGTAGGTCCAAACAATGAAAATGATCCCCGACTTATATCGGTTGGAATTTGTCGCACTTTTGGAAAAAATCATAACTACGTGCAGGAAAATTTATGAGTTTAAAATTGTCATCTTCTGACCCCTATAACTTTTTTATTTTTCCACGTATGGGGCGGTATGAGGGCTCATTTTTTGCGCTGTGATCTGAAGTTTTTAGTGGTACCATGCATTTGCATTGATAGGACTTAGTGACCAAAAAAGCGCTATTTTTGAATTTTTTTGTGCGTACACCATTGACCGCACGGTTTAATTAACGATATATTTTTATAATTTGGACATTCCTGCACGCGGTGATACCACATATGTTTATTTTTATTTACACAGTTTTTTTTGTGGGAAAAGGGGGGTGATTCAAACTTTTATTAGGGAAGGGGTTAAATTACCTTTATTCATTTTTTTTTTTACTTTTTTTTGCTCCCATAGGAGACTATAACACTGCACACACTGATCTCTTATCCTGATCATTATTATCCCATAGGAGACTATAACACTGTACGCACTGATCTCTTATACTGATCATTATTATACCATAGGAGACTATAACACAGCACACACTGATCTCTTATACTGATCATTATTATCCCATAGGAGACTATAATACTGCACACACTGATCTCTTATACTGATCATTATTATCTCATAGGAGACTATAACACTGCACACACTGATCTCTTATACTGATCATTGTTATCCCATAGGAGACTATAATACTGCACACACTGATCTTTAATACTGATCATTATTATCCCATAGGAGACTATAACACTGCACACACTGATCTCTTATACTGATCATTATTATCTCATAGGAGACTATAACACTGCATACACTGATCTCTTATACTGATCATTATTATCCCATAGGAGACTATAACACTGCACACACTGATCTCTTATACTGATCATTATTATCCCATAGGAGACTATAACACTGCATACACTGATCTCTTATACTGATCATTATTATCCCATAGGAGACTATAACACTGCACACACTGATCTCTTATACTGATCATTGTTATCCCATAGGAGACTATAACACTGCACACACTGATCTCTTATACTGATCATTGTTATCCCATAGGGACCTATAACACTGCACACACTGATCTCTTATACTGATCATTGTTATCCCATAGGAGACTAGAACACTGCACACACTGATCTCTTATACTGATCATTATTATCCCATAGGGACCTATAACACTGCACACACTTATCTCTTATACTGATCATTGTTATCCCATAGGAGACTATAACACTGCACACACTGATCTCTTATACTGATCATTTTTATCCCATAGGAGACTATAACACTGCACACATTGATCTCTTATACTGATCATTATTATCCCATAGGGACCTATAACACTGCACACACTGATCTCTTATACTGATCATTGTTATCCCATAGGAGACTATAACACTGCACACACTGATCTCTTATACTGATCATTATTATCCCATAAGGGACTAAAACACTGCACACACTGATCTCTTATACTGATCATTGTTATCCCATAGGAGACTATAACACAGCACACACTGATCTCTTATACTGATTATTGTTATCCCATAGGAGACTATAACTCTGCACACACTGATCTCTTATTCTGATCATTATTATCCCATAGGAGACTATAACACTGCACACACTGATCTCTTATACTGATCATTGTTATCCCATAGGAGACTATAACACTGCACACACTGATCTCTTATACTGATCATTATTATCCTATAGGAGACTATAACACTGCACACACTGATCTCTTATTCTGATCATTATTATCCCATAGGGGACTATAACTCTGCACTCACTGATCTCTTATTCTGATCATTATTGTCCCATAGGAGACTATAACACTGTATACACTGATCTCTTATTCTGATCATTGTTATCCCATAGGAGACTATAACACTGCACACACTGGTCTCTTATACTGATCATTATTATCCCAGAGGGACCTATAACACTGCACACACTGATTTCTTATACTGATCTTTCTTATCCCATAGGAGACTATAAAACTGTACACACTGGTCTCTTATACTGATCATTGTTATCTCATAGGGAGCTATAACACTGCACACACTGATCTTTTACATTGATCAGTGGTTTCTCGATGATTCTGCCGCTTGACTGCTCCTGCCTGAATCTCAGGCACTGAGCAGTCATTTGGCGATCAGACAGCAAGGAGACAGGTAGGGACCCTCTGGCTTTCTTGAAAGCTGTGCGGGATGCCGCGATTTTGTTGCAGCGATCCCCAACAGCTCCCTGAGCTAACCGGGATGGTTTTACTTTCACTTTAAATGCGGCATTCAACTTTGCTATTAGCCAATTGTCCAGGCCGTTGTTAGAGGCCGGGCCCGACCTGCTATGACGTGGGGCCACGCCGTGGTCCAAAATTATAGAACGAGAGCGGACTCATGACGTAACGGTACGTCATGGGTCCTTAAGGGGTTAATGGTACTTATTCTGATTGGCTGTTACTAGTCGGGACCACAGGGGTCAGTTTTGGGTCCTATTCTATTCAATATATTCATTAATGACCTTGTAGAGGGGTTTAATAGTAAAGTAGCAATCTTTGCAGATGATACTAAACTCTGTAAAGCGGTAAACACTATAGAGAACAGTGCACTGTGTATAGTAGATAACACTATAGAGGACAGTGCATTTTATATAGTAGATACCACAATAGAGGACAGTGCATTGTATATAGTAGATACCACAATAGAGGACAGGGCACTGTGTATAGTAGATAACACATTAGAGGACAGTGCACTGTGAATAGTAGATAACACTATAGAGGACAGTGCACCGTTACAAATGGATCTGGATAGGTTGGAGGTTTGGGCTGGCAAGTGGCAGATGAGGTTCAACACTGATAAATGTAAGTTAATGCACATGGGGAAGAAAAATCTGGGCTGGGATTATGTATTAAATGGGAGAACACTTCGGATGACTGACGTGGAGTCGTAGTTAATAGTAAATTTAGCTGTAGTGACCAGTGTCGGGCAGCTGCTGCCAAGGCAAATAAAATCATGGGGTGCATCAATAGGGGCATAGATGCCCATGACTAGAGATGAGCGAATCGAAGCTGACAAACCTGAATTTATTGCAAATTTCAGGAAATATTCGATTTGCAACGAATGTGAATATCGATGCGATTCTGTCACGTAAATCACTTCATTAAACTCCATTTTACAGTGTTCCAGGCTCCAGGGAATCTAAAATGGCGGAGCCACCTGTCAATACATGGGGCAAGGAATGCTGGGAAGGCGGGAAGGCAAGGCGGGAAGTAGGTTCCACAAAAAATCATCCACTGGTTATACTAGTCTGTAGACGGTATAATACCCAGCAGTCCATTCCTAATAGTCTGGGACAGAGTGCAAGTTTGTGTTTAGTACACAGCTTTTTTTTGGCTGCAGCACTGTTGTGTACTGCTGGTGTTTTACAAAAGTATTTTTGTTTTTAAGGGTACTGTAGCGCATTTTTCTGCCCTCATCAGTGCATGCCGCATATGTATATTTAAGTAGTGTACTATTTTCTACCTGTTAATCTGTCAAGGGCCTACATACTGTGAAAGGACAGCCAAAAGTAATCACCAGCTGGTGTTTTACAAAAATACAGAGTTTTTAGGCACATACTAGCGCATTTTTCTGCCCTCTTCAGTGCATATCGCATACCTACATCTAAGTAGCTTACTATTTTGTACCTGTTGTTACAGTGATGATTGTTACAGCCATGATTGATCGGTTCACTCGGTCATCCACTTCATCTCAAGTGACATCCGACACCCCCAGTCAACAGTTGGTGGGTTCCTCAGACTCAACGCTCAGTTGGCATGGCCCTCATGCTGCTTCTGCCACCTCCAAACTCTGTCATTGTGCTGCTCTATGGTCTCCTCATGATAATGCTACCACCTCCAGGCTCTGTCATTGTGCCGCCATATGGTCTCCTCATGCTAATGCTACCACCTCCAGGCTCTCTCATTCTGCTGCTCTATGATCTCCTCATGCTAATGCTACCACCTCCACGCTCTGTCATTGTGCCACCATATGGTCTCCTCATGCTAATGCTACCACCTCCAGGCTCTCTAATTGTGCTGCTCTATGGTCGCCTCATGCTGATGCTGCCACCTCCAGGCTCTCTAATTGTACTGTTCTATGGTCTCCTCATGCTGATGCTACCAACCCCAGGCTCTCTCATTGTGCTGCCATGGAAACTGCAAAACATAATTAAGGTGCTGGTCCCCAGTTTTAGTAATTCCTTTCATCGGGGTCACTTTCAGGACTCCTGATGCCACCTCCAGGCTGTGCCATTCAGCCACTATATGGTATCCTCATTCTTTAGCCACCTCCAGGCTGTGCCATTCAGCCACTATATGGCATCCTCATTCTTTAGCCACCTCCAGGATCTGTCATTCAGACACTAGAAGGACTCCTCATACTGATGCCACCTCCAGGCTGTGCCATTCAGACACTATAAGGACTCTTCATACTGATGCCACCTCCAGGCTCTGTCATTGTGCTGCCATGTGACATGTGACTCCTTGTTATATTTGGTCCTTTGTACCCACACGCCGGGGCCCGGGACACTAACACTTGGGGGTTAAAAGTTCAATTTCAAAATTCTCAATTTTGATTTAAAAATCTTAAATTTCAACTCCTCATGCTTTTGCCAACTCCAGGCTGTGCCATTCAGACACTATATGGTCTCCTCATGCTTCAGCCACCTCCAGGCTGTGTCATTCAGACACTATATGGTCTCCATATATTGACTGTGTATTGTAGGAAACATGTGGGTGTCCTTGAGTTACTCTCCCAGCATTATTGCCATGTTGATACCAGACCAGTAATAAAAGGAATATTGCCAAGGACTAGCAGAAACAAGGAACTGTGGATTCTGACCACCGGCTGTTGGAATTGACTGACTATCCCAGGTGGTAGATTTACCATTTTAAAGTTCCTCAGTTCCAGTAGGCTTTAAGTCGTTCAATCTTTGTTGTGTTTCTTCAGTTGAAGAATTAAGTTGTATCATGTTTTCCTGTTCCTAGGATGAGCTAATGTCACTGGAACACACAATACACATATTGTCATCTAATGAAGGATCCTTTTCTTCAGAGAACTTATCCAGCATTTTAAGAAAAATTTACTCACTAGCGCTACGTAAATTTGACAAAGTACAAATGTGTCTTTTGCCGCTTTGTATAAATGTGGGTCCCTAGTTTTCCACAGGGTTTACAGCATAATAAATAAATAAATATACTGGCGCAACTCTTATGTAAAAATAATGTGTAGTTTATTAATGAATAGTACGTAAAAGAAGGTGTATCACAAAATTCTGTAAAAAGTATATCGCAGCTTGAATTTTCTTCAATTGCGTGATGAGTAAAATTTGCGCGCTAAAATGAGAAAAATGTATATATGTGAGAGCTTAAAAAGTTGTTATGTGGAAAACAGGGTAGTTATGAAAAGAAAAAAGGTTTTGATAGTTACCCCCCTAATCTGGTTAGCCTTGAATAAGCGAGGGCCCTTTAATTTCTAAACTGGGCATGTGTGTGGTCCCATTTTTGGGGTATTGCATCTGTTTCTAATACAAAGTGGGACGGAGTTAGTATAATGACTGATGAATGCCGATACCGCTGTAAATGGGTGAGCGAAAAACAGTGATGTGTTGCTCACACTATTTTTAACATGTATATTATTGGATCCAATCCTTGGAGGAATTGCTAGTATATACAGGTATTTCTCTCCTCTTTACAGCATACAGTTCCTATTGTGTACAGAACATACAGGCCTTTAGTTTATATGCTTGTTTAATATAAGGCTGGGTTCACATATATCAGTCGTCCGGCACAGTTTCCCTCCGGCGTGCACCGGAGGGAAACTGATGCTAGAACTGATCCCATTCATTTGAATGGGACAGTTCACAATCATCCGGCGTCTCAATTTTGATGCCGGATGGTTGGACATGCCGGAGGGCACCGGACAGGGGAACGCAGCTTGCTGCGTTCCCCTGTCCGATGCCCAGAAACAATGGATGCCGCATGCCACACAACTGATGACAAGTTGTCATCAGTTGTGGCATCAGTTGCGTAGAGATTTAGGCTGAGTTCACCTATGCCGGATGCCGGACATATGTGAACCCAGCCTTATCCTGGACGGTTACAAATCGGGTCCTGGCGTGGTTTTTGCGGAGAGGGTCACTGGATTCCTGGAACCGTGTGAGCAGTATGCTTATCTCTACGCACAATTACTGTAAAATATTTTTATAATGTGCACAATTCCTGTAGTATATTTATACAATGTGCACAATTACTGTAGTATATTTATACAATGTGCACAATTACTGTAGTATATTTATACAATGTGCACAATTACTGTAGTATATTTATACAATGTGCACAATGACTGTAGTATATATATACAATGTGCACAATGACTGTAGTATATATATACAATGTGCACAATTACTGTAGTATATTTATACAATGTGCACAATGACTGTAGTATATATATACAATGTGCACAATGACTGAAGTATATTTATACAATGTGCACAATTACTGTAGTATATATATACAATGTGCACAATTACTGTAGTATATATATACAATGTGCACAATTACTGAAGTATATTTATACAATGTGCACAATTACTGTAGTATATTTATACAATGTACACAATTACTGTAGTATATTTATACAATGTGCACAATGACTGTAGTATATTTATACAATGTGCACAATTACTGTAGTATATTTATACAATGTGCACAATGACTGTAGTATATTTATACAATGTGCACAATGACTGTAGTATATTTATACAATGTGCACAATTACTGTAGTATATTTATACAATGTGCACTGACTGTAGTATATTTATACAATGTGCACAATGACTGTAGTATATTTATACAATGTGCACAATTACTGTAGTCTATTTATAAAATGTGCACAATGACTGTAGTATATTTATACAATGTGCACAATTACTGTAGTATATTTATACAGTGTGCACAATTACTGTAATATATTTATACAATGTGCACAATGACTGTAGTATATTTATACAATGTGCACAATTACTGTAGTATATTTATACAGTGTGCACAATTACTGTAATATATTTATAAAATGTGCACAATGACTGTAGTATATTTATACAATGTGCACAATGACTGTAGTATATTTATACAGTGTGCACAATTACTGTAATATATTTATACAATGTGCACAATGACTGTAGTATATTTATACAATGTGCACAATGACTGTAGTATATTTATACAATGTGCACAACGACTGTAGTATATTTATACAATGTGCACAATGACTGTAGTATATTTATACAGTGTGCACAATTACTGTAATATATTTATACAATGTGCACAATGACTGTAGTATATTTATACAATGTGCACAATGACTGTAGTATATTTATACAATGTGCACAATTACTGTAGTATATTTATACAATGTGCACAATTACTGTAGTATATTTATACAATGTGCACTGTCTGTAGTATATTTATACAATGTGCAAAATGACTGTAGTATATTTATACAATGTGCACAATTACTGTAGTATATTTATACAATGTGCACAATGACTGTAGTATATTTATACAATGTGCACAATGACTGTAGTATATTTATACAGTGTGCACAATTACTGTAATATATTTATAAAATGTGCACAATGACTGTAGTATATTTATACAATGTGCACAATGACTGTAGTATATTTATACAGTGTGCACAATTACTGTAATATATTTATACAATGTGCACAATGACTGTAGTATATTTATACAATGTGCACAATTACTGTAGTATATTTATACAATGTGCACAATGACT